>NC_140485.1:94483453-94931953 GCF_964271855.1 Acomys minous | reverse complement strand
TCTGTCCTCCATCTCCATCCCCTCTGTCCTTCATCTCCATCCCCCCTGTCCTCCTTCTCCATCCCCTCTGTCCTCCATCTCCATCCCCTCTGCCCTCCATCTCCATCCCCTCTGTCCTCCATCTCCATCCCCCTGTCCTCCATCTCCATCCCTCTGTCCTCCATCTCCATCCCCTCTGTCCTCCATCTCCATCCCTCTGTCCTCCATCTCCATCCCCTCTGTCCTCCATCTCCATCCCCCCTGTCCTCCATCTCCATCCCCTCTGTCCTCCATCTCCATCCCCTCTGTCCTCCATCTCCATCCCCCCTTCCTCCATCTCCATCCTCTGTCCTCCATCTCCATCCCCTCTGTCCTCCATCTCCATCCCCTCTGTCCTCCATCTCCATCCCCTCTGTCCTCCATCTCCATCCCCTCTGTCCTCCATCTCAATCCCCTCTGCCCTCCATCTCCATCCCCTCTGTCCTCCATCTCCATCCCCTCTGTCCTCCATCTCTATCCCCTCTGTCCTCCATCTCCATCCCCTCTGTCCTCCATCTCCATCCCCTCTGTCCTCCATCTCCATCCCCTCTGTCCTCCATCTCCATCCTCTGTCCTCCATCTCCATCCCCTCTGTCCTCCATCTCCATCCCCTCTGTCCTCCATCTCCATCCCCTCTGTCCTCCATCTCCATCCGCTCTGTCCTCCATCTCCATCCTCTGTCCTCCATCTCCATCCTCTGCCCTCCATCTCCATCCCCTCTGTCCTCCATCTCCGTCCTCTGCCCTCCATCTCCATCCCCTCTGTCCTCCATCTCCATCCCCTCTGTCCTCCATCTCCATCCCCTCTGTCCTCCATCTCCTTCCCCTCTGTCCTCCATCTCCATCCCCTCTGTCCTCCATCTCCTTCCCCTCTGTCCTCCATCTCCATCCCCTCTGTCCTCCATCTCCATCCCCTCTGTCCTCCATCTCCATCCCCTTTGTCCTCCATCTCCATCCCCTCTGTCCTCCATCTCCATCACCTCTGCCCTCCATCTCCATCCCCTCTGTCCTCCATCTCCATTCCCCCTGTCCTCCATCTCCATCCCCTCTGTCCTCCATCTCCATCCCCTCTGTCCTCCATCTCCATCCCCTCTGTCCTCCATCTCCATCCCCTCTGTCCTCCATCTCCATCCCCTCTGTCCTCCATCTCCATCCTCTGTCCTCCATCTCCATCCCCTCTGTCCTCCATCTCCATCCTCTGTCCTCCATCTCCATCCCCTCTGTCCTCCATCTTTATCCCCCTGTCCTCCATCTCCATCCCCTCTGTCCTCCATCTCCATCCCCTCTGTCCTCCATCTCCATCCCCCTGTCCTCCATCTCCATCCCCTCTGTCCTCCATCTCCATCCCCTCTGTCCTCCATCTCCATCCTCTGTCCTCCATCTCCATCCTCTGTCCTCCATTTCCATCCCCTCTGTCCTCCATCTCCATCCCCTCTGTCCTCCATCTCCATCCTCTGTCCTCCATCTCCACCCTCTGTCCTCCATCTCCATCCCCTCTGTCCTCCATCTCCATCCCCCTGTCCTCCATCTCCATCCCATCTGTCCTCCATCTCCATCCCCTCTGTCCTCCATCTCCATCCTCTGTCCTCCATCTCCATCCCCTCTGTCCTCCATCTCCATCCTCTGTCCTCCATCTCCATCCCCTCTGTCCTCCATCTCCATCCCCCCTGTCCTCCATCTCCATCCCCTCTGTCCTCCATCTCCATCCTCTGCCCTCCATCTCCATCCCCTCTGTCCTCCATCTCCATCCCCTCTGTCCTCCATCTCCATCCCCCCTGTCCTCCATCTCCATCCCCCCTGTCCTCCATCTCCATCCCCCCTGTCCTCCATCTCCATCCCCCCTGTCCTCCATCTCCATCCCCTATGTCCTCCATTTCCATCCCCCCTGTCCTCCATCTCCATCCCCTCTGTCCTCCATCTCCATCCTCTGTCCTCCATCTCCATCCCCTCTGTCCTCCATCTCCATCCCCTCTGTCCTCCATCTCCATCCCCTCTGTCCTCCATCTTTATCCCCTCTGTCCTCCATCTCCATCCCCTCTGTCCTCCATCTTCATCCCCTCTGTCCTCCATCTCCATCCCCTCTGTCCTCCATCTCCATCCCCTCTGTCCTCCATCTCCATCCCCTCTGTCCTCCATCTCCATCCTCTGTCTTCATCTCCATCCCCTCTGTCCTCCATCTCCATCCCCTCTGTCCTCCATCTACATCCCCTCTGTCCTCCATCTCCATCCCCTCTGTCCTCCATCTCCATCCCCTCTGTCCTCCATCTCCATCCCCCTGTCCTCCATCTCCATCCCCTCTGTCCTCCATATCCATCCTCTGTCCTCCATCTCCTTCCCCTCTGTCCTCCATCTCCATCCCCTCTGTCCTCCATCTCCATCCCCTCTGTCCTCCATCTCCATCCCCTCTGTCCTCCATCTCCATCCCCTCTGTCCTCCATCTCCATCCTCTGTCCTCCATCTCCATCCCCTCTGTCCTCCATCTCCATCCCCTCTGTCCTCCATCTCCATCCCCTCTGTCCTCCATCTCCATCCCCTCTGTCCTCCATCTCCATCCCCTCTGTCCTCCATCTCCATCCCCTCTGTCCTCCATCTCCATCCCCCTGTCCTCCATCTCCATCCCCTCTGTCCTCCATCTCCATCCCCTCTGTCCTCCATCTCCATCCCCTCTGTCCTCCATCTCCATCCCCTCTGTCCTCCATCTCCATCCCCTCTGTCCTCCATCTCCATCCTCTGTCCTCCATCTCCATCCCCTCTGTCCTCCATCTCCATCCCCTCTGTCCTCCATCTCCATCCTCTGTCCTCCATCTCCATCCCCTCTGTCCTCCATCTCCATCCTTTGTCCTCCATCTCCATCGCCTCTGTCCTCCATCTCCATCCCCTCTGTCCTCCATCTCCATCCCCTCTGTCCTCCATCTCCATCCCCTCTGTCCTCCATCTCCATCCCTCTGTCCTCCATCTCCATCCTCTGTCCTCCATCTTCATCCCCTCTGTCCTCCATCTCCATCCCCTCTGTCCTCCATCTCCATCCTCTGTCCTCCATCTCCATCCCCTCTGTCCTCCATCTCCATCCCCTCTGTCCTCCGTCTCCATCCCCTCTGTCTTCCGTCTCCATCCCCTCTGTCCTCCATCTCCATCCCCTCTGTCCTCCATCTCCATCCCCTCTGTCCTCCATCTCCATCCCCTCTGTCCTCCATCTCCATCCCCTCTGCCCTCCATCTCCATCCCCTCTGTCCTCCATCTCCATCCCCCCTGTCCTCCATCTCCATCCCCTCTGTCCTCCATCTCCATCCCCTCTGTCCTCCATCTCCATCCCCTCTGTCCTCCATCTCCATCCCCTCTGTCTTCCATCTCCATCCTCTGTCCTCCATCTCCATCCCCTCTGTCTTCCGTCTCCATCCCCTCTGTCCTCCGTCTCCATCCCCTCTGTCCTCCATCTCCATCCCCTCTGTCTTCCGTCTCCATCCCCTCTGTCCTCCATCTCCATCCCCTCTGTCCTCCATCTCCATCCCCTCTGTCCTCCGTCTCCATCCCCCTCTGTCTTCCGTCTCCATCCCCTCTGTCCTCCATCTCCATCCCCTCTGTCCTCCATCTCCATCCCCTCTGTCCTCCATCTCCATCCCCTCTGTCCTCCATCTCCATCCCCTCTGCCCTCCATCTCCATCCCCTCTGTCCTCCATCTCCATCCCCCCTGTCCTCCATCTCCATCCCCTCTGTCCTCCATCTCCATCCCCTCTGTCCTCCATCTCCATCCCCTCTGTCCTCCATCTCCATCCCCTCTGTCTTCCATCTCCATCCTCTGTCCTCCATCTCCATCCCCTCTGTCCTCCATCTCCATCCCCTCTGTCCTCCATCTCCATCCCCTCTGTCCTCCATCTCCATCCCTCTGTCCTCCATCTCCATCCTTCCCCTCTGTCCTCCATCTCCATCCCCTCTGTCCTCCATCTCCATCCCCTCTGCCCTTCCATCTCCATCCCCTCTGTCCTCCATCTCCATCCCCTCTGTCCTCCATCTCCATCCACTCTGTCCTCCATCTCCATCCCCTCTGTCCTCCATCTCCATCCCCTCTGTCCTCCATCTCCATCCTCTGTCCTCCATCTCCATCCCCTCTGTCCTCCATCTCCATCCCCCCTGTCCTCCATCTTTATCCCCTCTGTCCTCCATCTCCATCCCCTCTGTCCTCCATCTCCATCCCCTCTGTCCTCCATCTCCATCCTCTGTCCTCCATCTCCATCTCCATCTCCATCCCCTCTGTCCTCCATCTCCATCCTCTGTCCTCCATCTCCATCCCCTCTGTCCCTCCATCTCCATCCCCCTCTGTCCTCCATCTCCATCCCCTCTGTCCTCCATCTCCATCCCCTCTGTCCTCCATCTCCATCCCCTCTTTCCCTCCATCTCCATCCCTCTGTCCTCCATCTCCCATCCCCTCTGTCCTCCATCTCCATCCCCTCTGCCTCCATCTCCATCCCCTCTGTCCCCTCTCTCCATCTCCATCCCCTCTGTCCTCCATCTCCATCCCCTCTGTCCTCCATCTCCATCCCCTCTGTCCTCCATCTCCATCCCTCTGTCCTCCCATCTCCATCCCCTCTGTCCTCCATCTCCATCCCCTCTGTCCTCCATCTCCATCCCCTCTGTCCTCCATCTCCATCCCCTCTGTCCTCCATCTCCATCCCTCTGCCCTCCATCTCCATCCCCTCTGTCCTCCATCTCCATCCCCTCTGTCCTCCATCTCCATCCCCTCTGTCCTCCATCTCCATCCCCTCTGTCCTCCATCTCCATCCCTCTGTCCTCCATCTCCATCCCCTCTGTCCTCCATCTCCATCCCCTCTGTCCTCCATCTCCATCCCCTCTGTCCTCCATCTCCATCCCCTCTGTCCTCCATCTCCATCCCCTCTGTCCTCCATCTCCATCCCCTCTGTCCTCCATCTCCATCCCTCTGTCCTCCATCTCCATCCCCTCTGTCTCCTCTCCATCCCCTCTGTCCTCCATCTCCATCCCCTCTGTCCTCCATCTCCATCCCCTCTGTCCTCCATCTCCATCCCCTCTGTCCTCCATCTCCCATCCCCTCTGTCCTCCATCTCCATCCCCTCTGTCTCCATCTCCATCCCTCTGTCCTCCATCTCCATCCCCTCTGTCTTCCATCTCCATCCCTCTGTCCTCCATCTCCATCCCCTCTGTCCTCCATCTCCATCCCCTCTGTCCTCCATCTCCATCCCCTCTGTCCTCCATCTCCATCCCCTCTGTCCTCCATCTCCATCCTCTGTCCTCCATCTCCATCCCCTCTGTCCTCCATCTCCATCCCCTCTGTCCTCCATCTCCATCCCCTCTGTCCTCCATCTCCATCCCCTCTGTCCTCCATCTCCATCCCCTCTGTCCTCCATCTCCATCCCCTCTGTCCTCCATCTCCATCCCCTGTCCTCCATCTCCATCCCCTCTGTCCTCCATCTCCATCCCCTCTGTCCTCCATCTCCATCCCCTCTGTCCTCCATCTCCATCCCCTCTGTCTTCCATCTCCATCCTCTGTCCTCCATCTCCATCCCCTCTGTCTTCCATCTCCATCCCCTCTGTCCTCCATCTCCATCCCCTCTGTCCTCCATCTCCATCCCCTCTGTCCTCCATCTCCATCCTCTGTCCTCCATCTCCATCCCCTCTGTCCTCCATCTCCATCCCCCCTGTCCTCCATCTCCATCCCCTCTGCCCTCCATCTCCATCCCCTCTGTCCTCCATCAGCTCCATCTCCATCCCCTCTGTCCTCCATCTCTCATCCCCTCTGTCCTCCATCTCCATCCACTCGTGTCCCTCATCCCATCCCCTCTGTCCTTCCTCCATCTCCATCCCCTCTGTCCTCCATCTCCATCCCCTCTGTCCTCCATCTCCATCCCACTCTGTCCTCCATCTCCATCCCCTCTGTCCTCCATCTCCATCCCCTCTGTCCTCCATCTCCATCCCTCTGTCCTCCATCTCCATCCCCTCTGTCCTCCATCTCCATCCCTCTGTCCTCCATCTCCATCCCTCTGTCCTCCATCTCCATCCCCTCTGTCCTCCATCTCCATCCCTCTGTCCTCCATCTCCATCCTCTGTCCTCCATCTCCATCCCTCTGTCCTCCATCTCCATCCCCTCTGTCCTCCATCTCCATCCCCTCTGTCCTCCATCTCCATCCCCTCTGTCCTCCATCTCCATCCCTCTGTCCTCCATCTCCATCCCCTCTGTCCTCCATCTCCATCCCTCTGTCCTCCATCTCCATCCCTCTGTCCTCCATTCTCATCCCCTCTGTCCTCCATCTCCATCCCCTCTGTCCTCCATCTCCATCCCCTCTGTCCTCCATCTCATCCCCTCTGTCCTCCATCTCCATCCCCTCTGCCTCCATCTCCATCCCCTCTGTCCTCCATCTCCATCCCCTCTGTCCTCCATCTCCATCCCCTCTGTCCTCCATCTCCTCCCTCTGTCCTCCATCTCCATCCCTCTGTCCTCCATCTCCATCCCTCTGTCCTCCATCTCCATCCCCTCTGTCCTCCATCTCCATCCCTCTGTCCTCCATCTCCATCCCTCTGTCCTCCATCTCCATCCTCTGTCCTCCATCTCCATCCCCTCTGTCCTCCATCTCCATCCCCTCTGTCCTCCATCTCCATCCCCTCTGTCCTCCATCTCCATCCCCTCTGTCCTCCATCTCCATCCCCTCTGTCCTCCATCTCCATCCCCTCTGTCCTCCATCTCCATCCCCTCTGTCCTCCATCTCCATCCCCTCTGTCCTCCATCTCCATCCCCTCTGTCCTCCATCTCCATCCCCTCTGTCCTCCATCTCCATCCCCTCTGTCCTCCATCTCCATCCCTCTGTCCTCCATCTCCATCCCTCTGTCCTCCATCTCCATCCCCTCTGTCCTCCATCTCCATCCCTCTGTCCTCCATCTCCATCCCCTCTGTCCTCCATCTCCATCCCCTCTGTCCCTCCATCTCCATCCCCTCTGTCCTCCATCTCCATCCCCTCTGTCCTCCATCTCCATCCCTCTGTCCTCCATCTCCATCCCTCTGTCCTCCATCTCCATCCCTCTGTCCTCCATCTCCATCCCTCTGTCCTCCATCTCCATCCCCTCTGTCCTCCATCTCCATCCCCTCTGTCCTCCATCTCCATCCCCTCTGTCCTCCATCTCCATCCCCTCTGTCCTCCATCTCCATCCCCTCTGTCCTCCATCTCCATCCCCTCTGTCCCCCATCTCCATCCCCTCTGTCCTCCATCTCCATCCCCTCTGTCCTCCATCTCCATCCCCTCTGTCCTCCATCTCCATCCCCTCTGTCCTCCATCTCCATCCCTCTGTCTCTCCATCTCTGTTCCATCTTCCATTTCCCCCCTGTCCTCCATCTCCATCCCTCTGTCCTCCCATCTCCATCCCCTCTGTCCTCCATCTCCATCCTCTGTCCTCCATCTCCATCCCCTCTGTCCTCCATCTCCATCCCCTCTGTCCTCCATCTCCATCCCCTCTGTCCTCCATCTCCATCCCCTCTGCCCTCCATCTCCATCCCCTCTGTCCTCCATCTCCATCCCCTCTGTCCTCCATCTCCATCCTCTGTCCTCCATCTCCATCCCCTCTGTCCTCCATCCAGCACACTCAGGGAACATGGTGTTGGGTGGCAGAGCTAGGGTGAGAACTATATCATTTGATGATCTTCGCCAGGACATCTGAATCTCTTAGAGCTTGTCCATGAGTCTATGGCACAGAACATGGAGGCAGCCAAGCACGAATGTGGCTCTCTCCCACAGACTGTAGAGAACATCCAAGAAAAAGAGAGCAGAAAGACTTTACAAGTGGCCGGCCACCTCCCGCTCTCCACTAGTGCATAATCAAATTACTCTAATGGATTCGTGAATGCTTGATTCATTTTGCGGCATGGATTTATATAGTAAAAATGATCAGTCACTCATGGAGAGTGTGGGTCTGCAGACGTGAGACATGGATGAAGAATCTGCTCATCACTTCCTGGGAGGGTATGCAGAGCCGTCTGGCCACCCTCATGCCAATCGCCATGGCCCTGCAGCCTGGCTTCCATTTCACTAAGGTCTTAATCATCATCATGCCTGTGCCTGGGGGCGGGGCCGGCTCAAGTGGATGCGGTGCTGCAAAGCCAAGCAGACCTCCTCCCTGCTGACTCTGGCTTTGCAGGCTACCGAGGTATGTGGCTTAGTCCTCCTCAGGCTTCTTATCTGTGGCAGCTGTGGGCCCCAGCCTGCCTTGCCAACCTGCAGGGTAGGCAGTGGGAGGGTGTTGGAATGGCTCCTTTGGAGGAGGAACACCCCCTCCTATTGGGAAGAGGAACCAAAGAGCGCCTGGGGGCTCCCAGCCTTGGGAATACCTTGCAGAACCTTTGGAACCAGGCTTGCTCCAAGGCTGGTAGGCGGTACCCCGCCCCACCCCCGCCCCAACCCCAGCAGCGCTCAGCCCTCAAGCACACCAGAGTAATCTTCCATCTGTTTGTGCAATCTCACCGTGAATAAGTCTGCGTGTGTGCGGCTTGGAGCCAAAGAGACCAGACTTTTTTTTTCTTTTGGGGTGATAGCATCCCTCTGGAATTCTGGGAGATGAGGATGCCTCGCTGTGAGGTTAGGCTGTTGACCCTGAGGCAATATAGTCCAAGCTGGTGGCGTGAGGGGAGGAGACTGTGGCCAGACCGGATGGACAGGTTGCCAGTCAGAGTCTTCCTCCTGGGGCACAGAAACCACCTGAGTGCAGCGTCATGTGACTTTGGAGCGTCCCTTGAGTCCTCCATCCTTACCCTCACTTGAATCTTGATACTCATTTGACCCTTGCCTTACCTTAGGTGCCGACTTAAAGACGGTTCCAGTGGGGAGGGAAATGCAGCTTTGCCACTGTATTTTTAAAATACTGAAATTATTGAATCTGTGAGAAAAGAGATACTCATTGTCAGGTGTGTTGTGAACTGGTTGGTCCATTGGAGGACAGTTGGGCCAACTTCTGTCAAAATTACCTATGCATGTTTCTTTTGGCTCAGCCATTCTACATTTGGGCACCGGTCCTCCAGAACTCCTCAGACATGTATGAAATAACATACGTAGAAAATTACTTGTTGCAGTGTTGCTGAGGAAAACAAATGGTTGTGTCAATCAACAGGGCAGTCTGGGTTAAGTCAATTATGATGTAGTAACACAGCAGAGTTCTGCCAGGTGTGCTGGCTCTCAGAGTGTCCAGAGCATGGGTTATTTCTATTTTTATATTTTACTTTGTATTATTTCTCCTCAGCTGGTTTTATAACAGTAAAAACTACTTGAGTTCTACATTTTCCATGTTTTTCTTTTTTTCTTTCTTTTTTGGTCTTTTGAGACAAGGTTTCTCTGTGTAACAGCCTTGGCTGTGCTGGACTCTTTGTAGACCAGGCTGGCCTTGAACTTACAAAGATCCGCCTGCCTCTGCCTCCTGAGTGCTGGGATAAAAGGTGTGTGGCACCATGCCTGGTTTATTTTTCTTATATAAATATGTAAGGTTATAAAAATGCATTTGTAAGAGTATTTAATATGAGCATTTTTCATGATTGTTGTTTTAATGGCTGTATAATATTCCTTTGTTCTGATCAGGCACTTATTATGATATGGAAGATGTTAGCAGGGAGAATTAAGGAGACCTGAAGCTACGAGGACATAGTGTTGCCACTGCACGAGTCATTTAGAGGTCACACAGCATTTAACCAATGTGATTGTGTCATTATTCCCACTTCTACTCCCCAGTACCCTTGTCCCATTGTATTTTCTGCTCCAGTCTTTAGAGTCAAAGCCAGTCCACCTCCATGTTTGCAAACTACCCCCCACCCCCCTTCTTTGCTTATTTTGGTTTTTCAAGCCAGGGTTTCTTTGTATAGCTTTGGCTGTCCTGGACTCAGACTCACTTTGTAGCCCAGACTGGCCTTGAACCCACAGAGCTGGGATTTTACACTCAGGTGCACCGTCACACTTGGCTTGAAGCTACCTTTATACGAGTAAAAACACACCCTTTCAGTAAGTTACCATAGCATATATGGTGAATTACTGACAGCAAAACCCTCTTGCCTCCCTCCCCCAGACTCCGCCATTGCAATGTGTCTCTTAATTTTTCTGTCACAACTGCTCAACTCGGCTAGAAAGAGGAATTTGAGATTACGGTGCAGTCATCTGAGACCTGAGGCGACTTGCTCCACTGCTTTGATGGGCCACAGAAATAGTAGCTCTTGTGGGTTCCATGCAGGGAAGAGTTCGACGATTATTACGCCTTCTTTCTTCATTGCCCTCTGCCAGAGCTCACCCTAGGCCCTGCGTGCCTAAAGGCCAACTCTGCTCAGGTCACTGCCCTCCCGGTCCCCACTCTATGCAGCCTACTGTTCTTGCTGGAGTTTGCTGGAGCACACCAAGTCCAAAATACGCCCACCACTGACCCTCTCCTGAGCCTGTCTTAACCATCACTTGTCACCCTGCGTTACGATGTCAGCTGTCTGTTCTTCCAGTTCAGGTGGTAACTTCCTCTGCAGTCCAGCTGACATTCCATCGCATCCCACAGGGTAATCATCCAGGCCTGGGCCTGAACATGTCAGCTCGGGCCCCTTTAGGCCATCTTACTATGGACATCAGGATGACTGCACCATAATAGGTGCTGTGGATGAAAGAACCACCATAGAGCCTGTGCCAATTCCAAGCCAGACTGAGATCTTCTCTTCAGAAGCAGAGGCACGTTTGCTGCCCCAGATCCTTAGAGAATGAGGTAAAAGCAGCTGAGCCATTGCCATGTGTCAGGCCCTGGGCAGAGCCTCACACCGCACACACTCTTCTCCTTCAGGTTTTCAAGCTCCACTCCTTTAAAACACTGTGATTTTTTGCCGGGCGGTGGTGGCGCACACCTGTGATCCCAGCACTCGGGATGCAGAGGCAGGAGGATAGCTGGGAGTTGGAGGCCAGCCTGGTCTACAAAGTGAGTCCAGAACAGCCAAGGCTACATAGAGAAACTGTCTCAAAAAAAAAAAAAAAAAACCAAAAAACCCACAACAACAACAGCAACAAAAAAACCCAAAAAAACCCAACAACCCAAATCTAAAAACTGATCTATTTTGTGTGTGTGTTTATGCGTGCCTTCCCTGTGTTTGCCTATGTACCTTGTGCATACTTGGTACCTGAGGAGGACAGGAGTTGGTCCCGCTGGGAGTTGTCATGTTGGTGCTGAAAATCAAAGGTGTTAAGGAAGAGTGGTATTCTTACTCCCCAACCATCTCTCCAGAACCAACCACTACACTCTGGATAAGGGAAATCTAAAGCAAGGAGTTCCTCCATCCCCAAAAGCGCAGGGGCCTCTAGACCAGGACCATTTTCCTCTTCACTGGAGTGGGTTGCGTGAGTGTCCCCTCTTCACTCCTATGCCTGATTATTTCCACTATGAACTCAGACCCCCAGGGCACCATGGGCTGCTCCCCTTGTGGCTCAGCTGTCTCCCCGCTTCTCCATGCCTCCCAGGAGTGGCTGTGTGCTCCACAGCTTGGTTCCTGGTTAGGAATTCCAGTTACTGTTGGCCCCCGAGCTGCACGCAGCTCTGGAGGATGAGCTGGATAGGCTGTGTGGCTGAGAGCCTTGCCCAGGCTGCCTGAGTATGAATTATTTTAGAGATTCATAGACTTATTGTTTTAAATCAGATGTGGAAGCAGAGCCAGTCACCCAGCCCTGGCTCTGCATTGGGACAGAGCAGGGACTTCATACATCTCATGGCCAGGGCTGGGGCCAGGTCATAACTCTCTTGGGGCTGTCACAAGGTCTGCTTACTGCCACACAGAGACTTAGTGAAGGGCTTTTAACTCACTGTTGGCTGCGTTCTCACATAGCAACTGGCAGTAGGAATCTCATCCGTTGGAAACAGAAGCCAGATGCACAGGTGAAAATGGTGCCAGGGGATGCTAAGAGCTTTCCCTTTTGTAAGGGTTAGACAGAGGGAGAGACACAGACTGAAGGCGGGACCGGTCCTGCCTTTTAAGACAGCTCATCCCAGGAGTCTGATTTGCAAGTCTTCTGCCTCCTTAAACCGAAATATGTCTTGGGACCTTTAAACGATGATGTTCCTGGGGTTGTTCTCTTAAGTACAGTGATTTTTTTTTATCATGTATATTAAAGACAGAAGTGGTCCAGATGATGGATAGTCTTACAATGTTCTTTTCCTTCCAACAGCACTGATGAGGACAGGAGTGAGCATAGATGCAAAGTTAGTGATGGCTCTGTTGCTGCAGGAAGCCCAGAGGTTGTGTTTGGTTTTCGGTGTGCAGGAGGACCCCGATGACGGCCAGCGGTTATTTACTGAACTCTTCAAGGCCACGCACGCACCCCATGAAAGCAGGGTTCGATTCCTGCCTTCCTACTTAGCAGCTCCCCAGGGGTCTTTGTGACAGCACACACCAAGCCCGGCCATGAGCCAGCATGGACAACTGTGTGTGTTTTATTAATCTGTCTGCGGAGGTCAAGAGTGGGCTGGAGAAAAAAAAACTTACTAGGTTCCTTTAGTTTAGATATAATAGCCTTGCAGGTCTTTGCTTCTCCCAGCCTGGGATGTGATCCCACAGGAAAGCTGCCACACAAACCCAACCATTCCTTTCCTGAGGGAACAGGATAGCGACGAGAGAGACTTGGGGGCGTGAGATAGAGTGTCATCAATGCTTTATTTACATGCGTCATCTCTTTTACAAACTAGATTATGGTTTTAAATGGAATACACAGGCAATATCTACAAACACCACGGGAAGTAAGCGTCTCCATTCCACTGGAAAGGGGCAGGTTCCCAAATCAAACTGGTTTTAATCCTTGAGAAGAAAGGCGGCAGGCTAATTCATGGCAACGTATGGTTAGACAAGGTCCTCAGCGCTCAGAATGCAGCATCAGTAATAGTGTTTGCTTTGAAAGGACGAGCTGTTTCAAACCGAATGACGAACTGCCTCTTAGGTGGTTGACTATGGCCACGAGCCACACTAAATTCTAGTTTGTGTGGGGGTAGAAGCAAGAAATCAAAACAGATAAGCCATTTGTACAGATAATTGTATACAGTTTTTTTTCACTCATGCAACTTTTTTTTTCTTAAAAAAAAGTTAAACATGTGAAGCCCAAATGCACAAGACATTTTTCAATATTCACTAATTCCTCTGGTCTCCTTCACATCTGCACACATTTCCAACGTACATAATGTGCTAGGACAAGTACACAAGAGAAGGCTGATTGCCAGACAATGAGATAATTTTAGAGAAATAAGTGACCAGACACACTTTTTTTTTCTTTTTTAAAGCAGCCGCACAAGTGTTCCTGGAATGTGGCAGAGGCCTTGTAATCATTCATTCAGGAAAGAAAAATACAAATGAATAAAATTCAAAGAGAGAAGATTAAAAAAAAAAATGTCACCCATCGAATCTGCATGTTATACAGATTTAGTTCAAATACCACATACTCAGTTACTGGGGCATCTGCTTTTGACAAACCCGGTCCCGAAAGGCGTGTCTCCCACCTCACGCCCTGCCCCCCTGCTGTTAGTGCTCCCCAGAACTGCCTTCTTTGTACCCCTGTACCAGTGATTGCTTTTCTACAAAAGGTTTGCTTTTAATTAAAAAAATGGAACATTATTGTGCCTAATCATATGATGTTCCTCAAATACATCAAGAAAAAGAAAAAGCAGTCTCTGTCACCTTTCCTTTGTTTTTTAAAGAAAAGGTTTTGTTCCCCTGAAGTCCTCGGGGACAGGTGGAAGGCTTGCTTGCTTTCTGCTTTACGCTTGAAGCTCTTGTCCAAGAGACTCAAATGCTGCTTGCTCGGTCACTGGATGGAGCTCCTTAGGACAAGGCAATGCTGTCTGTCCCTATGAACTTTAACCTGTACGTGGGTTTGGACGTTGGCTGAAGTCACACCTGAGGTGGGGTGTGCCTCTCCTGGGGAGTGTGAGCCACAGTGTCCTCTCCTCTGGCTGGGAAAGCAACGTGCATGCCAACCAACCCCAAAACAATGTCCGCTTTGTGCTACACGTGTGCGCATGACCCTCCATTAGCAGGAGAGGCAGGAAAACAATTCCTATGTGCTTCAGCAGTCATTATGTTGCAGAGGCGAACTCGAAGAACACGCCTCTGAGGCGTTCACAGTCAACAGGGTTTGCTGAACCCAGTCAGTCAGTCCTAGTGCTAGGACGAGGAAGGCTTGCCATACACTCTTCTCTATCTTTGGTACAAGTATCAGGTTCGAGAGCCTGAGGGAAACCACCGGAGCCCATGAGTGCTTCCGTCTTCAACATGAGGCACTCTGAATTCTATATTCCTGTCACAAGCGTACAGGGCTCCCTAAGAAGGCTCAATGCAGACTGCTTTCTCATCAGGATTCCATGGGCCGGCCCTTAGCCTGCTCAGATGTCTCAACAGAACGTTTCCTTGTTAGGGACGTATGGCATTGGGGATGCTACTTGGTGGCCGGTGACCGGTCTGCCCGGAAAGCACGGTTCCAGTAGAAGGCACAGAGGGCCCAGGCCACACCTCTGCCGAGTCTGCCTGCAATAGATTTGGGCTTATTAAGGGGGCCTGGGCCCTCTGTGTGAGGAATCCGAGGATGGGTGTGCAAAGGTCTGGGCAGGAGTCACTATTCAAATCTTGCCTGACCCTCTCCTGAGCCTGGCAGGCCTTAGCTCCCCACACATTCTTATGTGTGGATTCTGTCTGTATTATTTTTAAAAGTAAAGTAAATCAAAGCATTTTGCCTCAGCTTTTCCCCTGGCCCCACACTCTTCTGTCCCTGCTTCAGGTTATGATCTGTTTCTAGGACATTCTGTGAGACTTGGTGCCTGAAATCCAACAGACACTGGGAAAAAAAAATAAGTGACATGTTCTGTCTGGAAGGAATTCAACGTTTTAAAGCTAGGGAGCCCACTGGAGGGTCACTGTCCCCTCTGTCGAATCCTGTGAACTGCAGCTATCTTGTGAAGTGGGTCTGCTCGCTTCTTTAAACTCAGGAGAGAATTCTCAGGGCCCTCATGTTGGAAGCACTTGGGGGCGGGGGGGGGGGGCGGCAGGTGGGTCTCCCTTGTACCTGAGCTCTCTCTGCTCCTTCGGCTGCCACCTCAATGCATTCCACCAAGGAAGCAGCACTCTGGGAAGCCAGAAAGCCAGCCTTCTGACTGAAACGACACCGGCGGTGTGGACAGCCGGGTACTGAGCAATCAGGGAGTGGCTAGTATCATCATAGAGGAATGAAATCAGCAAAGTATGGCTCACCTAGAAGCAGACTGCGGACTACTATACACAGTTTCAAAATTAGACTTTAAAAATGAAGATTATAAACAGGTAGCGGTTTGGAAAAGGCAACGTGCTACAGGGTCTTCTAGAACCACAACAGCACGACAATGAACAGAGATTCCGTAAAAGGCAGAGTGAAATCAACAGACGTGTGACAATACCAAATGGAACTCTCATTGTGCTAGGAGGCTGTGATCGCCACCGCCCCCCCCCCTTGGAGTAGTTATAAAGCAAAGATTGCACAAGGGGGCCGGCGGTGGGTGCAGGGAATCGGGTGGCACGCCTGTGTTGGTGTCCATGGCCACCATGCAAGCAACAGCGAGAACTCAAGCAGGGAAACTGTGCTGGGACATCAGCCCACATCCCCAACGCCATGCATAAAAGTCCCATTTCCGTACTGTACATGATAAAATATATTTATACACTTATATGCCTAATGCTTTTTATGCAAAGGAAAGTCTTCATATATGACTTTGGAGAAGTGTGTATGTGCTGTGCTAGTCAGAGCATTGCCACACTACTTTTGTATGTACCAAAGGTGTCCCAACTACGCCGTCTATCAAAGGGAGTAACGAATACACTCACACTTTGCAGGTTAAACTGAAAGCACCCTATACAGCACCATAACTTTTTTGAAAACAACACCAACAACGAAAAGAGATCCATAGAAGCGGAAAAAGTTAAAAAAAAAAGTTTAAATCATCTGATCTTGTATTTCCATGTATCACTTGCACAATTACAACCTAAGCGTCTATCTACATCACCTTGTACGCTACTGCCACTCATACGCTTCTAGAAAGATCAGTGTACACACGGCAAGGCTGAAAACAATCAAAAGGTGTGTGTGCTTCAAAAGCAGCGACACCAGACCTGCCTTAGTGCAGACGTGGCCTCCTGCCTGCTTCACACACTCCTCAGGTGGCACGCTTAGTGGCTCTCCTGTAAATCCATGTCTTCTACGAAGCAAAACAGCACACATTTCTTTTTTTTTTTTTCCTTTCTTTTTCTCCTTAAAACTACACCCATTAGCGGCATTTGGCAACAAGCAGCAGCTGGGCTGATGCTGTCCTAGTTCCTAAGAGCAGACTGATAATGTCCACTGCATCAGCCAAGGAGGATGACAGGTGACTTACAGACCCTGCTGACCAGGCGGCTGCAGAGCGGGCACTGGGGACCCCGTCGGCAGACCACTCCCTGACTCGGATCTGAAAACTGCGGGGTCAGATGCTGGCTCCATTTACTTCGCCTACATGTACTTCAGTCCTGGACGGGTGCACAGGGCAAACAGTTGTGCCGTTGTTCAGTTTTTAGAAAAGGATACATTTCTACCAAACAAAAGAAGAAAGAAAATCCCCTCTTAGTCTATGTAATGCGTTAAGTTTGCGTGGCGGTCCACAGGCTCAGAAGCGTGTGATGCTCAAAGCCACACTGGCAACAGGTACAACAATACCTCCCTTCTGCTTTTAAGTGTGCTAGGGGAAGGACGGTCAATGTTCTCAACAGAAAAAATACTGCAAGTTACTGTGGGTAAAAAAAAAAAAAAAAAAAAACCTCAGAGGGTCAAAGGAAAACAGACACAAAACGACACTTAGAATGTCCCATAAACCATCATGATAGTAATCGCCAATGGGGCTCCCCCGGTGTGCTCTGGAGGAGAGTGGGTGGTGCTGACGGGTGCTGTCCTCGCTGGCAGGTCACTTGCAGATGAGTTAGATTTTGCATACGGTTACAGAGTTCTGTTCCACGGGTAAGGGCTTCACCCAGGGCCAGGGCTGCTAACAGTCTCTGCTGGGTTAGGAAAATGGCGTGGGATTCACAAAGTTGTCAAGCTGTAAACGGTGTCACTGTCCACTTGCTGAGAGCAGATTTGGCAAAGGGTTTTCTCCATAGGTCTTCCTGTCAGTTTGAGGGTCTGAAAGAGAAAAGAAATCCAGAGATGTTAAGGCCACTCGGAAAGCAACAAGGAAGGAAGCTGTGTGTGGTTGGGGGGTTCGGGGTGATGGCTGCTTCGTCAGCCCCCACCTGCTTGTCTGACCTCACAGCCCAGTCGGTGCAATAACGCTGTTTTGCTAAGTATTTCAGGTCTGAAATCTAAGGACAGCAGAGAGAATAAGTTTAGTTCTCAATACAGCATCCGAAAGTTAAAAAGTCCAAAGGAGACGGGATCTTGCACTTTGGGAAGATAATAAAGAAAGGTACAACTAGGGGTGCTTTCGGCGGGTCTTGCTAAGTTAGGGTCAGCCAGGCTATGGATAACGTGCTGAAGACAGGCAAGCAGGTCACCCCAAGTCGACAGCGGTACTTCTGAGTTCCCCCCATCAGCACAGGTCTGAACTGGTCTGGCTCAGCAGCAAAGGGCTAACTGAGATTCTCCACCGTGGGAGGAGCCATCTTAGGAATTAGATTTTTATACTAAAATTTTCTGGATTAATCACCACCACCACCTCCACCACACAACGCGTATAAAACCAAACCATTTCCTACAGAGCATCTTGTTAACAACATCCTTATTCTGTCTCCATGGTCATCCGTGCAGGTCTGCCCAGAGCACCTGAATCCAGGGAGCCCACCCCCACCCTCCTGCAAAGTTAAGAGGATTAACACCGAAAAGTATACCCAGAGGGTCTGGTATACAGCTCAGCAAGTAAGAGCGCTGGCTGTCCTTCCGGCGGACCCAGGCTTGCTTCCCAGCACCCACACGGCAGCTCACAACAGTCTGTAACTCCAATCCCAGGGGACCTGAAGCCCTCTTCTGGCCCCCAGAGGCAACACCCATGTGATCCACTTACACACACATATATGCAAACACTCCTAACACATAAAAATAAATGAATCCTTAAAAAAAAAAAAGTATACTCAGAGCATATGCAGATGAATCAACATGTCAGGCCTTAAGAGACATTAAAATCTGATGTCTGTGGAGATGCTGCTGGTTGTCCCAGAAAGGAGGGCAAGGCTTGGCATCAGAAGCAGCTCTGTAGGGTCAGCAGCAAAGGAGTCACGTGACCGAGTAACAGAAACCAGCCTCCCTTAGAAGCTGAGACTACTCCTGTGCCTGGACCGAGAACCCTGGTCATATTTATCTTGGTGACAGCTCTAGAGAGCAAAAGGAAGGTTGGGTTATTTTTTTTTTTAATTTTATTTTTTTTTATTGGAGGCAAAGACTATAATGAGGAAAAGGCGGCTCCTCTTTCTGTAGACCCTTAGTCTGGCTGAGGATTTTCCTGGGAGAATTCTGTTGTGTAAAGCCACTAGGCAATTTTATTTTGGCTGATAACTTTGAGGGAGAAGCCCCCACACCTCACTATCTGCGAGGACCGTGGCCTGGGGGAGAGGACACTCACTCACTATTCCAAGTCGTCTTCATGGGTCCCTGAACGCATAATCCAATACTGGCTCACAGATGCAGTCCTTCGAGAGGGACTTGGCTTCTCCCCTTCACAGTGAGAGCTGGCGAGTCTAACATCACTATGCCACTAACCACCAGGGGACTACGTTCCCCAAGTCCCAATCCTGACTTTGTGTGAGTGCCTAGGGAGAAGTGGCACGGTATTACCTAATCCTGACCCCTCCACCCTGATTCCCTTTGGTGTTAATTATTCTTCTGAACTAGTGCATGATGGGAAGATGACACACTTCACTCCCCAAGAACAGAGGCTGAATATGGCCCGCTTTGATGCTGGGGCTGGAGCAAACTGGGAGGGAAGCATCCAGAGTGCAGCTAGTTAGGACTGACCATGGGCCCTGAAATTGGGACAGGAGCCCCACGGCAGCAATCCAAAGCCACACACCACAGCAACCCCCAGGCCACCATTCCCCCACTCCCTCAGCAAAGGCCGAGCATCTTCTGGGAATGCCATCATAACCAAGAGGCACTAATCACCGCTCTTCCCTTTCTGCAGAACGGGGTGGGGCCACCTGTGACACTATGTGCTGGAGTTCCCTCCAGGGTCTCAGGTGATGCTTCCTGGGGAGGCCTATGCAGGAAGCTATGGGCTGAGCCAGTAGGGCCAGAGACAGCTCCTGCAGAGGGCACATTTCACCCCGCGGGAAGGCCACGGTTTTGGTTAGTTTTTCTTTTCTGTGGTAGAAGGAAGTGTGGACAGGAACCAAGACACAAGCGTCCTAAAAAGGTTGGTGTTGTTGAGGATGCAGGTGAACAAAGGCCTCCTAAGAAGTCCCTTTGATGTCTCAGGAGCTCTGCAGCTCACTGTTGGCACCTCTCCATCATATGTAGGGAGCAAAGTGACAGAACCAGCCACTGACTTGGGGTTTGGTGATGCTTGGATTGGTGTTTCAAGGGTTTTATGGGAGTTCACATTGATTTAGTTAGCTGTGAGGCTTGTGTATGTGTTGATGCCCCTGTAGCTTAAAAAACAAACAGAAAGAAAAGGAAGCAGACAGCTGACAAACTTTACAGCTGTTCCTTTGCAGGTACTAAGCAATATACCAATTAACAATACAAAGTGAGAAAGGTTGGAAGGAGGCAGAATCAACAGCCAAACTCTGCCAAGACAGGGTAAGCAAGTCCTTAATAGTTCCTGCTTTGCAAATATGTCGGCCAGATGCAGTGGGCCAGAAAGCTGAAGATGATGCTCCAACGGTATAGTTTTGGGTGACTGTCTAGGCAGCAAACTGTCTCTGTCATTTTCTCACTTTGGAAGCTGCTAACTTGTACTTCCTGTTTACTCAGGTAATTAATTTTATTCCTTCTCAAGTCTCTGATGCTTTATTTTACAGATGCAGATAGTTTATTTTACAACTAAGCTTAGTTGTTTAGGGGTTAAGATGTTTTTAGGTCTAGACAGATGGTTTTAGGTTAACAGAGGTGAGATATGATAGATATTGATTTACACTCAGAATTGTAAAGTCACCAAGATAGGAAAGATGTTTTCTCTAAGGCTGCCAAATACAAACAGGCAAAACACTATGAATGTAACATTTATATAGTTCCTGATTGTTTCATGGTCCTTCTTGCTATATGTGGTTTATTGTATATATGTATAATAATATAAATGAATATGTAAAAGTAAAAAAAAGAATAAAATTAAAAACAAAAACAAAAATGCAGTCCTGTAACATTGGTGATTTCCATGGGGAGGAAGAAAAAGGCCCCCTCTCGCTTCAATAAGTTTGAAATCAGGCTGCTGGATCAAGGAAGAAGAAGTGGGGAGACCAAATAAATCATGAGGTACATTTAAAAATGTCTGCGGATGCTGCCATCTGGTGGGAGGGCCTCCCTCTGTAATCCTGCCTAATTATCACCACCAAGTGACACGATGTTCTAAGGGGAGATGCCTCCAAAATGACATCAAATATAACAACCCAATCAATGTGAATCTGGACACGCTGCCACCTCACAGTCCCCACTGCTGTCCCCCCCACAGCTTAGCTCCGCTGTGGAAAGCACACATTTGTCAGCAGCGTTTTTATCTTCTTGGCAGAGAAGAAGTGAAGACCCCATAGCTAATGCGACGTGAGAGCTGGGTAAGACTCATGCCCACAGATCCAGGAAGGTCGGCGAACAACCATTTCTTGGCTAGAATTTTAACTGTCTGGAAGAATGCCTGCCTGGAATGCAAAGTTAAAGGGAAGCGCTACAATCTTCTTGCTTTGAAACAGAGATGATTTTAAACCAACCTGCAACTCCAAGGTCAAGGCGGAACCAAGTATGGAACACTCGGGAGAGACAAGGAAGGGGTCCTATTACTGACAGGGCAGCCTCTCACGGAGTTCAGAGAACAGTTGTGGGTTTCAGAGTTTCAAAGTTTTTGCTGCAGCACAAAGCAATGCAACGCCTACCTGTACCACTCTGAAAAGGATCCCTGGCTGTCACTCCCAACAAAGCCATCAGAGCTGTGGCCACCCAAGGGAAAACATCTTTGTGAGTCTTTAAAAAAACTTTCATTTTTACTTTATGTACATTGGTGTTTTGTCTGCTTGTATGTCTGTGTAAGGGCAGCAGAGTCCCTGGAACTGGAGTTGTGAGCTGCCATGTGGGTGCTGGGAATTGAACCCTGGTCCTCTGGAAAAGCAGTAGTCACTGCTCTTAACCACTGTGCCATCTCTCCAGCCTATGAGTCTTAAGTGAGGCAGCCATTTTTTTTTTTCCTTTTGAGACAGGTTCTCATGTAGCCCAGGCTGGCCTTGAACTTCTTATCCTCCAGTTCCCTCCCACCTTATAACTTGTCACCATACCCTACAGCTTCCTTTGAAACACTCCTGTGAAGTTCGTCTCCAGAGGTAAACACTGTGCACCATATGGGGGCGGGGGAGCAGGGGAGACCTGAGAGCAGGTGATACCGGGGGCCTGGCCTATGCACATCCACCCGGTACTGGGTCTCCGGATGGCCACTCCGGTGGCCAGTGCTGTCAAGGAGCCGTGGTAGGCTCTGAAGACTTTGAGGGACAGACAGGCTAGGAGGTTCTAATCGCATGGACGGGCAGATTTCTACTTGGTGGCGAAGCCTCCCAGAAGGAAAGCTGGGCCTTGTGTGACCAAGCTGTCTGGAGCAATGAGTGAGTTCTAAGAGAAGTCGATCTCTCTCTCTCTGGCTATCAGACGGTTGAGAGGATGGCCCCCGCGGAATTAGAATCTCTCGCGTGAGAGGAAATGCCAGGAGCCCTTGAGGTAGGCCGGGGAGGAACTTACCTCCGAGAGAAAAACATTTACAACTGGCTAGACCTTGCTGGGAGGCTTGCGATGAGACAGTAGTGGGCACGGTCTACTCCTGGCTGGGTATTGAGCAGAGCACCTCATATTTTGTCACTATTTGAACCCTGGCTCCATTGTCAGGATCCCCGAAGGCAGACCTGGGCGAGTCCCCGGGCCCTCTGTCCCTCGTCCCAATATGGCCACAACGAACAGCTCTCTTCTTTTGGCTTCTCACTATTAATTTGTCTCCGTTAGTTGGTTTATTGAGGACAGGTGGCTGAACCAGGCTGCGACCCCTCTGATCTGGTGACACCTGAGCTCTTCCTCCCAGCTGAGTAGGCATGATGTCTACAACACTTGTGGGGACGCCGAGGGGGTGGGGTGGTGGGGCGGGGGGTTGGGGGTTGGGGGTAGGCACTAACCTACACACACTACTTAGAGACAAAAAGTACAGCTCGCAGAAAACCAGGTGAGGCCGTGACACCCTGGACTGTGGTGCCCCATCTGCTCAGAACGCCGACGCTTTTCGGGTGTCAGGGAAAGGCTCCAAGGCCTGGCTGAGAAGGCTGGAGACAGCATCCTCAAGAACCCTTCGCTTCCAAGACACTTTGACGCCTGGACTTGTCTGCCTGCCGTGCTGGCCAGCCTTTGTGCTGCGCTGACAAAAATGCAAGGAAACCGAGAGAAGCAACAATATTTGAACGTCACAGCCGAGGGCCAAGAGCTGTGCCAAGAATTACTGATGGCCAAAGGACGCAGAGGACGGCCCGCCTCCACCTTGAACGACGTGAGGGCCTCTCACTGCAGGCAGGAGAGCAAGCTGCAGCCTGCATATGCGCTTGGTTCTTAGATGCTTCCGACTCATAGAATAATATGCAAGGTTTGGGATTGTATTCTTTTAATATACTTCTTGGCAGGTGTGGTGACAGGTAACATATGCCTTTAATTCCAGTACTAGGGAGAGAGTGGAAGGCAGATCAGGTGAATTCAAGGCCAGCCTGGTCTACATAGCAAGTTCCAGGCCAGCCAAGGGCTACATACATAGTGAGACCCTGTGTTTGGTTTCAAACACAAAACAACCGACCAACCAACCAACAAACAAACAAAAAAAACCCCAAACCAACCAACCAACCAAAATAACCACTTTTGGGGGTGGGGGGTGAGTTGGGTATAGCTCCTCTGCAGACTGGTAGTCAATTACCCTCAACTAAAATATCCCTAATTTTAACTGGCGAAGACCTGTGGGATGGAGTCCCAGCTTCCACACTTTCCACCCTAGTGTGCTGCACATGGACCACACACTCACCTGGGAGTCATCTCAGGCACACTCACCCAGCCTGCTGTCCTCCTATCCAGGTGACCTGCCAGGCGACCTTCACTCTGCCTTCCCCAGGTGTTCTGTCTGTGTCACTGCTACGCCCTGCATCTGGCACTTAAGCCTGTAGGGCACAGAATGCCCACTCGCACTTTGAGCTCCCAACACACTGAATTCCTTGAAAACAGGACAAAGTCTTTTACAACGGTTCAGGCACTAGGGAAGCACCCACTACCTTAATAGCACTTTCTTAGACACAGTATCTGCTCTCAAGCAGCATAAATTCCTCTGAGTGAAATAAAATGTTCCAAAGTGGCCTGGGGAGCTTAAGGTTAAAAAAAAAAATCCTGTTTTTTTCAAGATGAAATTGAATGCAAGGCACATCTGAGCATCGATGGAATCTCACCTCCCTGTTTCTGTACGCCCTACCATATAAAGCCCTCAGATTCCGCCACTGAAAGCCTTGCTCCCCGGTCTCAAGCTGCTGTCACGATGAAGAGTCCCACCATTTACAGAGGAGAACAGGAGCCTTGAAGAAATGTTTACCTTTGCTGGGGGTGACCCTGGGGTGAGGTGGGGTGAATTAGGACAGCATGCATGTTGAGGTGCTCTAGATCTCCAGAGGGTGGGCGGAGTGCAGACACCCGGGCACACACCCGAGGGTCCCGTTCTCAGGCGTGAAGATGGCTCTTTCTTCCCATTTCAGATATGCAAAGGGCCTTGAGAGACTAACTTTTCCAACAACACAAAAATAAGGTTTTCAGATTCTAGAGTTCAAACTACACATCTGCCTCTAAGGCAGGGCCAAGACTTGCAGGTGACACAGACGGTGGCCAAGAACCAAGAGAGGAGGGAAACCAAACCAAGAGGGAGCAGAAAGGAAGGAGCTGATGCCAGGTCTGAAGGAGACAATGGGTCTCCGTATAGGCTGGTAGCATCGCCAGGTGTGCTGGCTCCAGTGGGGAGGCAAGCTTTGTGCTGGTGTGTATACCTCCTGTCAGCCCAGCTCAGTGTCCACCTACACTGCATAGGGCAGCCTGAAGCGAACTCAACTGGTCCTGGCAAGGTCTGCTTTGGCTGAAGAACTCAGTGGCAGGCAGCATTTCAGTTGTATCCTCTAGCAGTCCATCAGCAAGCACATTTTTGGGTTTATGTGACTCTTTACGACTGTTGGGTCTTGTATGGCTTTCTGGTCATTTCTGAACATAAAAACGATCAACAGATGTTCTAGTGAGCCCCAGGGCCATGTGTGCAATGGGAAGGCCCAGTAGAAAGAGTGAGGGTTTGACTTTGAATCTGAGTCTAAGAATGCCTCTGGCTGGGGTCTCCTTGGCTTTGCACTTCTCCGAGGAACCAAATCAACCGCTCTGCAGACATGTGACTACTTAGCTGAAGAAAGAAAAGAAAATGTATGGCCTGGTCGGCTCTCCTGAGAGAGGAAGAGGGTGGAGGAATTGGCATAGGAGAAAAAGGCAGGAGGGAAAGAGGGGACATAGTGGCACGCAAACCTTCAATCAAATCACGACTGACAATTAGAGCCTGTCCTCCAGAAGCACTGGAATTACCGAGATGTCATGACCAAGGACTCTTGTCCTTCAGCGAATGATCACCGCGGGTTTGAAAGGCCAGTAAGCAAAGAAGATCTAGAACTGTAGAGTAATAGGGTACGGTCTCCATCACTTGCTGAGAAGGGAACAAAAGCAGACCAGATCCTTGCAGCCCAGTTCTCTCCGACCTCACTGAGTGGTGCTCCAGGCCTGGCCCGCTGCTTAGCACCACAGCAGCACCTGGGAGACAAGACAGCCTTGCCTCTCAGATGTTCAGCCGGCTGAGACTTGCCAGAGCCACAGCAAGTGACTACATTTCCTGGCCCTCTAAACAGTGTTGTGCCCAACAAGGTAACCACCAGTGTTTAGAGGCTGCACCCCTGTGACTATCTACTTGCTGCCTATTTCTTTCTGCTTCCACAAAAGCTCAGGAGGCTGGGAGTTGTTTCTTCATCTCCGAGCACTCAGAGACACCTGGCAGGGATGGTGACATGGAAGACCCAGGTTCCTTAGAAACAGTGGGATAGCTCAGGTAGAGGTTCTGGTATCAACAAAGAAAGGCAAGACTTCTCCCATAGAGACCTGACCCTGGCTCCAGTGAAGACCAAATAGGCCTAGGGAAAGGTAGGGCCTCTTGGGCCTAAAACCTCAGCTGTCCATCTGTGGCGGGAGTTCCCTCTGAAAGTGGACAACACCAGCCTCTGTCTAACGTGTAGCCCCAAAATGGCAAGTAGGACTTTGAGGGCAAAGGCCCAGGAGGCAAAAGGTTCACCAAACACGCAGGAAAAGAAACCCAAACTAGATTTACTTGTTAAGGAAGGCAGCTGCCTTCTGCAAACAGGCAGAAAGAGCAGACTGACTCGTTGCTTCCTATAGTTGATATGAATTTATGGCATCACTTGAAATCTCAATAAACACCAAATAACTTCTTTAAGTAAGTGACAAAACATAGCACCCCACATTTAATGGTTCCTATAAAAGCTAGGTCTGTTAGGGAAGTACAAATGGTTGCTCCACTGTGTAAGTGAGCCTGAGAGATAAACAACAGGATTGGACGCCACAGAGCCATCAAAATAGCAGCCGTGTACGAAGGTCAGGCTCTCCGCCATATTGGAGGCCAATGCAACTCTAAGTGAGCTGCACAGAGGGGTTTTAACTTATAGCTCCCCCATAGAAGAGCCTAGGGAGAAAGTGCTGAGGTGAAGTGCTCATCGCGTCCAATCTGGAACCAGCCCTAAAAGCCACGCATGAACTGAAGGGCAAGGTCCTGCTGGATCCTTAACAAGAAGCCAGTATGTGCATTCAGCCTGAACTGTGACCGATCTGCGTGGGGCTCCTGAAGTAGCGGGGGCCTTTATTTTTATGCTCATAGTGAAAATAGGTGGAAAATACTTAACAATGAAATTGTCAGCAGGGTTGATCACGAAACTCCAGCATGCTAAACTCCCCACAGAAGGCACTCTTTACTACAGGGTGAAAAGCTGCCACCACTGCCGCTTCCTTCCCACCCCGGCCCTGTGTCCCTCGAGGGACAGACCCAGTTTGATTCACACCCCCCTCCCCAGCTCCCACGCCAGTAGGTACTCAGACAAACTTTACTCAATGAGTCCTGGCTGTTCGTGACCCCACTTGGGATTGGCCACACACACTCAGGGCTGAGAAATGCTCTCTTGTGTGATGAGGTATATGAAACACCCAGCAAATATCAGGGTAGACCACTGCTGACTGCTGCTATGGGTTCCTCAAGGTGGGGGGGGGGGTGGGCAGGGGAAAGATTTGATGCAAGATATTGAAGAAACGTAGGAACACTGAATAGTTATTCACTTTCCTTTACTGTCATCAACACTAAAGAGACCCAGCTGAAGCTGGGGGTGGGTGGGGGAACCGGGACATGGCACAGCCTTTAATCCCAGCACTCAGGAGGCAGAGGCAGGACCCATCTGAGTTCGAGGCCACCCTGGTCTACAGAGTGAGTTCCAGGTCTACACACACAGAGAAGCCCTGACAACAACAACAGCAACAACAACAAAAAAATGAAATGAAGAGCCAGTTGGTCTCACCATGGATGACAGGCCAGACTAGGATGCCTGCAAGGCAGAGCTCTTTCTGCCGGTTCCTGCGACCACAGGCGTTCTCCACACAGCAGATCTGTGTTTACCCTATGCTACAGTCTCTAAAATGAACGGACTGATACCAAGAAAAAACGTAATGTAGCCAAATATTACCTGCATTCTGTGAGAATTATTATCTCCCAACATAAACGCTAAAGACATGACAGAATCACAGTAACCAAATGTTAGTCTGACTGGCACCGCAGATTTACCTCTTTGGCCAAGTAGCCTAATGCATCAACCTCAAATTCCAAGTCTGCGCAAGTACACCATGGGGTCTTCACAGTTCCGCCCTCACTGTTCATCTCGGAAGGACCATTTTATGGACTGGTTAGGTCTGAAGCCAAAACTATGCATATTACACACATTTAAAATGCTACAATTCTGCTTCCTGTTGACTGATAAAAACCTAATATTCTTAGAGATTTATTAGCAATGTCGCTATTGGCAGGAGAGGATGCCCTCCCTTTTCCACCTAGCCTCGCTAGTGCACGTCTTCCAAGTTCTTCTCTCACGGAGGCTCTCCAGTAAGATGTCCCCTGGCCCGAGCTGCTCACGCAGCCACAGCAGGGCCATGTGACCTTGTGTTGGCACACAAACCAGTCTGGAGAAAGAAGAAAGCAGAAGCAAGCCGGGAAGAACGGGGCTCGGGAGCTGTGGTGACTAATCGGGGAAGCTGAGAGTCGCCTTGAAGCGTGTTTCCAGATTCAAGAAAAACCTTAAGTGGAAACAAGTTAAGCTTAAAAGTCAAAAAACCCCAAAAAACCAAAAAAACCAGAACAAAAGTCAACCCCTAGTTCTTTACAAGGCGCACTGTACTCCTAAAGGGTGACTGTCAGAATTCACTCCAAAGCAAGATGAAAACTGTGTCAGGAAACCAGGTTCCCTCAAGTCCCTCCTCTTGTCCTATGGTCATCCCAAGATGCACTGTTGTCAGGAAAATTTAGTAAGCTTATCTATGGTGTGTTTTGATTTGTTTTTAGAAACGGTCCACTATGAACACCCCATACTGACTTTACACTCTTGATTTTCCTGCCTTAGTGTCTCCTCAAGTGCCAGGATTACCAGTGTGCTACAATTTTTATTTATTTTATTATGTTTTATTGTTATCATAATCATCATGTAACTTATTTATTTTACTATTAATTTGCACACTGTGTGCAAGTGTGGGCATGAGCACGCCACTGTGAGTGTGGAAGTCAGGACAGCTTTTGGAAACTCACTCTACCCTTTAATCGTAGGCTCTCGGGCTCCAGCTCAGATCCTCAGGCTTGTCCAGTGAGCATGTCCAGTGAGCATGTCCAGTGGGCACTTTTACCTGCTAAGCCATCGTCCAGCCCTGACTTTTTTTTTAACAGGACAAGAGAATGCCCTCAAATCTACCTCCCTGAAAGTTCCATTGAAGTATAATGAGGAAATGCACTGCCTCCAAAACAGAAATTTATGGCTGATAAAATTAAAATCCTTCATCTATTTAAGTCCCCCTTAATAGATTTTTGTACAATTTTTCACTGGAAACAGACAGCGCATTTTCTTGCGAAGTCTTTCTCTAGTGAACTAGGAAGTGGCTTTCCTATAATTACAAACAAATGAAACTTTCTTGTGTCTTCAAAAACCACAATCACACTCGACAAACCACGTATTCTTCCAAAAATCTGAGTATCTCCATTTCTAAAGTCAAACCTCCACAGGCCCAACAGGCCTGAAAGTAACTGGCCGGAAGCCACTCCACTTAGCTCCCGCACAGCCAGCCACCAGCTCGAGGCTGTCAAATGACCACAGCTGATGTCTGTGTTTCCCTCAGGAGCCTCCTCCTGCCTGGGAAACCGAGATGCTTTGGCCTGGGAATGCTCTGACAGCTACCTAGGGAGGGCTTCAGAGAGCCCACTACAGGAGAGCTTTGTAAGGGCTGCACCAGGGAGGCGGGGTAACAAGACTGGGGCTTAGGGCTTTCCCGTCCTTTTCTCTTCTGTACCACTTGAAGGGAGAGGTAAGTGGCTTGCTGAGATTGAAATTAAAACAGAAGAAAAGAGGGAGCTGAGGCGGATTCCCCTCCCCAACCGGGAGAAGAGCTCCAGAGAAAGTCTATTATTCACACCCTGGCTCAGTCCAGAGTGCTTTGTCTTTTTCCTTTTAACCATTTACAGAAAATAAGAACTATTATGAATCAATCCACTTAAGAAACGTAGCCTCTTTAAAAAAAAAAAAAAGAACAAAGAAAAGAAATGTAGTCTCAGCTGAGTGCAGTGGTGACACACGCCTGTAATCCCAGCACTTGGGAGGCAGAGGCAGGTGAATCTCTGTGAGTTTGAGACTAGCCTGGTCTACAAAGCGAGTCCAGGCCAGCCAAGGTTACACAGAGTAACCTCTCTGGGTGTGGAGGGAAGAAATGTAGTCTCTGGGACTAACCATATGACCTGGGCAAAGTACTTTCGTGGTTCCCTGCTTGCTCAGTTGTCAGCCGTCTGCTCACCCTCACACTTAGTCCATTTCAACGTGGTGTAGTTTCACAAGGCCTTTAACGCTCTTCAGGGCACTTGCCTCTTACAGTCACCCTATGAACAGTAGAGCCATTATCTGCACTGTATAAACTGGGGGGGGGGGCACAGGGGGGGGCGAGAGGTTCGGAGCTCAAGTGACAAGCCCATCACTACAGCTGGAATGGCAGAAGTGGGACTGGACCTTCAGGGCCTCATTACGGAGCCAGGGCCAGCTTCGAACGCATGCCTCTCCTCTCGTCTGCCTCCCAAGTGCTGGGAATACAGGTGCACCTCACCTGTCCGAGTGCACTCTCCACCACAGCACCTGCAGGTTCTGTTACAACATCATTAAAATACTGTCACGCCCACGCCCCCAACCCTTCTTCCCAGCTTGGGCCTGACAGAACGGCTTCTGCAAAGGGTGGCAAGAAAGGCCTCTGTTACCAATGAGGTGGTGACGGAAGGACACAGCATTAACGCTCCTATGCGCACCCATGCAGTGAGTGTGCTGCGTGAGGCGTGACCCTTGGGCACTCAAAGAGAGACTCAAAGAAACTTGTCATGAAGGAGCTGGGGCTCCAGATGCGAGCACTGACTGCAGCTCAACAAAGCTGTCTGGGCCGGAGGAATACAGAGTGTTCCACATCTTTTCTGTGTGGTAACCTACATTCCTGTTATGACCCCCAAAAAGTGTCATCATCAGTGCCAAGGGTTGAGTGTCAGATACAGTTAAAGGAAAACCTGCAAAAATTAAATAAGATCAAAAAGCTGTCACCGTTCACAAAGAGGTGCACATGAAGTCTCCTTCTGTTAAAAACATGGATTTTCAATCCAATTTGCTTTAACACTTTAATAATCTAACAGATAGATTAATAACTCATAGATCAATGTGTTAAAAAAAAAAAACACACCTTCTACAGTTAAGCCAGGAGTCAGTCAGAACATTACTTTTCTAGGGGTGAAGAACCATCACACAGAAGACAAAGGCAGCACTGGGCATGAGACTTTGTAAGAAATTCCTTGGGTTGGTATGCTCAACCTTGATCTTTGACCTATGACCTAAGCATCTGCCTTCTTCACCTTTCCTGCTCATCTATCCACACTCAAAGGTAGGAGAACTTGTGTCATAGTTCTGGTGAGGATGGACGGAGGATAAAAAAGAGTGAGCTCTTTGAATAACCGGGTGTTCTTTTTACTAATGACGGCTGTGAGCCCCGTCTGGCTCTCAGGTAAAACTCTGACGGGACGCCTGGGAGTCCTGGCTGCTTCATGGGCTCTTCATTCATGGGCTGTGAGGGCACCGGCAGACAGCCACCCCAGCACCCCCCACCCGTGCTGCTCACACAGGGCACTGGACACTGACCTGCTTTGCCCACTTCCCTGTTCCTCAGTGATCCTTCAGCCTGGCACCCAGCTCTGAGATGAGGCCTGCTTAGCACCAGAGAAGCTCCCCACGTTCAAACCAACAACGCTCTGTGTGGAGATGAGGGAATCAAAGTTAAAGTCCAACCCATCGGCGTCCATGAGTTCACTCCGAATGATGGACTCCATGTCGCACTCCAAGCTCCCATTGAACATGTCCAGGTCCAAGTCACTGGGGAACCTGTCGTGGCCCATGACAGGAAGGTTCGCACTGGCTGAGTACAGTGAGGAGGAGCCTGAGAGAGAGTCCGAGAGGGTTTGCATAGACTGGCTGACTGGAGACTGCTGCTGGTGTTTGGCTGACCCGAGGCTGCTGGAGTCACTCAAGCCCATGCTGCTGACAGAATTTGACAAGGCACGGCTGCCACCAAGAGCGCCCTGGGTTTGGTGCTGGTGGTGGAGCAAGTTCTGATTGACCAAAGTCCCCTGGGTAGGCTGCGCAGCAAAGGACATCATTGGGTCGCTGCGAAGCATCACGTTCCGCCGGGCATTCTGAGCAGACACAGCAGTGCTAGCTTGAGACATCAAGGGGTCTGACTGGGTCATCATGACATCGCTGTGGCTGAGGGAGTCCGAAGTGAGCAGGTCTTGGAGTGTCTGGTTGCCATAGTGTGACATGGAAGAAAAGGTGGCTGCCTTGTTCTCTTGGATGGTCTGCATGGGCGACTGGCGCAAGGAGTTCAGAGATGAAGGGCCGAACACGGTGCTGTTGAAGGAGCTCGTTGGAGAGCCCAGGCCAGAGCTCTTGGAGGGATACGAGAAGCTGGAGCTCCGCTGCATCAGCCCCCCAGGAGGCGATGGCTGGGATGGCGGCAGCGTGATGTTATCCAGCAGGTCGTCCATGAGGTTGTCGGCCAGCCCATCATTCAGGTTCATGGTGCCCGCCATGTCGGTCAGCCGTGGGAGCTCCACAGTGCACGGCTTGCTCACGGAAGGTGACAGGCTAGCAGAGCTGCTGTAGAGCATCGGGGAGAGTGGGGGCTCATCGTCCTGGGCTTCATCCAGCTCCGTGCTTGCCAGGATGGGGGACAGGCGGCCACTAACTGTGCTGGCATTGGAGTTGGTACGCGAGCGGAAGTCGGTCCACGCATCCAGCTCGTCGCTGCTGCGGGACGTGGGGCTGCCGGGCCACTTGGGGAGCTGGGAAGGACTGTCGTCTGCTGACTCCGGGGCAGCCTGCAGGGCCGCCTTCTTCTTGGCAGCACGGCCACGGCTCTTGGTGTACTTGTTGCTGTTGTCCATGGAAACAGCCCGTCGCCGGGGCGCCTTCCCACTCTTGCCGCCATCCGGGTTGATGATCCACCAGGAGCTCTTGCCAGTCCCCTCGTTCTGAACCCGCATGAACCGGCTGTGCAGCGACAGGTTGTGCCGGATAGAGTTCTGAAGAGAAAGAAGGGAAAATGAGACAGTGTGAACAGGAAGGTCTGATCCAAAACAGACATTCAGATTCTTCCGTTTTTAAAGACCTCTCCATTTATTTATTTTTTTAAAAAAAATCCTATACTTTGAAGGGAAAGGAAGGTGCCATATCTGCACACGGGCATCAGAAGACGACTTGTGGGAGCTGGCTCCTTCCTCCTACCATGTGGGCCCCAAGGACTGAACTCAGGTCATGTGGGTTAACAAGCTTTATTTATTTATTTTTTTTTAAAAAACGACAGACACCTTTGCGACTTGGACCAAAGCACTAAGTTAAATGAGAGGCTTCGTGTTGGGGTGGTGGAGACTTTCATATGCAGGTGCTAGTAACAGCTCGCTGACGCTGCTTCTCCAATTCCCCAAGTTTTATTGCGCTTTCTGTAATTATGTTTCTTATGCTGCAGTTCATACTGATAATTTATTGCCATGACACCCCCGTCCCCATACTTGGCAATAAACCTCCCGACTCCTAGAGAAGCTAGTCAGTCCTCCGGGTGGCTATTCTGTCCTCTTCCAGTGCCCAGCTCTGTAAGAACACAGGCAGCGGGTACCTCTTATGTGTGCTTCCATCAGCAAGTGTGACATCTGGCCTGTCCCCTTTAGGATTCATCCTGCCACAACTCAGCCCCCAATCTCTGCAGAAATGAGGAGGGCGGGGCAGGCTTTTCACAGCCGGCTGAGGAGTTGGAGAGTGACCAGCCTGTTTAGGAACCTTTGCATCATTTACACCTCCTGCCCCCTCAGGAAGGGCGGCTTAAGCAGGTGCCTTCCGAAGGGCACAGTGCTAAGAGGGGAGAAAAAGTGATTTGCAGTGGAGAAATGTGCGCCATGCTGTGTCAGCTGGGTGACGAGGCCAGTGTCAGCAGGGACCAGTGCACTGCTAGTGTGCACCCGAGATGATAAAAATGGTAACTTCTTCATCAGTCTTTCTCACCCAAAACCCAAATCCAAGACTAATCATAAGAAAAATATGAACCCCAATTAAGGGACATTTACAAAACCTGTCTAGTACTCCCCACAACCATCGCAGCCAAGGCGAGACTAAGAGGACATAACAACTGAATCTAATGCATCCTAGGTGGGGTTCCATTGTGGGGTAGCAAAATGAGAAAAATTTCGGAAGTCTGATTAGCAGGTATAGACTTCAGCTAACAATAATGATAAATTCCGGCTCGTCTGTGGTGACTCTTGTGCCGAGAATGCAGGGTGTTCAGAGGGGACACTTGAGGGTGAATACATGTGGATTCCATTATTTTCACAAGTTTTCTATATATCTAAAACCATCCTCCCTTTAAAGTAGGGCACCCCGCCCCCTTAAAGTCCTAATGATCTGTACTTGCTATAAGAATATTCCTCCTGGCTGAGACGCACCCCAGTTGTCAAGGATAACCACACTCAGCTTTATCTCTGCCACCGGCCAAGCACATGACCCCATACAAATAATTTCATCTGTCTGCAACAGCAGCAGGTTCCCATCTGCATTAAGGCCTGATAATGCCCAACCAACCCCTTCTCCCTCCAGGGATGATGTAACAATGATAGACGATAATGCAGCCCAGGGGCCAGTCACGCTATGCAGCCAGGGCTTTTGTCCTCTCACACGTGAAGAGTGCTCAGAGCCTGGGGAGGCTCATTCCAACCTGTAAAATGCCTTATGTGCAGCAGGAAAAGAGTTGACAGCGTCCCCCACATCTGGAATAGCACCTGCAGGCCAGATGAGTTTTTATTGGCAAGTTAAAAGATGAAAGGCATTGCCTAATGCTGCATATTAAATACGAACGATTCTGAAAGTCACATTTAAAAAGAATTGGCAATCACCAACTGTATTTATGTAGAAGACACAAATACATGTGTTCTACCAGATTGTTTTTAAAACACAGAAAATCAACAGAATTTTTGTCCTAAGTAAATAACTCAACAATATGCAGTACTTCTAACGTACATTCCTGTTCAAGAGGGGACTGCAGTCCAGGCTGGGCAAGCACACCAGCAATTATGGTCATGACAGGCATTTTCTACAACTGCCATCGAGATGGGCAAGAAGTCAGGACCCAGGGAAGGAGGTGTTGCCAAAAGACAAATACGCTGCTCCCCTTCCACGCTTAATGTTTTTTTTGTTTTGCTGTTTTGTTTGTTTGATTAGAATAATGGCGACTGTTCAGGAATTTTTTTTCTTTGGAACAGGGTACTTTCTCCATGAGGCGGGTCAGGAGCGCATTCCTAACATGCACTTGCAGAGAAGACCAGGACAGGCCCACTCTGAGTATGTGGGTAATTTAATGTACTCAGTAAAAACAAACAAACAAACAAAAACCTTAGCTGGTCCTAAGGCTTTAGGGGTGCGGCGGAGACACCTCCCCTACTTATTCCGACCTGCCAGCCTCCTTTGCTGTAAATCGTGGGAAGAGTTCCCACGAATGCCAAACATTTACCGAAATGAGTGATCTTAGCTATTCAGTGATCCTGTATGTTTTAAAGGATGACATTTTTTAAAATGTATTTTACTGTTACCAATTCCAAACCTACTTAGGAGACAAATGAAACATTTTTATGGATCTTCTGACAGCCACCCATTACTATGACTCTAACCCCTAACAAAGTATATGTATAATTTTATGCAATTACAGGTGGCTAAAATTAGAGTAGATACCAAGCCTCTGTTAGGGCCTGGAAGGCCAGCACCACAGGGAGTCAGGGCAGGCAGGGGTCACAAAGCCTGGCTTCCTGTCCAGGTCCCTAATTACAAAGTGAAGAGCTGACAGTCTGCCAGATCACAGAGTGCTGGCTACTGAACCCAGGGTTTATTCGCTGCCTCTGACCCTCACAACATGGCCGAGGCAGCAATCACTGCCCTGACTCTGCATTCGAAGGCCTGGCTCAGATAGACAAAGCAGTACTGCCCATCAGCTGGTGCACAGAACCCACAGCTGGAAGCAGGTTTCCCAACGCTCGTGCAGTGCCGTCTCTGTATCCCTCCACAGGCCTACCAGCAGGTTAATGAGGAATCACCACTCAGTGAGCTTGTGCAACAATTCAAGAAAAACACCCCCAAACAACTATGAGCTAAGAAAAGAGAAACACACGATGCAAAAACAACCTCACTGTGACTTTATCTATGAAATACTTTGAAACTTAGAGGCTTTTGTCGTTCTTGCTGGGCAGCCCCCCTCTGGCCGAGAAGGCAGGATGACCACACGAATGAAGGGGACCCCGCAGGCTCTTCCACAAAGCCCACCTCAGGAAGGAGAGCTTGGCTTTAGTGGCCAGGCTCGCAATGGTGGGATACATTCCCCGAGATGCGTTATCTACAGTACTCAGACAGGTTTTTCCAGCTACTTTACTAAGACATCAACAAAAACTGGGCCACCGCCGTCCTGACAGGCGCCAATCCCAGCAGCCTGTCCTCATGCAGACTGGCCACCATAAAATCTATAGTCTGAACGTGGGACACTGACAAAGGCCAGTAAGCATAGCTCACCTGTCCACCACCGTTCAAATGCTGGTGCCCTGCCAAGGGCAGAAGCCACAGCAAATGTATTTCCCTCCAAGAGCAGATGTCTAATGGATTGGGTTTTCCACCTCAGTTTTATTGAAACAGGAAAGACAGAAAAAGAAAGGGGGGCGGGGGCAAAGGGAGGGGCTGTGTAGAACATCAGCACCAAGGTATTTTTTTTTCTACACCGTCCCAGGTAATGAGTGAAAAATGAGGCTCTGTTAAGACTCCAAAGGGTTCCTCCCCAACTTCAATCTCAGGAAAACTACCATTAAAAATATCTGATTGTAGCTGGGCGGTGCTGGCGCAGGCCTATAATCCCAGCACTTGGGAGGCAGAGGCAGGCAGATCTCTGTGAGTTCAAGGCCAGCCTGATCTATAAAGTGAGTACAGGACAGCCAAGGCTAACACAGAGAAACCATGTCATGGAAAACAAAACAAGACCCTCCCAAGACTATAGCTTCCTACTAACTCATGTACCATCATGAGAAATAACCTGAATTTCCGAGGTTCTACTTTAGAACAAATGCTTCTGATAAAACTCTAGTTCCATCAAGTATGATTTTTCTAATCTACTACCTACTTATACAATTTGAAGCACCGTGAGGTTCACTTGGCCAGAAAACGAGGGATGTGTTTTCCTTGACCATTCTACCACCACATTTACTTACTAACGTTGCCCAGAAGCCACCCTGCACAACCCTCACGAACAGCTCCGGGTATTTAAATCAACATTCTAATGAGTTACAAGAAAGCAAGTATCTCTAGGAAGAAGAAACTACCGCTTCACGGGCAAACACGCCGGCTTCCCCTCAGTTTGATTTATAAAACCTTAGGGAGCACCTACAGTTTGTCCAGAGGAAGCAAAGCCAGGATAGTGCTCATTCTCTGTGAGATAGCTTCCACCGATCAGGCCCGCGCTGGGGCCAAGCCCCCAGTCCATGTGGTTAATTAGTAACCGAGCTGGCAAACTCGCTCCCTTGATTGTGGCTGCAATCAGCGGCACGTCCTTCCAGGAGCATGTGCAATGGGTGTGTGGAGGAGGCAGTTAGGATTGGCATTTCACAGTCATGCTGACTGCACTGTGTGGGCCACTGCCTCAAGATTCCTTTGCCTGGCCCACCTACGAGACATTAGCATAAAGATGACTGCACTGATTAGATTCTGGTAATTATTTTCTTCATGTAATGAACAGTTTTCTGTTGCAAAATACATTCGTTGCTGATGCGACGGCGTCTATGACCCTGAAATATATACCAAATCATTATGAAGACAGGTGGCCTCAAAACAGAACAGGAGTCACAAAGACGCTGCCTAGAGTTGCAGAGCGAGTGCTCCACCACTCACTTACAGAGTGGGTGGGTAACTCAGCAAACAGGGGAAGGCAGTGATGGAGGAAGACAGCGATGCTGAGACAGGTCCCAGAGCTCTGAGCTCAGCCTGTTTGTCTGGGGCGATGACATCTGCTTGTGACCTGGACCAGACCTCAGCTGCCCCCTTGGAGAAGGCAGGAGGATCAAATGCACTCTCTACTCTGGGATGGATCCCAGCATGCAACACAGCACTCAGCCGGGTGGCAGATCCCACACACAGCAGCAGACATCACCGACCTTAACTCTTCTGAGCATCGTGTGCTTTTAAGTCAAAAGGCGAGAGGGTGGTGCCTGCCAAGAAAGGATTACGGCCTCTGACACGGTTTTAAGGTGCCAGTGACTGGACATTCCTTAGCTGCTGCTCCTCGGCATCTGCCTCAGCTCCTACCCAGCCATGTTTACCTTGTGGAGACTCTACTCACCCAGACACCAGCTGCATGTGCTTTCCCTGGAACACAGAGAGGGCTTGTCTGGAAGCAACATGTGGTATCAATTTATCTTTCTCAGCAACAGCAAAGAGAAATCTACTCGCTTTAAAAATAAAAAGGTTGTGTAATTTAACTCTTAAAAGCCCTGCTTTTTTTTTTTTTCCAAAGAAGACAATTCGTGCTCCTCTCTTCTCCCCCAACCCCCACCCCGGCTGTCTAGGGAGCAGCAAAATGTCTTGTGGTTGTCAGCTTGGGAGCCTACCACTGCCCACTGGTCTTTCTGAGGGACTAGGGAGACCCTGCAAATGGCTGGCTTCCCACACGATGCTCGCCTGCCTCTCATGCAGAGCCCCTGAGGCTGGGTCAGTGTTTGGCTTGAGGGCACCGATGATCTAGAACACAGTTGTCCAATGCCTGGATTCCAACATTAGCTCCTGGTGAACCACAGGTGGCAAAGGTTTCACGGAGAGCCCAAGGGGCGCAGAGGTTGGTGTGCCACAAGCAGAGGCAGCTACAGAAGAGCTGCCGGGGAAGGCTGCCAGAGCCGCTCCAAGGCAGTTCGGGCCCAGGCTCTTGGTTTCTCCTCAGTGGCAGCTCTCTCTCCCCTGGCTGCCTACTTGAGTCTCCCTGGGAGGCTTTCCTCACCTGAATCCCAGCCCCAGAGTCAAGACTTGAGGTGAGGCCTGTGCACTTTACTTTTTATTTTCGTTTTTGCAAGACAGGGTTTCTTTGTGTAGCCCTGGCTACCCTGAAATTCACTCTGTATCGAACTCAGAGACACGCCTGCCTCTGCCTCCTGAGTGCTAAGATTAAAGGCATGTGCTGCCACCACCCAACTGAGATCTGGGTATCTTAAAGCCCCCCCCAAGTTATCTTTATTAGTAATCAGGACAAAACCCACTGAAACCCCCCTCCTCAGCACCCCACTGACTTGGTTCCCAATGGCCCAGGTGTGGCAGCAGCGCACAGAGATCCTTTGAGTTCAAGACTCAAGCAAGCTAAGGGCAAGACCCGGGGTCAGAGAGTCAAGAGGGGAGTTATGGTAACTATTTGAAAACTGGGTCCAAGCCAGCTCTTTATTAAAACGGCCTGGGTATGGAGAAGCAGCCTTGACCTGACTCTGTGTGGACAGCTTACCTAAGAGAGATGTGCCAGGACAGAGAAGCGCCCCCTTCATGCCCCACACACTGCGGAGCCCAGTCCTTAGCTGGCTGGCATCCTGGCTGCACTTCATCTCCACACTCTACCTCCTAGGGACTAACTTAACACGACAAGTTAAAACAAACACAAGTATCAGGGCATAAACCCGAAGCCGGGTAGCAGGCCTAGAAAACAGGAAAATGTTTTTTTCATACGTACTGTCTATAGTGCCCCCAAAAACAAGCCTTTCAGCTTGGTAAAACTGTAAATAGACCTTCATTAAGTGGGCTGCACAATCAACTCTGACGTGTAAGACAAGTTCGCCTGTTTCTACTCTTACTCTTGTCTAAAAAGTCTTAAAAGTTTAAACCATTAAAGGGCCTTAAAAAACAACGATGTTCTAAAATAAATACTGTTGGGAACTTGGCCGAAGGATTGTATTTCCAGCTAGAAACAAGACTTCCCGTTAAATTTGCTGACAGTAATTCTCTACCCACAGATGTCCTCTGGAAACACTGTCAAGCTGGCCTGCAGAGACCCGGTGGCCGCGGGGATGACACAGTCACCCGATGAGCAGGGCCACAGCCCACTCTCTCTCTAGACAGCCTCAGCCTTGCTTCGGTGAGGGCTGGCTGGAGCCTCGACTAGCTGGGAAGCACGGAGGGAGGAGGCACACAACCGTACAGTGTCGCTGAGCTTTCTAGTGTGGACTCCATTTTAATATATAATAATAATAATAATAATAATAATAATAATAATAATAATAATAATAATAATAATAATAAAATGAGGTTTTCACTGAGCAATTGTCTTTTCAAGCTATCCCACAGCTGTCTCTGCTCTTGGATGGCAAGAGGGAACATTCCATTCCTCCCGGCCAAACTTGCACTTCCGGCACACACAGAACCCTGGCAGCTTTGCAACTGCTGCCCACACCCACTCCTTGTAGCACAGTACCCTTCCTCCCCTCCTCCAGGCCTGACTTCCCACTCCACAGTGCAGGCCCCAGACTAAGAGAACAGCCACAGGTACACAGTGCACACATCTCCACAGAGAAGGTTACATGGCAGCTTTTGGCCAACTCTTCTCTTAATCCATTCTCCCAGGAGGTTTTCAAACAGATTCCCTCTCCCATGAGAGACTTGATAAACATACACTGCTGAAATTCTCTTTTTAGGTGGTGGCACACGCCTTTAATCCCAGCACTCAGGAGGCAGAGGCAGGTGGATCTCTGTGAGTTCGAGGCCAGCCTAGTCTACAAAGCGAGTCTAGGACAGCCAAGGCTACACAGAGAAACCCTGTCTTGAAAAACCAAAAACCAAACCAAACCAAACCAAAACAAAAACCATGTTTATCTAGCCATATAAAATCAATGGATCAGAGTTAAAGCCCAGCAATTATAAACAGTCTTGAAATTTATTTTGTAATGTATAACAAAATAATTGATCAACTCAACCTTTACCTGAGATTTTGTTTAAAAAAGGAAAAAAAAACCCCAAAAACAAAAAACCAAAACAAACAAACAAACAAAAAGAACCCAAATGAACCAGGTGGTGGTGGCGCACGCCTTTAATCCCAGAACTTGGGAGGCAGAGGCAGGCAGATCTTTGTGAGTTCAAGGCCAGCCAGCCTGGTTTGCAGAGTGAGTTCCAGGACAGTTGGAGTTACACAGAGAAGCCAGGACTAAAAAAACAAAACAAAACAAAAAGCTGCATCTTTTTCCAGTTTGGAAACATATTGTATATAGAAATAGAGGAAAAATGGGCATTAGAAATACATACCCAGAAAATTTAGAATCCGTTCATAAATAACACTAGCAAGCAGTCAGAGAAGGGAGCTTCATATAACATGGGGGAATGTGGTGCTAGGAAAGAGTAGCCCTAACTTTATAGTGAAAGAAAACAATGAAACCATAAGGTCATGCTTGCATTCAATCAGTTAGTGAGTAGTAACCGGGCTGAGGCAAGCTCAGATATCCTGGCCTTGAGGCACAAAGGTAACATCACCCAGAAACACAACATCAAATGCAGTAGTATAAATGCCCACTGCAAATAAAGGAATAAATTACAGCGTGTATGAAGATAGTGACACCCACTCACCCACCCACCCATCTATCCATCAATCCATACATCCACCCACCCATGCATCCATCTACCCACCCACCCATGCATCCATCTACCCACCCACCCATCCATCTACCCACTCACCCACCCACTCACCCACCCATCCATCCATCGACCCACGCACCCACCCACCCTGGTATGGGACTGGTTAAAATAGCAAGTACTCAAAATACTCTCATTTAATGACTGACTTGGTGGGAAGGAAGGAGCAGGAAGCACAAGGCGGCCCTGAGTTGCACTTGGAGATGTGGCGGCAAGTGCTGTGCAGTGAGCTTCCACCGGTTAAGTCTGAGGCCACACTCAGATTAGTGTCACCCAGGGCAGTAGGAGATGACGACACATGCTGTCACAGACTGAAGGTTCTATTAGAGGGATGGGAAGAGCAAAATGACTGTGTGTAGACTGGTCAATGGAGCCAGACCATGGCAGGAGGCCGCTAAGATCTATCTAGGCTGAGAGCTGACTCTTAGCTCACCTTGCAAGGCTACGGGGCCTTCATTACTCAGAGCAACACACTCAAAACCACAAATAACAAACCTTGGTTGCCAGTGAGCACACAAGAAAGCAAACACAACAGTGTGTAAGTCACCGGCAATCTGAAGGAGATTTGCTGCCTGCCAGGACCTACTGCTCTGTACCTGACAAATCTCATCGCATTGTCTTTTCCCCACAAGCTGAGGTGTAGGTTAAAAACCTGTCCAATGAGCGTTGGTGCTGCGAACCCAGCCTACTGGCTAACTCCAAAGCCTTTCTACCATGGGTTTTCCCCAGTTGGCAAACCCACTGAGGAGGGAGGCTGCACTATCAGGGACCAGAGCCACCCGTGTTTGGTGGCTTCTGTGCTAAGGGAACACTGTCCCTGACTGAGTAAAGGCGGTATTACCTGGCTGGTCTTGGGAGTCCTGAAATCAGGACCTCAAAGAGCTGGCACCATGCCTCGGATCCTCACGCCAGACACATCAGGCTAATGTCTGCAAGTACCCTGGACTGCTAGGGTGAGGCTTAATCTGAAACAGGGACCCCACTTTGTAACATTTAAAACATGTAATCAGCCTATTATTAAGCCAGAGAGAGAGGGATCAGCCTGCTTTAATATTACGTGAATCTTAAAATATGGTGTCTTTTATCTGCCAAGTGACAACAGTCAGGATGTTTCTGTTTAACCTCAATCAAAAACTCTGGGAGAAAACGGTATTAGTGTTGCAAATGTAAGCACTCCTCTTTTGGCATCAAAACCTGCAGCAACAGAAGCCACGGATAGTACAAGCACATCAAAGGGATGGATGGGGAGGAGCTGAGCGAGTGGTTCAACCTGAGAGCCCAAGGGCTGAAATCTGGGCGGAGTGACTTCCGGTGACGTCTATAGTCCATCCCTTCCCATGGAGCTTTCTGGGAACAACTATTTCCAGCTCTTAGGATGTTAACAACTCAGAAACCCCGTCCTCTGTTGTCTTTTTATTTCCAAACTAACATGTGCTTTTGGGGAGCTCTGAAATAGATGCCAATGTGTGGGATTGAATCAAAGAGTTACAAACACTGGAAAGGCCGGTGAGGGAGAAGACGTCTTTCTGAACGAAGAAAGGAAAAAGCCTGCGCAAGCACTCACAACAAAACAAGTTGTGTGTGCGCGTCTGGAAACGGGCAACCTTTCAAAGTGTCCGTGTTAATTATCCTAACACCGTGAGTCAAGGTGAAAGAAGCTGTGAAAAGGAACCAACACCACATACCAAAATTCCCAATGCTGGCAACTACCAGCCAAGCAACTGATGAATTTTCCTTCATAGGAACGCAGAGTACAACACTGCCAGCTCTGCAGTGATTCAGGCCAACAGCACCCCAGTCTCTCCACACACCACTTCAGTTCAGCTAGCGTGGAGCCGCTGGGGAGCCACTTTCCACACTATAACCCCCCCCCCGTAACCTCACCTGTGTGTGCAGCTGCCTCCCCACTGTAACCTCACCTGTGTATGCAGCTGCCCCTTCCCCACTATAACCTCATCTGCGTGTGCAACGCTTCACTCAACTGGTTTTACAGGATTATTTTTTTTTTCTTGTTCAAAACCACAGGATGCAAAAGTGGCTGATGACCAACATGATATTGCAAAACATTCCAAATGAATCAACCAATGATTCCAGGACACGGCTGGGTACCAATTACACAGACAGATGAGCACCAGGCAGCTCCAAAATCCACACAGAATGACCCAGTGAGAAAAGGGCACCTCACAGACTACACAGCCACTCAACAGCATTTCATTTTCTGAAAAAGTTTCCACTGGCCACTCATTTAAATTTCAAAGCCAGAATGCACAGTGTCAGACTGCTCCCTGAGGTATGATGAGCTAAGGAGGTTGGGTATGCATGGGATAAGTAAACTTTCTGAAGACTCCGTGCAACAGGAACGTGATGTTTTAGTATTAACAATCCACTTCATGTATTGCATGGTAAACTTGACGGTCCTAAAACACAAACACCAGTGGTAGTGTAATAGCTACTGTCCAACGGGAAACCAGGAGAGTCACAAGAGAAATCCATCGAAGCAAACCACGGGTGCGTGTGGCCAACCCTAGGATCTACCTGGGTACCTAGAGTTCTTGCCCCTCATCAAGGAAATGCCTCTGTGAGACTGATGAAATCCTTTACAGAAACCCACAGCCAATCAAAATGCAGAGTTGTGAAGCCCAGGCCCAATAGATACATCTACAACACAAGTCCTTCACCCAGGTTCCGGGGTCCTTACAGAAGAGGGGCAAAGACCCTAAAAGCCAGAAGAGCAGGAGTTTGCTGTGATGCTGTGTCTTATATAAATGTCAGAGGCTACACCCAGGAAGTCTCATCAAGATGGCTCCCTCAACATGAGCTGAACCAGGACAAAAGCAGACACGCTGATGTGGATGGTGGAAAGCCAGCTAGCAGTCAACCACATGCAAAGAACTACTAAGGAATACCAGGGGTAGAAAGAAGTCTTCCCAGAAAAGAGCAGCCCAGTCAGTTATCTGTAACTAGATGGTCAGCCCTGAAAACACACAAACAGGTAACATCAGACCAACTGAGCAGGTTGTACTTAGGTATTTAGGAATACAGGACATACGCACACGCACAGATAATAACAATTAAAGAAAAGAAGCTATGAATTATGAATTGGCAGTTACCTGGGAGGCTTTGGAGGGAGCAAAAGGAGGAAAATTGATGTAATTATAATTTCAAAAAATAAAAATTATGTAATATATATGTATAATATATAGTATTAAAGAAAGACAAACTTGTAGTGGGAATGAAAAATCCCTGTGAATGGGTCCTTCAAAGGCTGAAAGGATTTAGGCAACTGTTCTTCAGACCCTGTTTGTTACTGCAGGTGAAAGAAGAGACTGAGAGAGAGAGAAGAGAGACCATGGAGCTGGGCAACGGATCCACAGTGCAGCCAGCAGCTCTGACAGTTCACCAGGGATCCTGGTCCCCACACAGAGTGTGCAGCAGTTCTAGGCACTTATGAGGAGACAGGGACCCCTGGCCGTGTAACAACCGCCTCAGTGGAGTCCGGGTTGGCGGGGTTAGCGTGTGGACTCTTTTCTTCAGTGTCCTTTGGAGTCCATCACTTGGGTTAGCTGACATTCCCAGCGCTTTCTGTTTAGGTTGTTCTCTTGCTACTGGGAAATGTATTGAACTCAACCAAATACTGAGTCTTTACTTAGGGTTTAACAATCACTGCATGTATGGAAAGGTAGGATATTAACCCTTTAATCCCTTTACGTCAAGACAAAGAAAGAAAAACACACAGGAATAGGTGACACTGCTGAGGCAGTTTCAGGTTCAATGACATCTTCAAGCAATGCACTTTCAACTCTCTGAGGCATCGTATGAAACGACATTACCCCATATTATTAGCTCTTTCTGCAGAAACAAGTCCATCGGGTTCTCCCAAACAGCTATGACCTCAGAGTATGTACACATGTCTTCCCAAGTAAGAAAGATGGCCAAGTCCACTGGTGACTTGTGGACAGAGAAGCAAGGGTACCTGCTTCTTAACACTGCTAAAACCTAGCCCAGGAGAACATCCCTCCACCGCGGCTGCCTTGTCTCTTCAGTTCTTGCAAACAAATTACAGTGACTGCTCAGTACCACCACTGAAGGAAAACTATACCTGTGCGGTTAACAGCTTAAAAGGACAGAGAGCGTCTCCTTCAAGAGCAGGAAGGCGTACATGCTTACTGCCTATTACAAAAGACTTTGGAGCCCTAACTTGGGTTTCTGGACAGCGCATTTGTTTTAGCAGCATCTTCTACTCCTTCCTGCCCACACCAGGGGGACAACGAACAAGGAGGGAACTGCAGCTGAAGAAGCAGGAGTTCATGGCCAGCCAGGACTGTCAGCAACATCCGTCTGGAAGGGCAGGCAAGAGAAAGCTGCTGTACCTCTGGCCCCAGAGTCTTAAGGATGAGAAAGCTCCACCCGAGGCCCTGCCATTCTCAACAGTGCCCTGTTTCAGCTAATAAACTACTCGCAAGTCCTTAACTGTGAGAGATGGAGCTGGACAGAACGCTTCCAGCCAGCTTCCTTCTCCACCTTTTCATGAGACCAAATCACAGCAACTGGAGGCGGAAGCAGATAGACATGGCTCAAGCACTCTGTGATGCTCTACACTGGCTCTCTTGAGGCTGCTTTAGGCTCTGTGACAACAGCTAAGAATAAAGGGCAGGAGAAGGAAAAGACTCCTCAGGCACCGTCCTGTTGCGCAGCTAACCTGCACTGCCCACCAGAGCTCAGTCGGCTGCTGCTCAATGCTGTAGCCGTCTCGTGAAGAGCGGGTGCAGCAGCAGTTCACAGCTCGCCTTCCTCTAATACACGGCAGAGAGCAGCCCACCCATGTCCCTGAACCCGGCACAGTCCATCTCTGGGCAGATCTCACCTGCCTGAGCCACTGCTCTACTGCCGTGAGGAGACACCGTGACCAACTCTTCTAAAGGAAAGCACTTAGCCAAGACTTGGCTTACAACTTCAGAGGCTGAATCCATAATCATCGCGGCAAGGGGCAGAGCAGCAGGCACAGCGTTGGGGCGGTAGCTGAGAGCTACATCCTGATCAGCAAGCAGATACTCTCAGCGTGGCATGGGCTTTAGAAAGCCCAAGACCACCCCCAGTGCACACGCCCTCCAGCAAGGCCACACCTTTCAATCCTTCTAATCTTTTCAAACAGTGCCATTCCCTGGTGACTGAGCACTTAATACACACACACACACACACACACACACACACACACACACATACATATATACATATAAAATATATATATATACATATAAAATATATATATATACATACATATATACATATACATATATATATATATACACACACACACACACACATATATGTGCATGCTCATGGGACCATCTCTTTTTCATTTTTTGTTTTCTGAGACAGGGTTTCTCTGTGTTAACCCTGGCTGTCCTGGAACTTGCTCTGTAGATGAGGCTGGCCTCAAACTCAAAAGATCCACCCGCCTCCGCCTCCCAAGTGCTGGGACTGTGCATGTGGCACCATCGCCCAGCTATGAGGCCACTCTTTTTTCCCCCCCAGATAGGGTTTCTCTGTGTTGCCCTGGCTGTCCTAGAGTCACTATGCAGACCAGGCTGGCCTCGAACTCACAGCGATCCACCTGCCTCTGCCTCTGAGTGCTGGGATTAAAGGTATGCACCACCACGCCCAGTTTATGGGGCCATTCTTATTCAAATCCCCACACCATCCTAACGTCTGTCACATTTCTATAGGGCCCAGCTACCCATTCTGGAGCACCGGGCCAACCTAAAGGCAATCTCTTTTATTCTTGATTCATCCATAGGATGCTTTCCACTTAACATCCTTCTTTCCCTAGGCACAGTGAACGTGTCCCTAAGACATGTCATGAATGTCGAAACCCGGGACTCTCTTCTTCCATATAATTAGACCTACAAAATCAAGTTCCTTCTCATTCTTCTGATAGAATTTAGCAGCTTAGGATCCAGAGAAAAATGCACGAGGAAGTTTCACTAACCAATAACAAACATATACAATATATGTTATATATTCACTGTAAATTTTTAAAAGATTAATTTTCTAGCGTAGTAACTGTGAACCAGGAGCCTTTGCTACAAAAGAGAAAAGCCTCATGATTTTATGCACCATAGTTTCAAACTACTGACCTAAGTGGTTTAAAGAGAGGAGTTCAGAGAGAATTGGTATTTTTCTATTCTCCTTCTGAATAGCCTACTCCACTTGGCAAAGGGAAGAGTACATCTACTGTAGTGATCGCACGCATCTGCTCGTCCAATGCCTCTGGAATGACACTGGACTGCTGCCATATAACCAAATAATGTGCTCTTGAAGAAATAATTATCAACTAAAATGCCATAAAATGGGCCAGCACTTGCACTCTGCTTGTACTATGAGAGACTTTGGCACCAAACACAAGCTTTCTTTGGTTACTCCTTACATCAATCAGAAAATTACTTTAATTTGCTGTGATGCTATTTGTGGACACACATGAAAAAGAAAGCAGGCGTCTAGGAGACCCTCGGGTTAGGCTGCTGGACTTCAACGGCCAGTCAGAGCAGCTGACCAGACCCAACAGCGTTCAGACCCCAGCCTGTGCTGGGAGGCAAAGGCTGCAGCGACAGAGAATAACCACCAACTGTGTACAAGTTGTCAATTCTCAGTGCTTCCAGCCTCGGTTAACTGCCAAAAAAAAAATTTGGCAAAAGCATCAACTTAAACCACAGTGGGGGTAATGAGATTTTGGTTTATTTCTATGTATATGTGAGGTCTAAAAATAGGGGCTAAGGGGCTAAGATTTAGATACCATGTGGACTTTTACAGAATCCTACGGCTTTTCAATATCTCACTTGCCAATGCTCTTTCTTTTACGTGGCGGTGGTTATTGAAACATTTCTGGGAGCTGGGGAAGATAGGCTCAGTCAGTAGAGGGCCAGTCACTCAAGCACAGATTGATCCTTAGCACCCATGTGAAATCGGGGTGCTACGGTGCCGAGGATACGGACAAAGGAGTCCCCGAAGCTCATTGGCAAATTCCAGGTCCAGTGAGAGATCCTGTCTCAAAAACTAGGTAGAGAACAAAGAAAGAAAACGCTGGCATAGACCCTCGGCCTCCAAACCCTTGCAAGCATGTGCGCACGCGTACACACACACACACACACACACACACACACACACACTTGTGTGGGTGTCTATGAAGTATGGAGAAGGTATATGAGATCACGTAAGAAGGGGAGAATTTAAAAAGAACAACCACAACCACCCACCCCCAGTCTTCCTGGTTCATCCATGAATCCTCCATGCCCTTTGGACTAGCTATGGCAGCGGGGCCACGCACAGAAAGGTTGACATCGATGGGGAAGGCACCCTGCTCCCAGAGTCTCCACTGCCAACAGAACTCACCTTCCACAGTGGAATCGGCAGCAAGTGGCCAGATCAAGCAGTTTACCTTACAGCTGAGAAGCACGCACAGGCCCTCGGCACAGACACACCAGTTCTCTGACACACCATTGTCATGCCGCGAGTCAACCACACAACTCAAACACAACAGAGATTGAGACTTTCTGACAGCTGATAAAGAGAGCACTGGATCTGGTGATGAGAGGGGAAAGTGGATGCAAGTCCTTTGGGGGGACTATTTTACCAGGAACATGAGTACTGAAAACAATGTGTAGCCTTTGATGGGAAAGACCTCCCCATTCCCCTTTGCAACAGAACGCTGACTCCAAGTTGGGCCCGGAAGGCAACTGCCCCGTCCAGCTTCCCTTGAAGCCAAGTGAGCATCCACCTGAGTTCTAGACGTGGGGGACTTTGTGGAACTTGTCATGAGGGAGTGTAAGGCGGCCAACCTGTCAAAGAGCCAAGTCCCCTCTGGCCTCCTTCCTTCCGATCTCCCTCCTTCTGACCTACACTTGGATGGCCACGGGATGACGGAAGGGCACGAGTAAGGAGTTGCCAGTCGCTTCCTGTTTTTCAGATGGGATTTCGTTGTGTTGAAGTCCTGAGCTCAAGTGAGCCTCAGCCTTCCGAGTAGCTGGAACTGAGGCTATGTTCTACCACACCCAGCCTAAACCCACCGTCCACACAGGAGTAACTCGCTACTACACTGGCGTGGTCTGGGGCCGAGGAGAGTAGTGTGACAAGTGCTTGTGGTGTGTGCATAAGGTCTTCAATGTGATCCCCAGCACTAGGGTAAAAAGACACAACACGTGCCTGTAACACTTCCCTGCAATCCCAGTGCTGGGAGCAGAGACGGGGTCCCTAGGCCACACTGGCCAGCCTGCCTGACCTAATTAGTGAGCCCCAGATCTTAGATGAGAGACCCTGTCTGAAAAACTTAAGATGGACAGTTCTTGAAAGAATGGCATCTGAGGTTGACCTCTGGACTCCACATGCATGAACATATACAAAATAAAATGAAAAGATGAAAGGTTCACACCCAAACCTAACCCTCCCGGGGGCCTAGCATCTCCACTGTAGGAGTTAACCACATTGACACGCTTCCGCGCGTGACATAAAGAAAGGCATGGAGCTTCTCTGTGTGTTGTAAACGTCTAAGGGCTTGTAACAGTGATCAGAGGGTTGCGTTCACATTAAGATAACACACAGAGACGTCAAACAGAGGCAGCCTTCGTGAGACAACTCCTACACATCAGGCACGCTCACGGCTCACTCAGTTGGTGGCTCAGTGGGGACATATTAATCCTTGCAGAGGACCCAGGATTTGCTCCCGGCACCCACATGCTGCTCCTTAAACCCCCGTTCTAGGGGATCCAGTGCCCTCTGATGGGTGCACATGTTGGTGCACATACACACACATAGACAAAACACTCACACACATAAAATAAAAACAAATTTTAAAATGAGCAACAAGTGCTTTTTCAGGAACAACTGTGTCAGTGCTGACGCTGTCATGCCCTAATGGTACAAGCAGCAGTGTGTGCTGTAATCCTAGAGGCGCTCCAGAAGCTTCCCAAGTTCTGACAGGGAGCTCACCAAAGACAGAGACTCGGCGTATCTGGAAGTCACGGGCAGGGATTCAAGCAAAAGGCAACCAGGAACAAAACACAACAGTGACTGGTTTCTTCTGAGTTCTGCTCACCGTGGCTCCCTGGCTTCGTGCCAACCAACAGCTGTTAGGCATGCTAGACGGCGGGTTCTGGTTTTGAGGAGGGTCTCAAAAGTCACAAACAAGTGACATCAGTAAAACTGTGGAACTGGCCCAGTCCATCACGCCTCTAGCCGGCTGAATTTACATTAAATCTGGGAAGGCCAAGCTGGCTATGGATGAAGAACTTACTGTTTACACAGTAACAATGCAGGAATGAGCTAAAACTGAAGTCAGAACTCTGTGGAATAGCACTAGAGAAAAAAAAAGGAGTATAGCAGGATTCCTAGGGTATGGTTGCCATTAATAGACAGACTGCCAAAAAGGAAAAAAAATCGGAAAAATGAGAATTTGTTCAGATTTGAGACAGGGTCTCACTGTGTAGCCTTTGCAGATCAGGGTGGTCTTGAACTCATGAAGCTCAAAGGCATGCAACTGAGCGTGAAAAGAGAACCGGAAGCACCTGCGGACATATGCACTGTGCACAAGCCTGGTGCCTACAGAGGCCAGAAAGAGGGTATCAGACGCTCCAGAACTGGGGTTACAGACAGTTGTGGGGCGCCACATAAGAGCTGGGAACTGAACCCAGATCTTCTGCAAGAGCAGCCTGTGCTTTTAACTTTACCAGTGACCTTTTCAGTCCCTACAGACGTACACACAGCCCCTGGTTCTTAAAGCTAGGAAACAGGTACACTTGTTAAGACACTGTAAAGTACACATTCTGTCCTGGATTCTCGCAGATGAGCTCAAACTACATACGGAGAGACAATGCTAACAAGCAGTCACATTAACGGTAACTGATGCGCTGTGTTAGCTAGGGACACCGGATGACCACAGGCTCACGAAATGGACTCAGGTGGACAGGGCTAGAGACACTCCCACCTACAGCTTGCCCATCACCCAAAAGTTAATCTGTAGTTCTTACTGACACACACAACCTTTCTCCTGCGGTCTTCACCATGAGAAACAGAACAAACACTGCAGCGCTCACCGTCTGGGGACAACTGGCTTCACGGCCACTTTCTGTGGTTCTTGCTTGTATCAACAAGGACACCCTCCCCGCATGCCGACCCGAATCGACACAGTTCTGGCTGGAAGCTGCCCTCAAACCCTGACTAAGGCTTTAGACTTGAAGTTCTGTGTATTCTTGCACTCTTCTTCCTAAACTCTTTTTTAAAGAGTGTTCTCCCTGCCAGTCCACTTGTGTGGGTCTTGGGTTTTTCTGTTCTGTTTTGATCGATTGAGCCTAGGGCTTTCTGCGTGCTAGGCAAACATCTGTACCTCAGGCCATCTGTTTACTTTTTGAGACAAGGCCTCATTAAGCTGTCCAGGCTAGCCTTGAACTTGTGATGTTTCTGCTACTGCCTCTGGAGTGGCTGAGATTACAGGCTTTGCCATGGAGCCTTAATATAATGAGTAACATATGAATCCACTGTACAAATACTTTTTCTTTTACAAAACAAAACAAAACAAATCACCTGAGAGATTTTGATTGTTGAATGTTCCCTATTCCCTTTGCTGTTGTGTGGCAACAGCTCTCGCCCTAGTACACACACCATGCATACATACTACATGTGCCTGAGGGGATCAGCACACACTCTTATTTTAGTGGCTGCTTAAGCACATGTTTGTAATGGAAGCAACCAGGTCATATGGGGGAAAAAATGCTGAAATTCAGTAGGGTGAGCTATATACCTTATGCATGAAATAATCATCTCTCTGCCTGACTGGAGAGCACAATGCTGGTATCTTGTGTGATACAAGAGGAAGATGGTACAGGGCATGGGCCATGTTTTTGGACAGAAGCTTCAAAGCTCACGCAACCCAGTGGTAGAGACTTGGGCTCCCTGGAGAAGCAGACCAACTTACTAAAATGTAAAGCACAGTATTTGCTGAACTGATTTCTTTCAAAAGCATTTGAATAGTGTTAATAGGAATGTGTAGGCTATGTTACTGGTGAAATATTTTGAGTTAACTATGAAGAAATCAAACTTAGCTATCTCTCCACAGCGAAACGCCCAGTTCTAGGTGGGTGACAATAGCAGCAATACCCAGAATGGTGGCAGCACAGAACTGTGCAAAAAAGCAGCAGGAAGGAAAATGCCCATGAGTCGTTACCACAATGAGCTATATGATTAATCAGCCAAATTTCATACCTACTAATTGTATATGCAATTGTGAAAGATCAAAAACCCAAATTGATTAAATGTCCTAAATATGCTACCTAATGGGATAATGAAAAGTTCATAACTAAAAACGATGCATTGTTTTTCTCATCTCTGGATACATGGAAAATGCACTCATATGGAAAGCTGGTATTTGTTATGGTGAAGTATTTATCTTGTCTGTACTTAGCACTCACAGAAGCATATGGTTCAGCATGTGTGGCCCAAACTGAACCCTGCTGCTACAGCACTCCATACCCTAACATAGGTGCCTACACGAGTTAGCACGTGGCTAAGCAGGGTAGGGATTCCCACTTCAGTCCAGCCCACACATCTTCCATCCTAACTACGGCCACTAACACTTCTCCTGCCTGACTGCCTCAAGGCTGGCTGTGCTGCAGCCCTCTCGCTATCCCACGGGATCACGCTACCTTTCTCCTCCGACGAGAGCTGTTCCTCTGAGCAGAGCCTACACACCCACCAATCCAGTCACCCAAAATTCCCTCCGGTAGCCAATCCTGCAGCGAGGCTAGCTCTGCGCTGTTCAGACCCCGTGGCGTGGTCATCTGGAAGGACGTGGCCACGTGAGGGGCTTCTGTTCTGAAGGAGGTCACAGGTGCGCGCATAGCTTTCTGTTTAATGCTGCTCCCCAAATAATGTGCACTCGGGCACCATGGAGTAGCTGCTTCCCCGCCCCCCTGTACTGCAGAATGACTGACAGAGTTTGACGCAAACATCCTAAGATAGTATTTAGAGAAAGTGAAATACCTGGCTCTATGCTATAGGACCAACCAGGACCAAGATCATCCTAAATCTGACCTCTTAAAATTGATACTCGCTTTTCTGGGAGAGTTAGCCCACTTCAGCCACTTGAATTAACTATAAAGGAAAGTACATGAGCAGTTGCAGTAGCTGGCTGGGGTTTGGGAGTGGGAGAGGACATGGCAAGGAACCATTCAGATTAACCAGAGAACAAATCCACAAGTCCGCAGCGAAGAGTCTGGCTGACATGCTCCTTTCACTGTGATCATCCGGCGCACCTGCCACAAGCTGAGCAACTCACTGAAAGGACCGCTTGAGACGGCTCGGCGGTTAAGAGCACCGGCCGCCTGTCTAGAGGTCGTCGGTCCTGAGTTCAATTCCCAGCAACCACATGGTGGCTCACAACCAGCCTGTAATGAGATCTGGTGGCCTCTTCTGTCTGATGCTCTCTCTGTCATGAATGCAGTCATACATGCAAATAAAGTGCTTATATATACAAATACACAAATAAACCTTTAAAAATTATTTAAAAAGAAAGGAAGAAAGAGTCTTATCTAGAGAGTTTTCTCCTTTCAGGCCAATGCACTTATGACCAACAAAAGTTTGGCTTTCTTTTATTACTACCACAGAGTTTGTACACCTAGAGGCAAAGGACAGCCAAGGGACAGGCCTTCTTGTTCCCGCCCCACAGGGGGTGGGACTAGATTACACTCTGCATGCAAAAGGAAGAGGATTTGAACTTCACCGGCCAAGGCTGTGGAGAAGCAGGGCTGGACCCAGGCTTCAGGTCAGGCCGAGCTTCCAACAGAGGCTGTGGAGGCGGCGCTGACGCACGGCAGTGAGCAAGGGCTCTTGACGGCCTGTGGATGCGAACACACCTGATACTGTTTAGCCAGGCTGCGATGCCCTTTTCTGTGTTCCTGTGTGCAGGACTGGGCAGCAGAAACTCAAGGGTAACTACAGGACGAGAGGCTTGCCATCTCTTCCCCGGGAAGAGACTGAACCCCTAATCTAAAAGCTGTAAATCACCCTTTAAAAAACCTAGGTGGCGCATAACAGAAAACACACTTCAAGTTAAAGAGACACAACACCCTAACACGATGCCAGCTTAGGCCTCCTGCTGCCTCCAGATAAGTGCTGGGGCAGAAGAGAGTCTGGGGGCCACAGTTCACTTTTTATGTAGTCACTTATTATAACCACAACCCGAGTAAAATCTCAAAACATAGGAGTCTGCGTATCTTCTGACTGTCCACTAGCTCAAACTTGTCATTTCGGATGGGGGGTAGGGGTGGGGGTGGGGTACCGGGAACTCTGAACATCAGAGTGACTTGCACAGACACATACTCGATCCACATTCCTACCTGTGCCCCAAGGTGTATTTTTTTTTTCTCTATACTGCTAATTTTCAAACTTTATTTCCGGCACCAGAATCTTTTTCTCAATCTTGAGTAAGACTTAAGACACAGATTGAAAGAGAGTGGAAATGTTCTGGCTTAAGTAGGAAAAGAAGGTCCAGGGAGCTCTAAATGTCATTTCTTCTGTCACAAGGGCCCCAAAGCCCCTCCAAGGACCTGTGGATTTTCTTAGCAATACTGCATCTGAATTGCCAGTCCATTCCATAGTCCGCCCCTCCACCTGCAGAAGCTGTGTGGACGTGTGCAAAGCACAAACTTTTAGAAGCTCGTGTAGAATGGCATTGGTGAAAATGTGAAAAGGACTCACACGCCACTTTTTTTTTTTTTTTTTTTTGAGACAGGGTTTCTCGGTGTAGCCCTGGTTGTCCTGGACTTGCTTTGTAGACCGGGCTAGCCTCGAACTCACAGTGATCCGCCTGCCTCTGCCTCCCGAGTGCTAGGATTAAAGGCATGGGCCACCACACGCCACTTTTTAATGACATTTGTATGTGTGGATGCGTGTGTGTGTGCATATATAGTCAGAAGATGACCTTGGATGTCAGACACAGGCACACATGCTATTTCCTCTTGAGACAGAGTCTATTATTGGCCTGGAGTGCACCCACTGATTAAGCTGGACTGTGTGGCTAGAGGGCTCCAGGGAGCTGCCCACCCCTACCTCACCAACACCGAGATCACAGCTGCACACCAGGCATGGCAGGCACATCTGTGGGGAGGGACCGAGGACCGGACTCAGGCCCTCACACTGGGAGCCACCTCCCAGCTCCCTGACTTCACTGTTTTACCGCCTTCACCTCTTCAGCACGTTAACCCCATACATTTAAAACATAATCTTCTGTCCTGTTTCACTGGTCTTACATGAGACATATATTTACTTAGCAAGTAACATTTTATTATATTCATAAAGATGCCACAATGTTCTTTTTTTGATAATTTCTGAGATACATAACAAAACTGCAACATTATAATTAATTGAAGCAAGGAAAAAAAATGAAGACAATATAAGGTCTAGGAGAAGAAGATGGAAGATGAATAGAGCTGGTGAGCAGGGGTGGAGAGAGCGGGGAGGTAGGGGTGAGGCGGTGCATGAGCAGGACAACAAAAGCATACTGTCGGCAGGGAGGCACATCTCCTCTCTCTACATTACATCAGGAGTCTCGGTATGTGTCATAAACCCACACAATCTTATCCTATCAAGGTTTTCTTTCTCTCCCCCCCCCTCTTTTCCTTTTGTTTTTTGTTTTGTTTTGTTTTGTTTTCAAGACAAGGTTCTCTGTGTAGCTTTGGCTGTCTTGGACTTGCTTTGTAGAACAGGCTGGCCTCCAAATCGCAGAGATCCACCTGCCTCTGCCTCTCTGAGTGCTGGGATTAAAGGCGTGTGTCACGCACCTGGCTCTCAAGTATGATTTTCACGCGTACACGCGTGATAATATCCAGAGGTCGGTCCCACTATTTGATTATTAACCAGCTTTGCTCACCTCCTATTCTGGGGAAGACAATCAAGAACTAGGATTTAGCTTTTTTTTGTTTGTGGTTTTTCTTTTTTCTTTTCTTTTCTTTTCTTTTTTGGCTCATGATGTATCCCTGGCAGGATAAACCTAGAACGCATCCTGCTATCTAGGTTGGCTCATGCCTCTGCCACGTCAATGCTGGCATGTCCCATCAGCCATGACCAGCCCTGTGCTCGTTCCAGGCTCCTGGTTCTCTCACTAGTGTTCCGCACCATTTACCCCGAGGAACCTGAGGAAACTGGGTTCCGTGTCCCCAGGGAACACATGAAACTTAAACGTAAAGTCAACAATAACAGACCATAAAAGCAGGTTAACAGGAGAGCTGGAGAGCTGGCTCAGTGGAGTGGTTAAGAGCACTGGCCGCTCTAGCAGAGGACTTGTGTGCAGTTCCTAGGACCCCATATGGTGACTCACAACCATCCCAGCTCTGGGGCATCTAATGCCCTTTTCTGGCCTCCGGTGGGCACCAGGCACACCTGTGGTAGACAGACATACATGTAGACAAACACTCATACACACTGAATTTAAAAATAGGTTAACAGGAACCTGAGCTCCGTTATATGTATGACACGGTGCAACAATACTTCAGCGTACAGCCTTAGCAAGGGAGGACGGGAAACCATGGGCTGAAATGAAGGATAAAGGCACGAGACAGAGCCCTAGTCAACACTCAGAACCCCCGACTCTCTGCTCACTCTGAGCACATGAGTCACACCAGGTGGCTCCCTCCAAGTGTCCAGGAGAACACTGAAGAGCTCTCAAATTTCTTCCAGGAATACGAGGCGAATACGAGGCTAGGTGAATAGAGCATGAAGCAAGGCTCACTGGGGAGTGGGGGAGGGGCTGCCCTGCTGGGGAGATCCTGCTTCCTGGGGGTTCACTCACTCTGGCCCTCATCCTTAAACACTCGAGAACCATCCATACGTATTTAACCAAGGAGGCCGCTTCCCGAGATGCAGTGATAAAAGGCTGGGCTGGGTCAGCACACTCCTTCCTTTCTCAGAATCCAAGGCATCCAAGTGTTCAGTTGGAAGCAGCTCACAACTGTCTATAACGCAGCCCCCAGGGATGCGTCGCCTCTGCCTTCCACAGGCACCTGCATTCACGTGCACATACACACATGTAGAAACGCACATACGCATGACTGGAAAATAAATAGGGCCTTTCGAATAAAGTAAAATACAGACACAAGGCTTTAGTGTGCCCTCCCCGACCTTAGGCTGGCTCAACCCGGGGAAGGGCTCCGATCAGAGCCATGTCGAGGCTATGAGGCAAGCGTGCTGTGCTTGTCCCCAACTCCTCTTCTTCAAAGCTTCTTTGGAGGGTCTAGTGAAAAGGCCGCAAAGCCTGACTCACGCCTGCATCCCCTGTGTTACGGGATAAACCTTTAGACGTGTGCACTGCTGCCTGCCGCCCCAATACCTGGGCGAGCGTTAAGTCACACAGGGAATGGGACACAGGCAAAGGAGGGGTGCTTCACAATCTCTGAGTAGGGTATTCCTCCTCAGGAGCCAGGAGAACCCAGAGGGAACAATCCGAGTGCTGTGCAGAGGGCTGCCCCTTAGATGCACTTAGGGTCCTACAGGTTAGCCTACAGTTAGCACAGGACACAGACAGCCAAGCAAGAGTGGAAATAGCTTTCCTCTTCCTGTGAACGCTCATCAAGGGAACCAGGTGTTATACATAGAAGCTTTGCTTAAAAATAAATAAATAAATAAATAAAAATTCCCCCTTTCCTTGTTGTCTCTAAAGACTTGAGTTATAAACCAACTGGCCCCATGACCGAGCTCAAGCTTGGCTAAAGGGAAAAGCCATGCAGTATGTAACCTTTGATTCTGCCTGCCTACCTCTCCTGACCCACAAGGGCTGCTCCTCGAGTCCTCAACTATGCAGCTGGCTGGCGTTTCTATGCCCAGTTGCAGGACAAAGTGCTGGATGGACAGCAAGGAGTCACCTCGGTACCTCCCAGAGGTCAGCTCCTCACTTGCCTGAAAGTACTTCTTACAGAACCACAGCGGGCCCTGGTTCCTTGTGTTGTGATGCATCTTAACAGGCAAGAGAATTCCACAGCAATTTACATGTTTATTCAATTTTTAATTTTTTTTCATATGGAAAGCTTCAGACTTTGGCAAAAATGTGAAGGGTGGCAGCTAACCTGTGGGCTCCTCATCTGGGCTCCCCTCCTCCAGTCGTGGGACTTACATACAGATTCCCACTCCAGTGGTAGGTAAAAAGTCACAGGCTTCCTGGCAGCCAAAATTCCCTTTTTTATGTGATAAAAATCTGAGTGGCCTAGTCAGATGGAAGGCTGTCTGCGGTCTGCTCTGGGCAGCGGGTTCTCAGGCCTATGACATTCAATTTTCCTTGTAAGAGGTTGCAACCAAATAGACTCTTCTCTGTAAGAAGAGCAAAAAACAGCACAACGGTATAGACAAAAGCCATTCACTAGGCCAATCTCTCCCCTCAACAGCCATTTAAAACTGGGAACAGAGAAAGGATCATGTTCTTGATGTCTGAGAAAGAGAAAGTGACACGTGACTGCCCTCTGTACGAGAGTGTGGAGCACTGTATCAAAGAGTGCACTGTGCTGCGTGCACAAAGAGGGCAGAATATAACGATGTAAGTGCGTGACCTTCAGGCAGCAAATACTTCATTTGTTGCCCTAAAAAATTTTATCATTTATAGTAGAAATTGGTTTTTAGAGGAAAAAAATTGGAAATTTTCAGCATCTCCTAGCTGTATATATCTTAAATATTGTCTTATTTGCAGTTAACATAAAATCTTTTTTTTTTTTTAATCAACGAATAAGAAAAATCCCTCTTCCCTCTCCCCGTCTCCTTGTACTCAGTTTCTTACAAAGTTGGGCTCAGGGCTGTTCACCGTGATTATTTTGTTTGCTTCCATTTTCTCAGCAATAACAAACAGCATTGCAACAGCTCTCGGTTTCTTCGGTCAGTACTGGTGCGCACTGAGCACACAGCACCACCGTAGACCTGATGTGGCACTGAACACCGCTATCAGTGGACACTGTACGCAGAACACACCGAAGAATTCCCTCCTGTGTCTAAATTCCCAGTTAATGACTTGAGAGATGCTAACATACCATTTCAGAGGTGTTTCAAGCACCCACAGGCCATGGTGAGGAGCCCCCCTGTCTCCCAGGAGGCCCCTGCCTGCCAGTCCGCATTCAGAAGGCTCAGTCAGGCAGAATGGGGGCAACAGGGCTGGAGATGTGAGTGGTTTCTGGCTCACGAGGGGTGCCAGCTGCCTTGTCTACCTGGAGCCTCACTCGGACATGTAAAGCTATGGCGCTCCGCAGGCCCATCCAACAGGTGCCCAAGTTAGAGGACGCCCCACCCAGTGGGTTAAGAGAGACGGACCACGCAACAGAACGCTGCGTGTGGTAAAAGCAGGTACAGAAAACCAACGGCATGCTGCATCTGGGAAAGGGCAATTCCGCACCGACTTTTTCACACTGCTAATTTCCCAAGGTCCCCTTCTCTTACCCCGAGTTAACTCTTCATCCCCTGCCTCACAGTCAGGCTGGCCGCCATGATGGGCTTCCAAAAAGCATCTCAAGGAAGCTAAGGCTAGAGTTTATTCATCTCTGCAGTCCCAAGTGCTCTACAAGCTCAGTTCCCCGGGAATATCTGTTACTTAACGTTTGGTAGAGAAGTTTTCCTCCTGCGCTGCAATGGGGCACACACAGCACTTGTAACTGAAAGGCTGAGCCTGAGTGTGACCCAGCTTCCAGGGTGCACACCCAGTTTCAGGAACATGATCACCACGAGAAAGCAGATACATCCAGAATGTGGGGCGCTCTGCAGAGCAGCTCACCTGGCTTCTGGAACTCGTCATGGTGTGGCAAAGGCGGTGAAGAGGGGTGCGTGGCTGGGAACCATTCCTGACGAGAGGAGACAGAACATCCTACACTAAAGGTGGCCTTTGTTCAATCCTTTTTCTTTAAACAGCTGTGATTTTTTTTTTTAACTTTATGCTATTTCTTGGCCAGGTATAGTGGTGCACGCCTTTAATCCCAGCATTTGGGAGACAAATGGAGGTCAGACTCTTGTGAGTTGGAGGCCTACCTGGTCTAGTGACTCTAGGACAAGCAGAACAACTTAGTGAGACTGTCTCCAAAACACAAACAAACAAGAAAATACAAACAAAAAAGTAATATATCTAGTCCTGAATGACCTAAAACTTACTATGTAGACCAAAGACCAGGCTGGCCTTGAACTCAGAGAGATCCACTTGCCTTTGCCTCCTGAGTGCTAGAATAAAGGCACATGTCACTATGCCCAGCCCAAATTGGACTTAAAAAAGTATACATTAGGTATTTGATTATGACAAACAAACAAACAAACAATGGTTTGTTGTGCAATGGTACTGAGGCCACTGAAAAATATAGCCTTCCGCCCCCCCCCCAAAACGCGGGTTTAACATTTAAAGTCCCTAATAAAGGAAAAACAACAAGAGGTGGGGTGGGGGGTTTAAACACATGGGGCAAAAAATCTTGATAGCCTTTTAATATATGCAAAATAGCTTTGCATTTAAATGTTTTAAGGAAGCTCAAAAAATATGTGTGCATGAAGTAAGTGCACTCTTTCAAAGCTGACCACATACTCATACTTACCAGTGGAGTAGATTAAAATTGGCAAAGAGCTCATACACTAGCACCTTGCTTCTGACACCTGGGCTAGGGGAAACAGGAGTACTGGGACACCACAGAGCCTCTCAGAAGCTGGCTCAGCACTGGGAGACAGGTGTGCTGCTTTTAAAAAAAAGTCCAAACAAATGATAAAATCGAACTTTCTTTTCTGTCTCTACTACGTATTTTTCACAAGGACAAACCATTTTACATAACGTTGGATGGGCAGTAAACAACACTGACTCTATCAGGCAGTGTTCCACTTTTAAAGAAGCCTGTGCTGTTTCTCCTGCAGAAATCTGGCAATTAGACCCAGGCCCCTTCAGGCAAGCTGAAAGAGGAATAAACGCTGTAAGAACAGCCAAGGAGAAGCATCATGACAAGACAGGGTCCCAGGCTCCTCTCTCCAGGCAGATCACCATACTCCACAGGGCGATTATCCAAACTCCTCTTAAAGGTACTTAAAGACAAGTGCTGCTTTATTTTTTAAAAGCCTGAGGAAACCACATAAAAGAGCTGGCTTCTCACATCTTCTGTCAAGGAGTGGGGGAATGCTTCCTCTAAAGGCTTACAGAATAAGCATCACACACGTAGAAGAACCCCAGACAAAGGCCATCCCGTCTGCAGGCTAATCGATGTGCGCCCCTTTCCTCCTCCCTTCGCCCCTGCCACCCACCAAGAAAACAAAACCCAAAACTGCACATAGTTTGTGGGGCTGGACATTTGCAGACCAAAAGTGGAAAACCCTTTTAGGTCCCAAAGGAAGCAACAGTCTACCCCAGCCAGCGAGGACAGGACGGTCGGCATGGATGGACGTCTAGACCCTAACTCCCCAGACTTCCCAAGAGCTCATGGCAAATTAGGATCTAGATTTACTTTAAAAGGAAGTTGCACTATCTTATACTTTTAGTAAAAACGCCATTGAAACGTCGAAGCTGGACTCTGTAATTCTAGCACTCAGGAGACGGAGGAGGCGGAAGGGTTGAAACACTGAGAGTCCATGTGATGAAATTCAACCAACCAGCCAGCCAACCAGTCAGCAAGAGCACATGTGCCTTCTGTGTGCTGTTTAAAAGCAACAACAAACGCCACTATCCGATGAAAACATAAGAGCTCATACAAGTCACGACTGCCTTCTGCAATCTAGCCACTTAGCAGGACTTTGGGGTAATCATTCCTTGAGAAATACAAGGATTCTGGTGGCAAGGGGAGAGGAAAGGGAAGCGAGGGGTTAGAACAATGTGAGATAAAGCAATTGATCACAGCGGCAAAATGTAAGATCTTTATGGGTATCCTGGAAGGACTATGAAGCCTCCCAGAAGTCTTAGAGGAGCCAATGATACGAATATACCTGACTCCAAAATCCCACAGAAATGTATGCGTGAGAAAGCCATCACAAGAAATGAGAGAAAAAAGGCCGAGCAAACCCCACTAAAAGGTGGACACCCCCGTTACTTAGGACCGCCTGCCAGAAAGGAGGAGTGTTTAAAGACTATGAAACAAGAATCCTAAAAGAGAAGTTCTGCTCTAAGGAAACATTACCTAACCGAAGGCCTGCTTCCTCCCAACGCTCCAGAAAGACAAAGCCTGTGTGCGCTTGAGCGCAGCAGGCTACCTATGACAGTTACATAAGAAACCACCTAAGAAACCTCCCCCAAAACGGATGCCCAACTACCAAACTTCTCCCTGGGGCTTGTTTTAGATCCACAAAACAAGGGTACCAGAAAACTACACAGCCCGTTTTCTTAACCTCCACTCAATCCTTAACTCAGATTTTACGGGTGAGACATGGAGGCGGAAAGCAAGTTAGAGACCGTGTCCAATGTCCCGGTGCAAGATGCCAAGTTCACACTGTCTACATCCAGAATCCACACTCTTCCCGTCACCTGACCACAAGCAAAAGGAGCTCCCTGGTCCACAGGCTGCCAGATGCCGGAGGAGCACGGGAGCCCAAGGTCTTATCACTTCCTACCACCTTTCACTGTCAATGCCTAGTGAGAGAGGAAGGAGGTGTCGTGTCCTTCCCACCTACCCCTGGGCACAGTGCTGTCCCTTCTTGAATGCAGCAGATGTCTGCCCTTGATTCTCCTGCCTAGGCCACCGGCCTATACACACCACAGCGGAGCCACAAGAGAAGCCTGGCCAGTGCGGGCACGCCAGTGTGGGCATGTGGGAAGACACTTAGACTGAAGTCTGTCTACCAGAAGTTCAGATTCCTCTACTCTTCACTTCCAAACCAGCAGACAGCACTCAAAACAAGGAGACTAAGATACCCCTTGCTTTCCCGCCCCCTTGGCCACATTCACAGGCAGAAGGCCTCCCTGGTCTAGGCTCAGGAACCACCCAAGAAGCTCCTGTCAATCAGCCCAGCAGAATGCATGAACATCCGCAACCACCCCGCCCTGCAGAACACGGAACAGACCTAACTGGACTCTGTCCACCGTCTAGGGGACAGGTTCCCTGCCTTCCAGGGCTTGCTCTCAACTGGAGTCCTCTCCAGTCACTTACTTGACAAACATCGGGCTACCCTCCAAAATCCAGGCGCTTCGTTATGGATGAAAACACAGAACGATGTAAGGATCTTATCTCTGACCCCATGAAACTCACCTAAAGCTTCGCCTAAAGCTCCTGTCCTCGTTAGGTACCACGGCTGTGACCAAAAGCAAGCTGGCGAGGAAAGGGTTTCTTTGGCTTACACTTCCACATCACTGTTCATCATAGAAGGAAGCCGGGGCAGCAATCTTGGGGCAGGGGCTGACATGGAGGCCATGAAGGGGTCTGCTCCTCGTGGCTTGGGCATACAGACTTGGATTTAGCTCACCAAGTCAGTTAAGTAATTTTTCCTCCTCCAACACTTTTAAAAACAACAGCTGGGTTCATAGAGAACACGATCACCATTGCTGGGTTCGCGGGGACCATGGAACTCCCCTGCTAGATCCACAGACAACATGAACGCTATCGCTGGGTTCACGGGGACCACGGAACTCCAGATGCCAGAATCTCGGTAGCAGCAATCACTGCAACGTCCCCAACAACATTAGCTGTTTTCACCCAAGAATATTATTTTTCTCTAACACCTTCCAGGTTCATTTTTTAGGCTGGGGCAAGAGAATCTTGTGTCAACTGATAAAAGAAACAACTGAAAATAACTGGCATCACGCAAAGGATGTTCTTACTGTGCAGCCAGGCCAGCTGTGAGCCCATGGCTCAGCCCCCTCCGCCCCAACCTCCATTCCAATACTTGAGATTACTTACTCTTGAGGGAGACAGACTTGAGTGGCAGGCACTTTGACACAACCTTACCTATGTTTCCCGCAAAGATTGCAGGCATTTTGTTTTATTTTGTTGTCCTGGTTTTGGTTTTGTTTTGTCCTCCTAAAAGGAAGAGGGTGATTTCAGTGCAGTGGAAGCACCACAAAGCAAACCTCAGAACAGAAAGTGTGACAAAGGCGACTGCAGGGAAAAAGCAAACTTTTCCAATGCTGTGGGAGCCAAGTCGGTGGCCCCAGAGAGGCCAGGCCAGCAGGGCCTGTCAGTCTTGAGCCTGGGACAGTGTGGAGGGACAGATGGCGGAGGTGAGAAACCGAGAAGGAAAGGCTTGCTTGTCCAGATGGGCTCCCTAACCCACCTGCCCAGTTATGTTCTCCTCGCTCACGAAACACCTGTGACTCCTACTCAGTCAACAGTGACCCAGAAACCAGGAAAGGAGGCTAGCTTGTAAGTTCACCCAAGAAGGCTCCCAAGAGCTAGCCTGGGACTCCCAGCAGAGCCTTTCTCAACTTCAGATGCTAGAAACAAATTCTGGTGCTGGCTGGATGGCTCAAAGGCACTGGCTGCCAAGACTGACAAACTGTGATCCCTGGGACCCACAGGGTAGGAAAGAAACAATTACCATATTGTCTTCTGACCTGTCAGCGCTTGCACACGCACGTACACAGGCATGCAGGCACGCAGGCACGCAGACACACACACACACACACACACACACACACACACACACACACACAAACACACGGAACATTCTGGTAGGTTTCTCAGCATGCTCCAGCAGCACTTCAGGATATCCAAGACAGCCACAGAACTGGTGTCGACACGACACGCCCACCTCAGCTCAGACTGCTTTCTGGGCCTTCTCCTGCCTGCTGACTCCACCGACACTCCAGGAGGGGAGCACTTCCAGTCTTGTTCAAGCTTCGAAAGTATGCCCAAATGAGAGCAACAGCTCATAGGTGTCCCTGCTCTCACAGACATGAGGCAGTGTGAGTCATTTATTCTGTGCCTGCTGCTGCTGCCACGCTTCCTCAGAGAAAGCAAGAAAGACACGGATCCACACGGGATCTGCGGTCTGTGCTGCATAAGGCTCTCTCAGCAACAGGAAAGGAGACCATTCTGGCCTGCCACTGCCTCCTAGGCTTCCCTCGGTGCGGGGGAGCAGGTGGGGGATGACAGGGGCAAGGGGAACATGGAAATAATGTAGAATCAAAAGAAGCAGAGATGCTAAAAGGAAACAAAACCAAAATAGCCTAACAAACCAACAACCAAAATGGTAGAGTTAAAAGTCAACTCAAGCAAACCCACATGATGACTCTCCAGGGACAGGCTCCTTACCCTGAGGTGATTCCCAGGGAAAACACTGGGGTGAGCTTCCTCTCCTCCTTTCCCCGCCTGACTCAAGCACAAAGCAGCTCTCACAGGACAGACAGCTTCCTCTCCAACAGAAAATTAAGGGGAGCCTGCTGATCCCCCAGCACGTGCTTGCAAGGCTTCCCACAAAACAGCAGGCGATTTATTCCTGAAGTACTGCAGAGACCGAGACCAGCCTGCACGGTCCTGGGGCCAGACTCTGGAGACCTCTCTCCATGTCCCCCGGGCGCTATCGGCCTGTCAGCCCTGCCTGAGGGGCCGGCTGGGGATCTGCAGCTCTCACCTCTGTCTGTTAGCCTCGACATACTGTGCAACTGGTCATGAACCTGCATGCAGTAGGATACATGCTTGAACTATTACAAATATTTACAAAATCTTTGTTGTAATTATTTTCGAGACAAAGTCTTACTCTGAAGCCTTGGCTGGTCTGGAACTTTCTGTGCAGAACCAGAACTGCTGTTGGCTGTCCCATGTTAGCAGAACCATAGGCCTCACCTCTTCTCACTTAAGTGTGGCTACCAAAGTGTCCAATGCCCCCTGGGGGCACAACTGCACTCCCTGTCCCCCAGAGTCATTGGCTGATAACACCCTCTTGGTAAGATTCCAAATTCTGCCCTTTTCCTCCTACTGGGTTGCCTCGTCTAGCCTTGATGTGAGAGTATGTCAATGGCCTATTTGGCTGATGCCCCTGGGAGGTCTGCTCTTTCAGGAAGGGAAGATGAAGGGCCGAGGTGGGAGGTTGGGGGGGTGAGAGGATGTGGGGGGTAGGGGGGTGGATCTAAGGGAAAGGGGAGGTGGGGGAGGGGAGGGGAGGGAAACTGCAGTCGGGATGTAATATATGAGAAAAGAATAATTAAAAAGGAAAAAAAAAAAGATTCCACATTCTGACAGTGAAGAGCATACTGTCTTTGGTGTAATTTCTCTAAGCTCTGAAAAGAAGTTTTCAAGAACATGAGTAATTGAGAGGCTTGCTGTCCTGAGCAGGAGACCCCGCCTGCAGAATAAAACCCAGGGCAGACAGGAGACGACTCAGCAGACTCCACTCAGACTTGCTGCGGCCTCTGTCCGTACTTATGGGGCAGGAGAACGGAGTCCAAAGCCTGAAGGAGTCAGACAAGACGCTTGACGCTCAGAGCTAACAGAACCTCAGAAACAAGGTGAAGCTGAGAACCCTAGCACTTCTGCTGAGGAAGGGAGGTCCTTAGGGCATGTGGCCAAGCTGCCCGGAGCCCCATGCAGAAAGGCTAAAGTGGGTTAGAGCAAGTTTGCAGCACCTCCTAGGGTGTGTGTATGGGGGGGGGTATGTGTGGGGGTGGGGACACTGACTGTTGGCAGTCTGAACAGAACCCATCAATTATTCGAAGAGATCTGATTGATACATAAAGGGTTAAGACATTCCTGCCCTCAAGTTGTTGACAATCAAGTTGGAAGAGAAAAGGTTAATTACACCCTCATCATACCCTTGTCATCGCCTCATCGTAGCAGCTGAGGTTTATGGGAAGGTTATAATTTGCCAGGCTTTATGCCATATACTTTATAGCCGTGATTATCTCTTAAGCCTCCCATCAACCTCCTAATATATGGAGCTAGCTCTCTACCCTGTGCTATTTAAAGGGGGAGGGGTGCCAAAGAGCCTGACTTGTCCAAGGTCACACAGCTGATAAGTGACCCTTATATTCCATGAAAAGTGGCCACTGGGTAGCATTACATAAGAGACATCAAAGCTGACACCCTGCAAAGACCTGAGAGCTGAGGCTGGACCTCAAACCCAACTTGGGACTGGCAGAGAAGCAAGTGTTCCTACGAAGCTGGGCAGTGGTGGTGGCATGCTTAGCACTCGGGAGGCAGAGGCGGGCGGATCTCTTGAGTTGGAGGCCAGCCCGCTCTACACCGTGAGTTCTTGGATATCCAGAGCTACATAGTGACACCCAGTCTAAAAAGAGAAAAAAAGAAAGAAAGAAAAGAAAAACTATGAGGTCAGGCTCATATGACCCCGACGTTGGCTCTAGCCTTGGGTTTTACTGCTCCCTGCATTTTTATTCTACCATTTACTTCTTAGAGGTCCGTACTGGGCTGAAAAGAACTGATCAGTGGAATGGAAGGTTCACTCCTAGAGTTTTTTCCATCACAGTAGCTGACGTACTACAGCTTGTATTGAAGGCATAATAAATTTCCTCTTGTGAATTATATTTTGAACTATGCCTTTAGCCACAGCCTTAAGAATGACCCAGAAAAAAAAAAAAAGCCCTTGGTTTGACCTGATGGCATCCGATGCCTTTGTGACTCAAAGCAGCGAGCAGCCAGCAAGGCGACTCATGAACAAGGGCCTCCCAGAGTCACCGGGTGAGTGGTACCATGAGCTGCTCGTTTTTCAGGCAGAGCAAGGGCACGCAAGCCTGGCTTCCAGAGCACTAATGGCCATTGCACCAGTTTGGTGATTCATTACGCAGTACAGGATGTGCCCAATTATATACTCTATTTTTTTCCAATCCCTATTTCATAAACCCAATTTCACAACGAACATAGATTCTCTATCCAAAGAAAATAATCCAACCTTAACAATTAAGACAGTGGTTATCCTCAAACTGCCTTTTGGGAGTGAAGATGTGAGTAAGACATTTTAATAGGCATTTTAATCTCTTTGGTTGTCATTCACTTGAATACCCAAGAAACACCTCCATTTCAGAGACCGGAAAGCTATCGGCACAGGGTGCTCGGGGGTGGGGTGGGGTGCGGGTGGAGTCAGAAATAAGCACCACATGATAAGGGACCTAAGTCAGCCTGCATCAAATAAAACCATGTCAAGCATTACAGCTTGAAGTCCTTCAGCAATAAGCCGCCTGTGGCAGCTGCTGTGGACTAAGAAAGAGAAAATAAAATTGTTATCACTATAAACAGATTATTAGTTCTTTCCACAGTAAGCAATGCCTTGATGTTCTCATCCTCTCAGTCTTGGAAAGAAGTGTGGCGTCCTACTGTAAATGACCCCAGCTCCACCAGAAAACCACCTCACTCTCACGTCACTCTTCACACTCAGGCCCAACCACCAGTACAGAACGACAGGGGGACCAGACATGGGGAACTAACTGCCTTGCACAAAACAGGTCACTTATTTTATAGGGAAAATGATGCCATTACCAATACATTTCCCTTCTGAAGAATTCTGTTTAAGGAAAAGGGTGAAAAACAACAACTGCCGCACACTATTAAAGCATTAAGGACAAACGTGCTACATATAAAAACAAGTCAAAAGGCAGCAGAAACCATCTGAAGGCCCTTTTAAGGCAGGGATAAGTCAATGGCACAGTATAGTTCTGAGTTCCTGGATTCAAAATGGCCCAGTTTTCTGACTCAAAAATTATCCTCTAAGGCCTTATTAACGCAAAGGTCTAACAGAGATCCCTGGTAAAATGGTTTGGAGAACAAACAAAGCATGTCCCCAGCTAGCACGAGCGAGCGAGCGGTGGAGGCTCCCTCTGACTCCAGGCAAGCTGGCCCTACCCTGTAAATCTAGTCTGGAAGATCCCAAGCAAGTCTAGGAAATGAAGCCTGGAAGGGCGGTGCCAGTGTCTGAGCTTAGCGCACACACAAGACTTACTTGTCAGGCTTTGCTACCACGCTTACGGGAAACTTAAAGAATAAGACACGCCAAATTAAAGCTCTTACGGACTATTAGTCCCAGCCTCGTGACTCCAGACACAGCCACACAGCACACGCGTGTGTACGTCTAGCTCTTTCCTCCCCATCAGCTTCCTACTGCAACAAACCTACAGCAAGATTTGCCTCAAAAGTGGGACGAGTATGTTCCTGCCCAATAATTATTTTTAATAATTAAAGAAGAACTGGACTGGTGAGATAGCTCAATGGCTACGGACACTTGTCGAGCCTGCTGCCCTGAGCCTACTGCCCTCAGCTCAATTCCCAGGACTCACGTGGTGGCAGAGAAACATCTGCAGGTCGTCTTCAGACGCACACATGCATACCACGGCACACATACACGTCTTCAGACGCACACACGCATACCATGACACACATACACGTCTTCAGACGTATACACATATACCATGGCACACATACACGTCTTCAGACGCACACACACATACCACGGCACACATACACGTCTTCTGACGTACACACGCATACCATGGCACACATACATGCAATAATTAATCTTAAATTTTAGGTTTTAAATACAAATGACAAAGTTTTGTTACCCCTGAACACTAATAAAGAGATGGCCGGTAAAGGAAACTTGACTTATTCTGTCTTCTTCCTTCAGTTTCTGAACGTCAGAGCAGGAGAGAATCTAAGAATCCAACATTCTAACCAGAAAAGCAAAACTATTTTTTGTCGTATTTGTTTGGCATATTCAAACGGCTTAAACACAGTAATAAAGAGTGCTGTGTGCCCGGACATGAAGCACTCACTGGTACTTAATACACACGCCTCAGATGCTACACAAGTGGCACCCAGCAATTAATCAATACTGAAAACTCAGGTGCTGCTTCTTCATGTCGCAAATACCCTAAGTCAGAAGTGAACTGACTGTGACGATACCAGGCCGAATGCTCCCGTTGGCCCCCGTCACACTGCCATCGCCTCCCTTCTCTTACGGTGGGTTCCGCTAGGAAGACAATGTCGTAGCAGGACTCAACACTGGCCTCACACTTAGGATGGAGTCCACCTATCACACGCTAAGAATAGAAAATGAGACAAAAATGCATGAACCAACTGTGTCTACACTGTACATCAGCAACAACACCAACAACAAGTGTAACAAGTGTAGCAAGAAGAAGGACTTCGTGCTCTCCTGTCACACGCGCCAGCCATGAACACACTAAGTTGTAGCACCTGTTCCCAGCTTAACGGCATTTATTAAACTCAAAATGTGGAAGCGATGCGAATGTCCACCAACTGACAAGACAGGTTTAAAAAAACTTTTCGAAGTTAATTTGTCTTGCGTGTCTGAGTACGTTGCCTGGACGCATGCCTGTGCGCTCAGTGCGTGGCTGGTACTCCCGGATGAGAAGAGCGCACTGGCTCTCCCTGGACCTGGCGCTCCAGGAAGTTTATTATCCATCACGTGGTGCTGGGAACCGGACCCAGGTCTCTGCAGGAGCAACATGTGCATTAACTGCTGAGCCATCCTCACAGGCCCCAAAATGGATCTTAAAATAGCACTAAGTTTGACAATTCTTGCTAAAATTACTCATGCTCAGGTCCAAGAAAACTCAGGAACTCCCAAACAAAAACAAGATAAGGCGAATTACAGACACCTGTCATAAAAGCAACAGCAGAAACAAACAACAGGAACCGAGCAGAGACTGTGTGGGGCGAAGGACATCAGAAGTGCCACCAGGCCAGACACCTATATAAGCAAAAATGTCTTTCAAAACTGTAGATAAGCACACGTGCAAGCCCCAGGCTCAGGGCCACAGGGAGGAGGGCCACCGTGGGCCTGCGGCGATGCTGGGCTGTACAGCAAGGCCCTGTCGCACAAAAGGACTCTTTCAGACAAATGCCACTGAAGATGCAGCGCCAGGCTGGTGGTCCACAGCTCTAACACTCTGCAGGTGGAGGCAGGAGGATCAGCAGAATAAATGTCAGAGTTGGCCACATGAACCATGGGAGGCCAGCCTGGGCTACAGGAGAGGCCCTGTCTCAAAGAGACCAAAAGAACAAAAGCTTATCAAGTAAAGAGAAAATAATACCATATGAAATTCAAACAAAGGAAAGGAGAGCTAGAAACACTCACTACATCAGTAGTAAAACTTTCAGTAACATAAAGTTATAAAACCTATTGTAGAAAAAAAGTAAGAGCTGGGCAGTGGTAGCGCACGCCTATAATCCCAGCACTCGGGAGGCAGAGACAGGCAGATTGCTGTGAGTTCGAGGCCAGCCTGGTCTACAAAGCGAGTCCAGGACAGCCAGGGCTACACGGAGAGACCCTGACCGAAAAACCAAAAAAGTGAGAGAAAGTCATATATAATATGCTGTGGAGCACATGTACCACACCGAGCCTACACCCACACAAACACACCCAAAATAAATACAAATTACACTAGCCCTTGGATACATCTTAGGAAAATGTAAGCGTACACTCTAAATATATGAAAAACAAAAAAAAGCTCACTTGATAAGTGAATCTGGACTCTTATTTAAATACTAAAATTAGTTCCGAATGGAACAGAGATGTACATTTATGTACATTTAAGAACTAAAAGTAATGTTTTCTTCAAGGCTGCCAAATACAAATAGCCAAAACACTAAAAATATAACATTTATATAATTCCTGATTGTTTCATGGTTCTTCTTGCTATAGGTAGTTTATTGTATATGTGTAATAATATAAATGTATATGTTTAAAAAAAAGAGCTAAAAGTATTTATAAAACAGAGGAAAAAGAAAGCTGTAGGCACAGATTAGTCAAAGTTTTCTGAAACAGAACAACAAAGCACACCTGGGCATAACCTAAAATTTGTTCTTCAAAAAGGTCCTTTTAAAAATGAACAAGCAGGCCAGGTGTGACGGCAGCAGCTTGTAACCTCCACACTCAGGAGGTGCAGGGAGGAGGGTGCCGGGGCTGCACGGGCTGCACGTAAGCCTATTTCAAAATCTTAATCTTCAGACCAAAGAGGACAAAAAATTTACTTTTGACTAGAACAATTTGTGTTCAGAATAAAGAATAAAGAATACCTAGTAACTAAAATCGTGTGAACCAAAACCATTTTTAAAAGGCTTTAGATTGGCATAATCCAAGCAATTGGGAGGCCAAGACACGAGGGTTTCAAGTTCAGAACCAGTGTGGGCCACATAATGAGACTATTTCTCATAAAAAAAAAAAAAAAACAAGAAAAGATAAAAGACTTCAATAGGCTCTTCGCTGTAAGATGCATACATTACGAATAAGGATGTAAAAAGTGGGGGCAGGGACATGGCTCAGGGGATGCAGGAGCTTGCTGCCAAAGCTGATGACCCAGGGTTTGACTTCTGGAACCCACAGAGGAGAAAAGCAATTCCTATAAATTAACCTCAGACTTCCATATATACACATACAATGAACAAACAAATACATTTAAAAGACATTTCACTTTAACAGACACTAAGCAAATGCAGATTAGAACTACAGCACGGTATCTACCACTTCAAACCCTACATTCAGCCCAGGACTGTGCGGGGGGGATGGTTACTGTGGACAGGGTGGAGGCAGACAAAGTCTGCACTGCACTGAGGGTTGGAAGAGCCAGGTGGCATCTTAAGAATGCATCCCGTGCCGGGCGTGGTGGCGCACACCTTTAATCCCAGCACTCGGGAGGCAGAGGCAGGCGGATCGCTGTGAGTTCGAGGCCAGCCTGGTCTACAAAGTGAGTCCAAGATGGCCAAGGCTACACAGAGAAACCCTGTCTCGAAAAACAAAAAAACAAAAAAACAAAAAAAAAAAAAAAAAAAAAAGAATGCACCCCGTGCCTATGGCTCAGCAATCTTACAGCTAGAGATTTATCCCACTGAAATGAATAAATTATCTGTTAAGTATTCACGGGAACTTACGACAATAAAAAGCTAGACACTGGTCCAGTGCCCACCTGCTGATGAATGGGCAGGACACTGCGGTGAGGTAGATATTGGAATACCCATAAGGTGGCAGACTTCTTAGCCATTAAGAATGATCTACTGATAAAAGGCACGGGCGAACCTCCAGTGCTCTATGTTGAGTGAAAGCTGTTACCACAAACAGCTACGCCGAGTACTGACTCCATTTGTGTGAAATTCTAGAAAGGCAAACACACAGCAGCTCAGCAGCTGCCAGGGTCAGGGAGCAGCAGTAGGGGACTGACAGCAAAGAGCCAAGCAGATAGAAATGTCTGTGGTGTTTATATCATAACTGTAGCCTTAGTTACACTGCTGAGTGCTTTTAAAAACTCAAATTTGTAGCCAGTGTGGTGGTTTGGGAGGCAGAGGCCGAGTTCAAGGCCAGCCTGGTCTACAGTGGGAGTTCTAGGATAGCCACGGCTACACAGAGAAACCTTGTCTCAAAATCAAACGAACAAACCAAAAACCCCAACAAAACAAAGAAATACAAGTCAAATTGTATCCTTGAACTGGTTGCTCTCAAATTATAACTTAATAAATCTGATTAAAAGTTTTGACACTGGTAGGCTTCCAAACAGATTGCTATCATTAAAAAAGAAAAGCCATTTTATTTCACTATAATATTATCCAAATGCCTCAAACCCAGCAGAACTGTTAAGGAAGTCTTCACCCTTTCCATGAGATGGGGGAGGGAGAAGCAACGACAGACACAGGGCTGCTCTCCAGGCTCTTTCAATTGCACTAACAGGCTTCAGAAGATGTCACTCAACTGATATCTGCTCTCTGCAAAGGCAGAGAATGTATTCTTTCTTTAAAAACAAAACACCACACACAGAGGCCCCATTCTTTCCCTTTGACTCGGAGCACAAAGGTGAGGAGGCTCGGCCCATTAGGCTGAGAGGACCAGTCTCATGACTCTCACTTACACTCAAGAACACTTCTGATTCTATTAAGCCTCTTGTGCTGCAGGTTTCCCTGTCGCTATTCACTGAGAATTCCTGTGTTGGAGAGCAGTTAGAATGAAAGCACCTTAACAGGTCTCTTAGAGTCACCCCTTTCCTTGTAAAATCGTGTGTGTGTGTGTGTGTGTGTGTGTGTGTGTGTGTGTGTGTGTGTGTGTGTAATGTATATATAAACATGACAGTAAAGAAAGAGCTCTCCAATAGAAGAATCAATAAATCACAAATCCATCTAATCCTTGCCCTATTAAAGCAATTAATTTAAAATATCCCATGTAGTCTATATAAGAGAGGGACCCATAGCAAAGAGCAGAAACTCTCAGTGCAGCTAAGTAAGTACATACACACAAACAAGATGCAACAAATTCATAAATCAAGGAAGTTAGGAAGTTTCTCAACTTCCTTTGGGGGCAGGGGAGTTTCTTCTTTACCTTTTTTGTTTTGGTTTGGTTTGGTTTTTGGCTTTTTGAGACAGGGTTTCTCTGTGTAGCCCTGGCTGTCCTGGAACTAACTCTCTTTGCAGATCAGCCTCGCTTCGAACTCACAGAGCTCCGTCAGCCTCTGCCTCCAGAGGGCTGGGATTAAAAGGGTGTGTGTGTGTGTGTGTTTAATCTCCTAAATTTAATGAACAAACTCTGACCTAGCCAGGAAGGAGCCCTGTGCCAACACTGAAGCCCCCTAGGGTGTCATGTTAGAGCATGTTGACACATATGCGGTTAAGCCCAAAACATGATCTGAAGAAGCAAGCAGTGAACTGGAGAAAGTCAAGCTGCATTTCACTTCAGGGGGTCACTGCTGGCCTTGTAGCTGACCCGAAACACCAGTGTCTCTGTGCAGCAGATGCAGATCACTACACAGTCACGTGGACAGACACAAACTCACTTGCCCATCTGGTACCTCCCTTCTTACCACCACCTGCAGTCTCACCCACACCTCGAAAAACAACAGCTAGGGCAAGTAGCACTTTGAGATCGGATCCCAGGATGTTTAGCCACAAAACACCTAAAACTGGACCAGAACCCACCAGTCCTCGGTGCCTCCCCATCCACGGTGGACAGGGCTCCAGGAGCCACCAAACACAATCCGTCACCCTTGGCATCTCCTAGGAGCAACTCCCGAGAGCTCATGAGTCTCTGAAATGGCAACAAAACAAAACAAGGCCTTTTAGAAATGTTCTGAGACCCACCATTCATTTTTGGGGGAGTAAGGCTAAAAATAGTAAGGCTTAGAGATAATCCATTTACTCAGATTACCAATTATCAAGCAGAGCTCTATAGAATGTGGAAGACAAGGAGCCGATCTTAAAGGCATGTAAGAACTAATCCCCAGGAACCTCTTCTGCATCACGTAGCTGTCCGTTTGGATTAAGGTGAAACCAACCAAAGATAACTCTCAACAGCCTCAAGTCTAGCGAACGAACCCCGGAAGCCAGCAGCAACACACTGCTTAGGCCTCAAGTTGTATTTTATATGCGTGTGAGTGCTTTACATACGTGTAAGTCTGTGCACTACGGGCATCCCTCATGCCCCACAGAGGTCAGAAGGAAGCATTGGATGACAGGTGGCCGTGGGTCACCACGTGGGTGCTGGGAACCGAACTGGGTCCTCTGCAAAAACAAGTGCTCTCAACCGCTGAGCCACCTCTCCAACCCGTGGCCATCTCAGTTTTAACAAAAAGCCATGTTCTACTGTTGCCGAGCACAAACTACTCAAGCACCTAATGAGGGAGCAGGGAGGGACGGGTCCTACCTCTCCTCAAATACACCTCTATTCGAAGCACCTACGCAAGAACCTCAAACAGGCTGTAAACTGTTTTCCACTCAACAAACACGATGTGTTGGCTAGCTTGGGGGGTTATTTACATTCCTGTTTCTATTAGGGAATTGTTGCTTCTGGATTTTGTTTTGATGGAGAAGCTGCAGTCTAGGTACAGCACCAGAAAAGGGAAGAGTGTGTCTGTCCCCTTTGATCATCCTCCTTTGTCTGCGCTAAGTCTGTACTCTAGTCCCTGGTCCACTTCCCCTTGGAAACATAGAAAAAGAGAATTCCCAGACAGAAATTCGCTAGAGTCAGAACTAAACTTGCAGGTCAGAAACTAGTTCTGAGAGCCAATTCTCAATGGTTTTTAAACGGTGTGTGATATGCCACTTAACTTTTACCCGAACACCACCTTTCCACGGGACGGAAACTAGCGCTCTACCCCCGCCCATCACCCTTGTTTTTGAGACAGGACCTTACTCGGTGACCCTTGCTTAAACTGAACTCACTGCGTAGTTCAAGCTGGCCTTGAATTTTTGACACCCCCCTGCCTCAACCGCCAGAGTGCTGAGATTGCAGGGTTTGCTGTGTCACATGTGAACCACAGAAATCTTGGTGGGTCTTAAGTAAACTGAGAGGGCCTACTGATGATGCACAGAGCAAGGAAACTGTATTAGAACTTCTTTCTGCTTCTGCAGAACATGTGATCCTGAGGTGTGTGTGGTGGTGCGGGGGGTGCCCTTTCTTTACGAATAGGCTCCTTGTGCTGAGCCCCGTACCTGACACGTGGTAAGCACCAGTAGGTACTTATTAAGCAATACTTTCTAAATTGGGTCCTAAGGTGAAGCATTGTATATTTAAACCATGGGCCCCTAAAGAGAGTATGCTTATGTACCCACTATTGTCAGGTAACAGAAACAGAGGCTGGCAGCCCTGTGCTTTAGCCAGTGAATACAATTTACCCACAATCACCCAAGCGTCTGAACAGAGAAACACCAAGCTAGAAACAAGGACATTTATAATCCAGATTTCAAGCTTTCCACATCAGAGATCACGGTCCCACAGAGACACGCTTCTCGAGGAGGGAAAGCAGATGTACCCTGTGGGGATTCAATCAAACACAGACATCCCTTCATCGCCTTACACCCCTTTAAGTACAAAAGACAAAACTAACAAGTTAATCATTTGAAAGTTCACGAACTCTAAGTTCTGAGACTCTGAGAACCAATGACAAATACCAGGCTTCTGAAAACTCTAGTAGTCCCCGAATTGAATTGCTTTTTTAAGCATAAGGAGACAAATTTTAAAAAACCAACACAGACACCTGCTGGTTAAACGAGCATTGTCTCCAACTTCTTTACATCCTGCAGGTCTCTAGGTCCTCCGAGTCCCAGGCTGTAGCCAAAGGTGACCTTGAATTTCTAACCCTCCTGCCTCTACCTCCCCAGTATGTGCCACCATGCCCAATTCAATGTGGTGCCAGGGCTCTAAGCCAGGGCTTAGTGCGGCAAGCCCTCTACTGACTGAGCAACATCTTCGGTCCCTAACTCTGAGCAACCACAGCATGAATGAAAACTGCATGCAACAGTGGTAAGTGGCCGGTGAAGAGGAGGCCTTTAACCTGCCATCTGACTAAGATGACTGAAATACATTTTCCTCCAATTTTCAACTTGCGACTGGCCACTAAGCCTTAAAGTAGGACAGGCTGGTAAAAACCCAAGACTGCTTTCTGCTTCTTCTGAATTCTCTTCTACCAGTGCCAGTGTTACTGTTCGTCGAGAATCCAAAGAGTTGGGGGTAAGAGGCAGGACTATCACAATTGCAGGGGCCCGATTACTATGCAGAGAACACCGCGCGCCCAGACAGCCTTGCCAACAAACTGCTCTGTCGCAGAGGAGCCAGGGTAATGAACAAAGAGGTGAGGTGGTGTGGAGAGAGGGTCAAAGGCAAGTCCTCACCTCCAGCTTCTGGTTCTGTAGGCAGGAGCAGCAAGTGGGCACGAAGACCATTGCTGACAGCCTCGGAGGGAGCTCGGAGGGGTCTCTTGCACACAACTCCAGTCTGCAAACCTCAGTGGCCAGCTGGGGCTCTTTTCTCACCCTGCTCCACCTTTTAAAATGTATAGCTGTCCTGTTTCACACAAGAATTTCTTTGTAGCACTAACTATCTTAGTTTTCTTTAATCTCTTCACAAGCTCTCCTCTCCCCCCAAACCTTTCACCAATAACCATTTACAAGGCAGTAAACAACCGAGTGTCATCCGCCCAGAGTGTAAGCTTGTAGTCTTTGAAGCGATTTGAAAGCATCTCTTTTACACTGCAGCATTTGACCTTGTGACTTCTCCTTCACTTAGTTTCACTTTAGTTTGCTGGCCCACACGCTAATTTGCCTCCTCTTGGAGCCCCCACCCCCCTGCTTTGGGACTTTGTGTGACTTTAAACAGGTCATCAAAAAGGGCATACTCCAAAATTTCCTGTGCTTATTAAAACAAACCCAGGATTATCTCCGAACCATATATGAAAATGACAAAATCTGACCCATGATACAACACTTTATTTACCCAATCAAATGGATCTCAAGCAAAACTTTAATTGCTGAAAGCCGGTTTCCTCCTCTGAAAAGTGAGCAGCTGTCAAGGTGCAGATCACAAACAGTGTATGTAAGCAACACAGTAGCATCAGACCCATTCTGAGTAAAACAAAAGGATCCTGTGACAAAGCGTGTGACCACAAACTTCACCGATTTCAACTAAAAAAGTTTACTTTGGCCAAAGACAAGCCAAAAATTTTTAAAAATTAGTAAAGCCAGAGGCCCTATCTTATGGTAGTGGAACAGGATAGGAAAATAAAATGAAAACAGCGCATTTGACTGCAACGCGTTCTGCCCTCTTCCACTGGGCCATCACATCCACAGGTAAGCCATGTACAACACGCGAAAGGGCTTAAAAGCACCCACACATGGCTTTAAGGTCGGGCAAATAAGGGCATCTCCATAGGGATGAACCAGAGCGAAACGCAGCTCAGATCAAACCAGAAGAGCGGGGAGTGGAAACAGTGGCAACAAAACCAACCTTGCGAACCTGGAAGGGTCAACACAGGCAGAGCGGCTGCTGCTCTGTGCAAAGCTGCTGTTCAACTTCAGCTCTGGGACAGACACAGCAATGAACAAAGTCAGTGTCAAAGTTAACACAGTCTTCCTTCGGCTCCGAGACCCCCGCCCCAGCCTCACACTCCCTGGCAGACAAAACTGCAGATGCTCAAGCCTCTTACATACGATAACATACTACTTACATGCAATCTGCGCACATCCTCCTGTACACATTAACCATCTCCCGATTACTTATAACATCTAAAGTAAATGCTACGTAAACAGTTTTTATACCGGGCTGCTTAGTAAATCACTAGAACAGTAAGCCTGCAGTTTAGTGTCTGGTTACGTTGTAGATCACAGCACTAAGTGTCTCCACTTTCACAGACTCACTCACTTCGGCAATAGTCTGCAAGATGCTGACTTGACTCCTAGCAGGCACTGGGAAGCAGGTGTCCCCCACTGAGCCGGGTTCTAACGCTGCTGTCTGTCACCTGCTTGCATTGGATTGTTGTTTATAACTAGGGTTTCTACTGCTGTGATGAAACACCAGGACCAAGAGCAAATTGGGAAGGAAATGATTTATTTTGCTTATACAGTCCATTTTAGAAGAAAGTCAGAGCAGGAACTCAACTAAGGCAGAAACCTAGAGGCAGGAGCTGATGCAGAGGCCACGGAGGGGTGCTGCTCACTGCCTTGCTCTTCATGGCTTGCTCAGCCTGCTGCTTTACAGAACCCAGGACCACCTGCCCTGGGGTGAGCCCGCCCACAATAGGCTAGGTCCTCCTATATACATCACTAATTAAGACAATGTCTCACGGGGTAGGGGAGGGGACGGTGTTAAAGACAGGGTCTCTCTGTGTAGACTTGGCTGTCCTGGACTCACTTTATAGCCCGGGCTGGCTTCCAACTCACAGAGATCTGCCTGCATCTGCCTCCCGAGTGCTGGAATTAAAGGCGTGCGCCACCACCCAGCTCCACAGGACAATCTTACAGAGGCAAAAGCTTCTTCATTGTGGTTCCCTTCTTAAGATCTGACTAGATTTGTACCAGGCTGACAAACCAACCAGTACAGTCCCTCCTCGGTACCACATTCCCTCAGGGTGGAGGCTGGAAGGTTAAGGGTTTTTTATTTGTTTTTTGTTTTTTTGTTTTTTGACTACATAGGCAGAATGAGGCCAGTCTGGGCGATGAGAGTCCATCTCAAAAACAAACCTGAAAGAGGAAATGCCAGATTCTGCCAGTCTCTTTCTTTGGAAGACCGACCTTTCTTTGTTACAGGCTAGAACTGGTTTGGCAGCACAATCCCTCCTACAGCCCTTCCATCTGCTGGTGGACGACACCCACTTCCTGACTCCTCTTAATGTAAATATAGAAGGTGAGGAGGAGCACACACGGATGGACCCACGGATGGGAACGGCTTGTCTGTTGCTGGCAGAGCGCCTGCTGTAGGCTGTCTCCAACTGCCACAGGCAGTATTAGGCAGAGATGGCCAGCTATCCACATCTGGTTGGACGCTCCTGGAAGCCATGTGCCTTCCCAGGACACAGTTAGAGTTCCTTCCCTAGATCTATTGCCATAGTGAGTTTCCAGTAAGTCAGCCACCGCAGAAGGCGCACTGTGTGCACCGCCCCATTTGTACAGCATCAGACTTTTCGGAATTACGCTTCTAATCCGTGCTGTCTTGAACTTCGTTCAGGGGACAGCTTTATTTTCATTTTACCCCTACTTCCCAGCAACGCTCAGCACGACAGCTGGTGCAGAGTAATGGGTCGGAATGTCTCAGTCACTCTTGTGTGTGTGTGCGAGCCTCGGTTTAGTTTATCACTTAGCAACTGCTTGTTAATCCTCAGTCATCCCGTGCTGCAAAGGCCCTAATCAGCAGAGCTGGGCAGCCGCAGAAGCTGACCGATCTTGGGCCCCAGGCTGAGTCACTCAGGCCTCTCAAGCTGTTCCCGGGCAGGAAGACTAGGAGAGGTTTCCATCGCTCCCCCACCCCAACCTGGGAGGAAGACTCCAGTGGAGGCCACTAACAGCAGGCAGTGCTCAACCCTGAAAGGGGAGCGTGCCCCCAGACTAAACAGCAGGGAACCTCACACTCTGTAACAGGAAATGGGGGTTTTATTTTTTAAGTAAATTCTTCTTGCTTGTTTTTAGTTAAATATTCATAAATTTGCTTTAGAGACGACAGTTTAGAAGAGGTTGTTTAATACATGACTTCTTAGTGTCAGCAAAGGAGAAATAACTATTAAAAAACCCCTAAAGTATGAATTCTAAGTTTGGTTGCTTTTCAGTGCCCTAGTAGAGGGCATGTGATGGAGTCTGATACGTCAAGAGTCAGGGCAGCCCTAAGAGCTTACAAACAAGTAGAGACATAGCTCACTGGCTGGCTATTTCACATGCTGCAGCTGGCTGTGCCACACACAGGGCTAAGTGTCCATGAAAGCTTGCAGGGTATCTGCATTAAAACACAAACTTCAAACACATGAAAACTTGTCTTGCTAACTCATACTTGGCCTGAGAACTCCACTGGCCACACGGCCACTATCCAGAAGGCTACGGAGCCCTGGGTTTACTGGGGATGCAGAAGTTGACATTGTTTCTAACTGCTCAACTGAACACACTAAGAAGGTCTGGTTCTCTCTCACCTCTCTGCACAGTAAGAACTTGCACAACCCAAATCGGGTGTGCCGCTTACACAACCAGGTGACACCACTCACATTTCCGCAGTTTCTCTTTGGGGACAGACAATGACCCAACTGCAGGGCTGTGTGTGTGTTCTCCATCTCTGATGCCAGAGTTTTTCTCTCTGTGAGGTGTCAGGACATCGCTCACACTTCAGGAAGGCCCTTCCAGTTGGAAAGGGCTCTGTGTGGCCCCACCCCGCTCTTGGGGATAGTCTGCATACGTTTTGCAAGACAGATTTCTTTGCTGCAGGACTTGTCACAGCTTCAGTGTGCTGTCACATATCTCAGAGCTCCTACGGCACGACTTGGAGTTATTGTCCAAACTCATTCAAACACAGATCACTTTTTAAGTAAAATATGTAATTGGGCTAACATTCTTAGAATCCCCTTGAAATCCCCATTACTGCACCTACAGCAAGATGCATGTTTATCCCCCCTGACCTCCGAATGCCCCTCCTCTCCAATTCCCACATATTATAGCTCAGGACTCCACATTCCTACTTTTGCTTTGAACATTTTTCCTTGTAAATTTCATTTACTAACAAGGACACACAGAGTCTGTGGCCCCTGGAATCCTAGGCAAATAATATACAAAATGTGCCTGTGGTCACATGGTTTTTAAAAATCATTTCACGGCATAGTCAGAACAAATTTTTCTTTTTTTTGTTTTTGTTTTTGTTTTTTTGTTTTTTGAGACAGGGTTTCTCTGTGTAGCCTTGGCTGTCCTGGACTCACTTTGTAGACCAGGCTGGCCTCAAACTCACAGAGATCTGCCTGCCTCTGCCTCCCAAGTGCTGGGATTAAAGGCATGCGCCACCACAGCCTGACTTAGCACAAATTTCTTAAACAGGTCCATTATTTTTTAGAATCATTGGCAAATAATGGCAAAAATGGTATTATGAAATATGTCCATGTGGAGGGATATCAGGATGGAGAGGAGAAGCCCAGAGACTAAATAAAGCACTGGCCTTTAGAGGTAAAATAATACACATCGGCTGGTAAACTTGGGAGGCATTCTTCAAGGTAGAGGAGCAGTTCAGGAACACATGACAAGGATGGTGGCCCTAACCAAGAGCAGCAGCAGCAGCAGCCGGCAGTAAGAGGACCCGGGGCTCCCACCACAAAACACCCAGCGCACACAAATCCTCAAGGACTTGTCGCCTTAATGCAAAGCCAACTCCTAGCAAAATTATGACGTGTATCATTTCCAATATAAAAGGGCAGGAGGCAGGAATTCCTCCTCTTGTACAGTCAATGAGAGCAAAGCACTCTGGGGGCTGGGGCAGGAGATCAGGAGTTTGAGGTGAGCCTGGCCTACACACAAAAATCCTGTGTGCAAAGGATGTGGGGTGGGGGTGGGGGGTGAGAAGATGCCACCAGAAAACCCCTCACACCCACGTGCAAGCAGAGGCCACAGTGGCGTTGGGATGTGGTGGGTAGGAGGCTCCCACAAAACAACAAGCTTTGCTGTGGACAAGAGAGGACAGGAAGGTGCAGGTCTTAGGACCTAGTAACACACTGCCTTCCCTCCCTCCAGGACACACACCTCCACGAGAGAGAGAACAGTGAAACTTACAGGACGACAGAAACGTACAGAGCTTCAGGGACAGGCAAGGGAGCCTTGGCAAAACCTCAGGCTGTGTTTCACACAAAACAATGGATGTGCTTTTAAAAATTAAGGCAATGTGATAAGCACCAACATCTTTAATATGATTATTTAAATTTCGCTCAAGTTCAAGAGTGGAGACGCGAGCATTATAATGAAAAGCATTTTTTCACTCCCTCCTTTAGAAATACTTCCAGTATTCCTGAAAGTCAATTTACATTTCCTAACTCTGCCTAAAAACACTAGCGTGATGGTACCTCTAGTCAACCTGTGGCCTGACGAGGGCTTGCAAGCACCAGCTGTTTGGGGGCAGGGGGGTGAGCAGAGGTATAGCCCAGGAAAAAAGATATCTGCCCTTGAATAGAACCTTAAAATATCAGAGGAATCAAGCTGTACGCTTTGCTCTTGCTAGTGTTGTCTGGGACGTCTCCATGAAAACACCGCAGATTCCAAGTGCCCGTGAGAAATCATGCATTCCCTGGTACAGAGTTCAATGCGCACGCTTTTAAGGTTTTGTAAGGACAAAAAGAAACAGAGCACCACCGGCCCTACAGAACCTGACAACCCTTATCACACAGCATAGGGCAGACAGCAGCCATGTTTGGAAAGAGCTAGAGCCCTGCCAGATTCAACAAAGGCTGACGTGGGGACAAGCAGGCCTGCCAGTGCCTGGCTGTCCTAATCCAGCCCTTCAGTTCAGTCAACTGAGACGGTAACAGTCCTACCTACAGGTGCGACTCTGGGCATGGAAGACCAGGGCCGCCACTGCCACATGGAGTGTGGGTTCTATAGCTTTAGAGTTAAGGCAGTCACAGAGGTACAGTACAGCCTAAACCAAACGTATAAAGTCAGGGAGAGGCCGCTGCGGGCCAGGAGCGCCGGCTGGGGCCGGAGGGCTGCCCTGAGGCCCTCGGCTATGGGTGATGGCGGGAGCAGCGGCCAGCAACTTGCCAGCTAACTTGTTTTCTGTATTTGTCTTCCACACCTTGGGAGCATGGGAGCCCCCCGCCCCCCCAAATCCCAGTGTTCTCTTGAGGCAGAGATCTCTCTCTCTTTTCCTTCTCTCTGGAGTTTTTAAAAATGGTACCTGTTTTCACCTTTTTATAACCAACTATTCTACTTAAACTGGGAACCACAAGCTGCCAAGTTTGATTCTACTTAAAACTAACTTTTCAACAACTTTGGAGAAGAACGAAGCAAGAGAGGGGATGTCTGCCGTCTTTCCTCGGAGCTCTAACAGCATGAAGAAAAGTCAAAGGACAGGACGGCCAGAGAAATGAGACAGCAAGGGACAACTGTTTGCTTTTCCATCTCAGGCCAATATTTAACTTTCCTTAAGGCCAATTAACCTTCTGCCAACCTCTGCTCACTCTCCCCTATTTAAAAACCAGGAACACCTAAACTATCCATGTACCCGATTTCACAATGAGCATCTTCTGATAAATTAGGAAATAAAAGAACGTCTTGTTACTGTGACATGTAATCCTCTCTTCTAAGAAAAAAAAACACTGCACTGGATCCAACTAGCATGTCCCATTAAGGGCAAGCTGGTTCTTTGGAGGCTAATGCTGACTGAACACTGAGGACCTGCACTTTAAAATGAACACTCAATGATAATACTCCCAATACCTAGACGTCCAAATAGCCCGCTAAATTATACATTCCTGAGCACACATCCATTTCTCTGTGGATGCGCTGGAGAAACACTCTAATTCTAATGGTACTAAGCGCTAGAGAGCCTGGTGGTAGAGACTAAGTGCTAGAGAGGCCAGCTCAACGCTTTCCTCGGCCTCCCACTCTCTCGCTCACTACCATGCTAGCCATAGTCAACGCCTTCCGACAAATGGCTTCTCAAAGACTCTGAGACCACAACACAGCCCGTGGACAACTGACCCCAGCTGTGTCACACAAGCGCCGACATTATCGTTTAACATGCACAGTTGCTCAGACAGGTGGGAGGCCGGAGCACGGCATCTGAAGAACAGACACCCTCTTTCCACCACTTGTCCGCTCCAGGAAATCCACCAATGCGTGCAGAATCCTGTCCTTAAAATAATGAGGTCACTTTAAGAGAGGCTACATCCTCGCTTATGATAAAGGCTGCATGTAAATGTACGAAGGAAAGGCTTCTAATGTTTCAGTCATGGAGAGGGAGATGGAAACACTCTCTCGTGATGAGGAATAAAGTAAGAACAGCACGGCAAGCACAGCAAAGGGGTGACTATACTGCTGTAAAACAGCCCTAAAACCCACTACTTCTTAAGTCACACAAGTTAGAAATTCCAACCATTTCTAAACTTTTTTTTTTTCTCATTTTAGATCAGCTTTATGGGGTATAATTCGTATAAACAGAAAGTAAACACTGTGGGCCTGTAGTTAGACAACAGCAGCAAGTGTGCACACGCCAGTGCAGCTACCACCAACACACACACACACACACAGATTCTATTTCTCCCCTTTTCTGCAATCAGCCATCTCTCACCTCCACCCCCCGGCAATCACAGATCTGGGGTGACCGGAGTCAGTTCCACCTTCCTAGAATCTCAGGGAAACAGACACAGGCGTGCGTGTTCCGTTGCGTCAGACACGTCTCTCAGCACGTTTCTGAGATCCGTCTGTGCTCCGCATCAGCGGTTTGTTCCTTTGTTACTCTGCTGAGGGCTGCTCTCGTTATGTTACTATACCACAATTTCCCCAACTTTTTTTTTTCTTAAATAAGAAGACAGTGTTTTAGAAGGCATACACACAAGTTTCTAAGGGTGCCATTACATTTTTCTTTCAAGGTAATTGAAGCCAGAAGTACCTCTGCATACCCACAAATCCAAACCCGGGCTCCAGAACATAGCTGGATTTTGCTCTGCCTCCCTAAAGAATAATCTGTTCAGTCATGGGGAAAAACCTCGATAACCTGAAAGTTTAGTTTACTGCCAACTCAAGACTCTATTTCAAGCTGCCGAAGAACTCTGAGGGGACTGTAGCCAAGAAATTTTCATGTGCTGTTCCCTGAATGCCTGACCGAGAAGTGAACTTGAGGATTTCAGTTTAGTGTGGCCTTGGGTCCTCCCACTCTCCGCCTGACTCCTCCGGAGTTTGGACTTCACACCGACTCCTGTGTCGCCATCAGGAGGGTGTAATGGAATTTCTTCCCCTGCGAAGTCCTGTTTAGTAAAGAAAATAAACAACCATGCAACATTTGTCGTATCATGCAGGACCACTAAGATTTCCAAGGGAACAAGACACACCACACACCTCACAGGACACGTAGTTTTAGGATGGCTGTCTGTATAAACTGGCACCACTACCCTCAAGGGAAATGGATCCCCTTTAACTTAATGTGACTCTTCCTTTTTCTCCTCCAAACACCTTTTAAGATAATTGCTTTTTTATTTATAATTATTACAGCAATTAATAAAATAATAAATTCCATTTGAAAGAGCCTTAGTGACCCTAAACATGAGTCCCAACTACACTGAAGTTTTTAAATAGGCCAATCTAATACTCCCAGACTCCAAAGGAAGTCTTCATCCCTAATGCGCTCATGCCTAGCCCATGCCTAGCCCATGCCTAGCCCACACAGGTCTTCCGTGCTAAGTTATGGGGGGAGCTGCAAACCCTTCTGACTCCTGATGGCTCTGCCTCACGAGGCAGCCTGCCATTCTTGAGCGCACTACCAGGCTCTTCTGTCAGGTGGGAAGGCTGAGTTAAAGTGAGTTCCAAGGTTCCCGGCAGCGTAAACACTGTAACACGATATTAATAAATGGGCCACAGTCCCAATACCAAACTGACAAAAGCTGTAGGGTCTTCTGTTGTTGTTTTTGAACTGTAACTGAATCTCGGAGCAACCCATCCAAAATTCTGACATAATAATACGTCTCGATTCTCGCCCCCCCCCCTCTAAATTCTTGGTTGTTGTAGTCTCTAAATAAATTTACTTCTTCCCTTTCCCAAAATGGATTATGCCTCAAAAAAAAAAAAAAAAAAAAAAAGAATTCAAATTGAACCCTGATAGTGAGGCCCAGCCTTCACCGCAACTTCATGTTCCTATGTGCCCATCGAGTATGGATGCTAATATTTAAGGTCAGGTGCTGCCAATGTACAGAACATGATACCCTTTGATTATGTGTAAAACTCTCCATGCCAATAGCACAATAGAGGATGAAAAGTTTCCTTATTAAAAAAACAAAAAACAACCAAACTCCTGCTTGGTTTTGCAACACTATCCTGGCAGCAGCCAATGCCTTTGTTTTAAGCATGAAATCACCAAGAATCATTCTTAAACTCCACTAGCAGCAGCCACGGGGAGATTCTCTCGGCCTTAGAGCCTGGAAGAGGCCACACCGGAGAGTCCCAGAGCCCTTTAAAGTTCCTCCCCAGCATGTGAGGAAAGCCCGGCTTCCCAGATGTTAGTCACGGCAGCGCACACTGAGGAGCAGCACGCTGCCGGAATCCTCCTCAGCTCCTCAGCTCACAGCAGCTCTAGCTGAGGGCCAGCCTGGGCTGCAGGCAGAGTGAGGCTTGCAGGCCTGGACTGGAATCCTGGAAGAGTGCACTGCAGGCGAGTAAGGCCTGCCTTAGGGATGCTGTCCAAGACAGGCGGGACCCACGGCCTGAGAGGCGCTGGTAGCAGTGTTTGTGCAAGCACACGGTCCTTCTTAGAACTGAATGTCCCCAGCATTTGGAGAGGAAGTAAACAAAGACCCAGGTCATGCCTGTGTCTGTGCAGCCCAGGGCAGCCAAGGCCTGGCCTGGACAAGACTTCCAGCACCCAGACAAGAAGTGCTTGCTTACATCACCTAGTTCTGAACTGTGGGCTGCCTGTGACCAAGAAAAATCACAAAAAGTACAGCCTATATTTTTCTCTGCCGTTTAGTTGGCTTTAAAATATAAAAATAAAAACCAGCCATTTTCTGAAACAAAGCTGGGAAGAGCTACTTATGGAGTAGGCCACGGTGGACTCATGAAGCTACCCATTTTTCCTCAGACCAGATTTGTGGCGAACCCCTCCTACCCGCTCAAATTCAAAGCAGACCCAAAGAAAGGCTCTGTCTAAGGAAAGGCTGTGGGGAACACGCACCGCACACACGCAACTGTGAAGCCCACAGCAATCTGCTCACTTAGTAAACCTTGAGGGGCTAAGGTATCTTCCTCACGTTCCACCAAAGCTGTTAAGTATTCCTTTACTCTTTTCCCCATCCAAACTAGAGGAAGCTACAGCCTTGAGTCTGTTCACCTTCCTCCCCCAGCCCTGAGCATCAGAAAATAAGCCCAGCACAGCTAAAGCCCCACAGCAACCCCGCGAAGCTCTGGGGTCCGAGCAAGGCCTAGCCAAAGCTGCACTGTCTCCGCCCTACTTTGTCGGCTACAAAAGTGCAGCCTACTGTTTCCCAGCCAGCAGGGCGCTGCAGCACAGTGCAACAGAGGCAGTTTGTCTTGATAGTTAAAGCTTCATGTTAGCCTCAGCTGTTTTTTAAGGGGTAGGAGGTGGGGGCAGGGAATATGAAAGAGAAGCAGAACTGACCAGAGAGAAGAAAGGAGCGGTCATGGTCTCTGTCTAGGCATCCACTTCGCCTGCAAAATTAGCTACAACTGAATTTCTGAAATAGTAAAATAACCCATTCGTTAAAATTTATGGAATGTAACAGCTCATTAAAGACAGTTAACTGTTCAACAATCTCAATTTATCTTTGTAAATCACAATTTTTCATATAATTTAATGGGGGGGGGGAACCCACCTATATCCAGTCAATGCAAATGAATCAACAAGCTAGCAAAAGGAACAAGCCAGGTGCTGAAAAAATTACAAAATGATTTCTGCCTCCCTCTTTAAGACCAAGTCTCACACTTTAGCCCAGGCTGGCTTTGAAGTCCCAAACCTTTTGTCTCGACCTCTTGAGTGCTATGGTGAGAGATATGGGCTACCAGAGACTACAAAATGTATATTAATAGTTTAAAATAATTTGCTTTAAAAGACATTCTTTGCCTTTATTGAATTCATCAGTTTAAAAACAACACAACACATTCTTAAATGGGGTCACAGCAATGCAGTGGGTGAGGAGAATGTTGGTGGAACTTAGAGCCCTTTACCTCTGTTGAGGTAACTTAAGTCTTACATTATGAGACACATGCATTGCCTCACTGTGAACGGCTGCTACACTGAGAGCAGGCTGGAGGAGAAAAGAGGGAGCTGGAACCTTCTCTGTGTCCCCAGTTAATGTTGAGAGTCGGAAACCCTGGTCCCAAAGTGCAGGAATCCTTCAGTTTTCCATAAAAATATTAGGAGTGTCCTGTGAGTGGCAATACAACACAGGCGGGCAAAAGAAAGTTCTGGGTTCCAGAACCAAATGAGCCATCAGCAAATCAACCAAGTACAGAGAAGCCCAGAAAGAAACTAAACATTTCATCGAGGGTTTCTGATGACAATGCAAAAAGCAGGCGAGTACACCACTTTAAACAATGCCTTGCCTGTCTACAGAAACAGTCTGGTCTAAAACGAAGAGGAGAAAAACCATGGCTCTAAGCTCTCCTCTCCTCCCCCTTCACTCTATGTGTGTGTGTGTGTGTGCATGCGTGTGTGTGTGTGTGTGTGCGCGCACGCGCTGCGCACACACATTCACATACAAGTTCATACTTTGGAAGAGTCTGTATCACAATGTGATGGCACACAAAGCTGTCAGTAGCTGCCTGACACCCACTCTCACCCAGCCCTGTATCTGATGTCTCTCAATGGTCAGTCTGTGCCCAGTTCTAGCCCAGAGGAGAGGAGTCTCAGACCCTGCTGTCAGCAGGAGTTCCTTCCTGCCACGAATAAGTAGGGACATGGGGAAATGGAGGGAAGACCGGGTCTATATTCACACGCCACTTACAAGCTGGTGAGTTTGGTCAATGAACCTCCCCCCGCCCCCAAACACCAACAGATCCAAGTATGGGCAAGACCCAGCACCCAGCCTCGGTTTCTTCAGCAATTAGAAAAGAAGCCATTCATTTACCTCCAAGTTTATTGTAAGGACAGTGCTCAATGACAAAACATGCAGTCCCCACACCGACTCCTGGGCCCCTTCCTCGATGCTTCCTTCAGCAAGGTCAGTGTCTTGTCACTCTACTGTGGCCTACTGAACACCAGTGCACTGGCACTGAGTGTCACCACACCCCAGCCAGCCCTGGTGGCCTCCTCACCAAGGCCTGCTCCTCCGTCTGCCCACCAGACCCAGGCACTGATGTCTGGATCCAAGCACGCCCAATCAAATTCCTGGGATGCCAGAAAAGGAAAGTATGTAAGCCACAGAGGAATGCTCAAACGAACTGGATCTCTACCTTAGAAAACCAAACTCCTAAAACGAGAGTCATTGTCTGTTAAAGCAACATTTTTTTCCCTCACCGTATCTTAAGGGAAAACCTCAGCAAGAAAAGGCCATGCTACCGTTGGGAAAAGGCTGTCACTCAAAGGCAGCTAAAGCTCAAAGCAGATCCTGCTTTGTTACTGACAAAGTTAACTGAACCCCAACACCTATTAAGAGCACTGCCTGCTCTTCCAAAGGACTGGGGTTCAACTCCCAGCACCCCAGATGGCAGCTTACAACTGTCTATAACTCCAAGATCTGACACTTTCACACCAATGCACATGGATTAAAACTAAATTAAAAAAAAAAAAAAAAAAAAGACTACACAGCCCTTAGCTTTGCCACTTAGCAGCAAGCATTTCTCCAAGTAGCCACTGTGGTACACAGAAAGAGCATCGGCACATTATATTTGAAATCAGCACCGCCTTGGGAAAGTGCTCTTTGCTCTGTCCACAGGACGAGTCCACACAGCAACGGCAGGGCTCTCTCGGCCAGCCCAGCGTGTGTGGCAAGCTGCTAAGAAAATGAGGAAGGGTGCGAGGTGAAAGCCAGACATCTGTTCCTCATCTTTCTGCCACACACCCTAGAAGGTCACCTGAGGGCAGGAACCATACTAAAGCCTGGGCTAACACACCCTGCTCTGCAGAAGCCTCTGGAGTTTAGACAATAGAGTCCAATGTGTATTTTAAAGTGGTTCGGGTTTTCATCTAACTAAAACCAGAGAGGCTGCAGGCTAGAAGAACAAGAACAATAGCTTTTCTTAATGTGCCCTGAATAGCCTCTGAGCACGCTAATGGGACCCGAGAGCCGTCTCTGAATGCAGAAATGCACGGGGCACACCTTGAGAGGCTCCCAGCTGTCTCCGGAAAAGCCGCTAGCCCCATTCTGCTGAAGTGCCAAGGAGGGGACCTGCAGCCTCTTGCAGAGGGAAGAGGCAGGGGCCACGGCCCCGCTGCCACCTGGACTCTGAACAGCACCGTGTGCATGTGCACAGGTCAAGTGGCCTGAAGGCCCCGGCATTGGTTATCTGGAGACCTCTGCGGCTGGGGCTGGAAGGGGGTTCGGTAGAGCGTAAACGGGGAGACGGACACTTCTGATCTCCAAGAGCCGGGACAGTGAGCCAGCCAAGGCTCTTCAGGGTTAGGACACTGTAGCAAAGACAACTGCCAACAAGAACCACAGCGCAGCCCAGGGACCCTGTGCAGGGAATATGCTTTGACTTCAGCCACAGGCGCAGAAGATCCGAGCCTTCTTCTGCCTCCCATCAGAGGGCGTCCGCGATGCCCGGGGTCCTCAGAGAAGTTATCGCTACACTTCTACTGGTCTGCAACCTCTTAGGTTTTAGCCGGGTGAAAATCTAAACCATTCTACAGGCACAGTGGACCTGGGCTCACCCAAGATTGGCTCTGTATCCTTACAAGCCTGAGTTCTCAGACGGCAGGCAGGACAACAGGTGAAACTCCTCAAACACTTAACTACAGAGCGTCTGGGGTTGTCATGTGCTTTCCGCTCTTTGATTCACCTAATAAACTACCTGCTAGGGATGAGCCCGTTCTGTCTGTTTAGGAAAGCTATCCAAACAAATAACAGGGCCAAAATGAGTGGAGGGCAACACCCGGCTCCCAGCAGCCCACCGAATGGACAGTCTGCACTCTATCGCTTCTCCTTGGGAGCTGTGAAGGTTCTGTGGGAATTTTTGATTACTGTAATGTTCTCTTCAACAACAAAACACCCACTACGCTGTGTTGTCAGGAATTTTATTATCAGAGGTGAAAACAGTGACAGCAATGAGACATGTCTCTAGCCAGAGTGAGAGCAGTCTCCCGAGAAACGCAGGAATGCTGTTTTGCTCGGCCCTGCCGTTCACTAGACCGCACCAGGCAGAACGCAAAGCAGCCTGGGTGCAGTGAACACACCCTTAATGCTAGCACTCAGGAAGCTCTCTGAATTGGAGGCTAACAGCCTTATCTACATATAGTGAGTTCCAGGACAGTCAGGGCTACATGGTGAGATTCTGGATTTGAATTAAAAAAAAAAAGGCAAAGGTGAACAAAATGGCTCCAGCTACTCAGGGGGCTGAGGTGGGAACATCGCTCAAGGAACGCAGACTCTAAGGACAGCCTGGACAGCACTGAGGCCCCATCTCCAGCTCATCAGGTGAATGACCACAGCTGAGGCCCAGGCACCAAGCTCAAGGCCTGTCCCCAGTGACCAACTCATGAGCGCCCTGGACATGGACACTTTCCTTTGGCTGTAGGCCTTGACCTGAGTTGGGCTGCAGAAATCAATACCAACGCCTCCAGTGACTGCACCAAGGGACCGGAACTTCCAGCCTTCTGTGCGGCTGACAAAACGCTTCACAGGAGTTAAGCCCAGGTTATCTGACATATTGTCACTGTGCCTTTAAAGCACACACAGATTTAATTCACCACAGCATTAGACATCTTGTTTGCCACAAGCCTCCTAACAATCAGGAGTTAAGACTGAAATCTCCTCCTAACATTAAGTGACTAGATGTCGCTAACATTAACTGGCAATGTTGCTCTCGGGGTCAAAGCGATGCCAAACTTGTCCAGTGTCTAAGAAGAGTTTAGCATTGTCAATCAGACTTTAAGAGTTACAGAAAGTTGTTTCTGGGACCAAATTCTCAAAAATACCCAAGTCTCCCCAAATAGTTTCTATACAGGCTGCCCAGAACTAAGACCAAAGGAACTGTAAACTTGCCTGGTAGCGAAGTGCTGCCAGGTAAAGCCACCATGCCCACGTCTCGGGTACAGGCGCTACGCCTCGGGTACAGGAGCTCCTATAAACATTACACTCATTAATTCTTCCCATCGGAATAAGATACAGCCACTTAGAAACTCAGGCCCCATCATCCTGGTTACAGAGCTGACACCAGGCAAGAACCTCACAGTCTAACAGGTCTGACACTAGCACTTGGCACCAGGACAAAGTCTCCCTCGGGTACCTCTTATGCAACGCCTCCACACTGGGCACAGTAAAATAAAGGAGTCGTCTTGTTCTTCCCTAGGGGGCAGGGTGGTGGCATCTGCAGTGAGAATGGTGTCCTGACGGGCACAAGCATGCTACCCATCTTCATGAGCCGGAAGGTTCTCTCAAGACCGTGGGATACACGGGGAGGAATAAATATCTAAAAATGCCGGAGCCCACCTAATCAACACATAGGCAGGAGCGGCCTCACTGTGTGGTTTCAGTTAAGGGCTTCACCTGTCAGCTTTACTTTCCGGGGTTGGGGGGGGGGTGGGAGGGTAAGTTAATGGCACCTGCGCCACAGCTCGGGATTTTCATCATTAACTTAGCATCCCAGAAACCCTTTAAAGACAGGGCCATGTGAGGTGAACTGGGATGTCCCCAGGGAGTCAGGAGAATGGTCCCAGCTAACCCTGGCCTATGTGTCCCAGCCAACCCTGACCTGAGCGCCAGCTGAAAGGCAGGCTGGCCCAATGTGCCGCTCTCTGGGTCAGGTCAGGCTTCTCATCCTCATACTTGGCTATACAAGCATCAGAAGAAAGCAAAACACCCAGCGTACCCTAAAAACCATCTCCTCAAAAAACACAGAACCCACTGCTAACTCACCTCTGCAACACATACACAGAGCAGAAGCTAAGCAGGATGAGTGCACCGTTCGGCAAGTGACTATTTTCCCTTCGGTATTTAGGACATCCCTGTTTTACATACAAGGAGCACATAATTTTTTTTAATTTTAAAAAGTTCAACCACTTCTAAAAAAACAAAAACAAAAAAACGCCACTCGCCTGTGACTGAGAAAACTGAGCTTCTGTAACAGATACAAAGCTCTGCAGGTGGGTCCTTATGTCCACGCCTGACTCTGCCTGGTGCAGGCTTCATTTTACCTGCATTTGGCTCCATCAGAAAAGAAGATGCCCAGGACCCAAACATCTGAGCCACAGATGCCTGGTAGGCACTTGCTCCCTGCTTACCCAACAGGGAAAGAGGTCCATTTCCCCTTTCTCCCGAGAGGGTTAGGGACACTGCAAAATTTACTTGCCCTCACGTAACTGTTGAAACTAATAACTGTGTTCTCTTAACAAAGTGTTGACTGCAAATCATTTTCACAGGGGCGGGGTGGGGGGGGCAGGGGGGGCAGGGGGGCAGGGGGGGGCGCAACACACACCATCCCTCACTCCTTCCTCTCATTCCGTCTGCTAAGCTCCGGGAACTTTGCGAGACTTGGTTTGTAGAAAGAATGCTTGCCCCACCTTGACTTGTAACTCTGAACTCCTTGGGAGGTAACTCTGGAAACGCAAGACCTCACACATCATTTATTCCATGCCACAAAATAACCGAGCTTCCTCTGCTTTCCAGCACGGGCGAGCGGCGACAGCTCACACCCCTGTCCCGCCCAGTGACTCCACAACTGAGGCTGGAAGTCGTCCAAGTACATTAATTACAAAGTGGGGTGGTCATCAATGGCAGCACCTAGCTACGAGTGCGCATGCACTGCCTGATAGTGCGCTTTGAAAAAAAGTTAAGAGTTTGACTCTCCTAACTAAACAGAGCCGTTTCCCCTGATAATCTGTTAAAGTCACACGACTACAGCCCTTCGGCCGCTGCCATGGCATTAATACCGCACCGTCTTCCAGGCACCTAGATTTCTGTCCAAGTTTATAATGGTTTTTAGTGGTGACAGATTAAAAACCTACAACTCTCTACAACTTACGGAAATAGGGAGTTGGGGACCTTCTCAAAGCCAAGGGCTTCCTTTGGGGCCTCTGACAGAGAGGTGTAAGTAGGTAATTTCCTTCACTGCCATCTTAAGATAGCTCCAAAGGAGCCAAGGTCTCAGGGTCTCTCTGAGATGGAGGGACCCCTTTCACATGACTGCCAGGCTGTCATGAGTTGGGGTGTTTTTGAAGGAATCTAATTCCTCTGTAAACGAATCCTTGGTGCCAGGACCTTTCAAAGCACGTTACTTTTCTCTCATTCTCAAAACATGCCAACAGAGGTCTGTGTTTTTGGAAACCAAACGGAAGCCATGTTTACGCGTTTCATCTGTGGGCAGCAGCGGCAGCTTGGGAAGGAAAGCACTCTTTGTTCCAACCACATCAAGTCCCTCTGGCTACACCCGACGATGACGACGACTCCTGAGCTCCCAGGACTGGCGGATAAACGTCGCCAGCAGTGCTCTTAACACACTGCTGAAAATTCCTCAAACTCTAGCCTCAGACAGAAGTATCTCCTGTGCCTGTCCCTCCTGATGGTGTCCAACACCTAACGCCATCTTCTTGACCCTCGCCAGGACCTTGATGAAGCGGGAGAGTCATCTGCCAGCTCTTCACACTCCCTTAGGCAACCCTGAGCACTGCCTTCTGGGAGCTCAGGGCTGTGGCCTGGTACATTACAACCACAGGGGCTTGGAGCCCAAACTAACGTGGGTAGCTTCCCCGACTGTATGCTAAGCGTTTCTGAATACCATGTAGCACCCAGAAGCAGCTGCTAAGGAAGAGGTCCTGAAATGAACGTCCAGTCCCGGCCAACACACTGTTCTTTCACTATTTATGCCCCTGGAGCCAGCAGCTACGGCTGATATAGCGGATGCCGAGGGCCTGCCTAATGGACCACAGATCCAATGACACTGGCCAGCAGTGATAACTCCATCCATCCCTGGCTTCGCCTTGCACTAAGCAGGCCAGGCACATGTCACTTGCTCGCTCCTCGCCAGAGCGATGCCCGACTCGCCCCTTCTCTCCCTGATTACACCCGGCACATTTCCCTCTTATCTCTCTCCCACACATCTCCTGTCTGTCTGGGGATGAGTCAGAGGCTACTCCCCGGCTGCAGGCTGGTCTTGAAACTGGGGACATTCCCCCAAGGCAAAAAAACAAACAACAAACAAACAACAAATGGAGAAGACCATTAAACTGCCAGAGTCCAATCTAAACGCATGCCCTTTATAAAACATTATATATCACTTTATAAGTGATGTATATTTATATATATAAATCATTTTATAAATCATTCTGTATCTCAGGATGGGCACTGGTTTTCTTTAGACAACTAAGTAACCGCCTTTGTCCCCATAACGGTCACCCAAGAAGGAGATTGGTCCCTGCCTTTTTCAGAAAGCAACAGGGAAAGAAGGATGGGTCTGGAATACCAGAATACTGAGGGGCAGACAGGGCTTTGCTACATTCAACAGGCTCTGTCACAGGATGTCCTTTTTTTTTTTTTTAAAACCTGTGCCAGGATTCAGATAAGACTTCTTGAGTCATCAGGAATTCTGCTCATTCAGCAACTGACTAGACTTTCTGGGGCTAGAAAGATGGCACAGCACTTAACAGGTTGCCTGCTCCTCCAAAGGACCTAAGTTCGATTCCCAGGACCCACCTGGCAGCTCACAACCATCTACAGCCCCAATTGCAGGGCACCTGACACCTTCCTCTCACCTCGGCCAGGAGCGCACGTGGTACCCATATACACATGCAAGCAAAACTCAAAGGTAAATCTTTAAAAGAGTATTTTTTTTAAAGCTCGGTTCTGATGCTTCAGCCTGCAGTAGAAAGAGGGCTTGTTTAGCACAGGGTGCTGCCTGCAATCTCTGACTTACCGTGTCTAGGATGGGTCTGAGGATCTGTAATCCCCGCACACGCTCATGTGATGTCAGCACTGTTGGTCTCAGAACCACACTACGATGGTGAACAGCTTGGTGGATCGGAGTGTGCTGGAAGCCAGCAGCGTACACCACAGTAGGTGTCTCAAAAGAAGCAAGTGACTGTGTGTCTCAGCTTTCAAGCCTTATACAATGTCTCCCCAGCAACACCATCTCGTCTTACAAGTCTGCAGACTTCAAAATAAGTTAAGTAGGGACCAACAGAGACAAGAGAAAACAAGTGGGAGGTGGGGACTTTAAATAAACCCTCACAATTACACAAAAGAAAGAAGAGGCTGTAGCTAAATACAGCTTGTAAAGGAATGACTGACGCCCTTGTCTCAAGAGCCTTAGGTCCCACACGACCACATTTCTTCTCATTCAGAGCTGGGAGGGTGGGCAAGGTGGGGGGAGCTGGGGCATGACACGGGGAGGCAACATTCTACCTTGTAATCGTTCCACAGAGGGGGTAAAAGGGGCCCCAAAAAATCATTACCAAAATAGCCAATGACTTCCACAGGCAACATCTCCTTCATTCTCTGAGACTATGGTTCTCAACCCTGGCTGGACATCATAGCCGCCTGGGAAGCTTAAAAAAATATGGACGCTGAGGCCCCACACGTGGAGACGCCACCCTGTCTTAAGTGGGGCATGGGCACTGGCGTTTTTAAGGCTCTCCAGGTGATTCTAAAGCACAGCTAGAGTGTGCCCTCATTTGCCAAAGGCTTGGTAGCACTCCAAGAGCCTAGCAGGGAACGCTTTTATCACAAGGTGTACTTTTCCCCAGAAGAGCTAATAGTCACAAACTAGAGGCCAGGGAGCTTGAACTTCCTGCAAATTATCTAAAGATTCAACCTTGAAACCATGTGCCAGAACACTACAACTTCTCCCTCAGCAAAATACAGTGTTTTCTTTTCTTAAGAGACATATTTGAAAACTCTGCAAGCACTTGGTAGTTTAAATGATCATCCAGCAATGCTCTGATAAATTGGATTTTTCCGAAGTTGTCAAATCCTGTGATGCAGACAATAAACATATCAACATATTTTCTTCTTGAGCAATAAAGATGCACTCCAAGGGAACATCTTTTGTCAGCTCCACGATCCTGCTTGGGGCAGAATGATGAGCCTAAAATAACCTGGCCCCAAAAACAAGACACCAGGCCAGTGAGAGCAGCAGGGACTTTGGGGGCCAGCCACGTCCACAGAGCAAATCCTGGAAGTGCACAGAGAAGCTCCAGGTGTTGTCATGCCTGTAACCCAGCACCTGGGAAACTGAGGCAGGAGGCCTGTCAGCAAGTTCAAGGCCAGCCCAATACAGAGTTAGACCCTGTCTCCAAAAAACCAAGACTGGTAACAAACAAAATTCTAGGCCTGTTTTTAAATACATGAAAAGCTGTAACAGGTCGATCAATTAAAATCAGGTAATAGAATATAGACATCTTTAAATCTTCAAACGAGAACTGCATTTTTTTTTTTTTAATTCACCTGGTGACCATTTTAAACCTATTTGAGAAGCCAATGGTTTCTGGTAACACAAGATATTCAATAGGCAGAGCCTCGCTGACTCAGGGTGGGGCCCACAAGCCAGCACAGCACTGGCTGCAGGCCGCCTCGGCAATCAGGCCCAGGGCATCTGCACTCATCAACTGCGGCTTGTTTCCCAGGTTACACAGATGATGCACCTGACCCCCCCTCCTTCCCTTCTTTCTTTTTCCCTAAAGAAATCTAAACAGATTCTTGACCTCAGAACTGCACCCCTTAACTGGAATAGCTCTGATTTTATGAGATTATTGGAATAGTCCTCTTCCCACCTGTCAAAGAACACGTCCTAGCTCTTGTCCGGGTCAAGGACCAAATATTGCCTAAGTAACTGTGTGTGATAAAGCCTAACATAGAGCCAAAATCACAGAGCCTTCCTTTCTGTCTGGAATAAGGCTCGTTCTTGGAGAGGGAAGAGTAATCAGGTCTGATTGCGATAGCCCAGGGCAGCAGGGGACACGCACCGACTCAAGCAGCAGGCTGGAAACCTATCTTTCCTGGACAGGGTTGGAGATAGAAGGCCTGATCTAGGACACGAACTTCAAGAAACAGAACACCAGCTCACCCTGGAGGTTATCGACCCACGCGTAAGAGCACAAGTGCACTAAGGCCACACCAGCGGGATCTGCTGCTCCAAGGCCGCCCTGAAAACCCATCAGCACCAGGACACTCCTCAGGGGTCAGTTCTGGGGCTGCTTCTCAGGTAACATAAATGATGCAGCTGATCTAATCTTTTCATTTTTCCTAAAGAAATCTACACACGTTTGAACTTATAGCTTCAGTCTTACTTAAAATTGACTTGCACACTGTGTTAGCCTGTGGGCTACTATTTGTATAATATGTATACTGATATATAGCGGATAAATATTGTTGGTGGGACTACCCAGAAAAAAAAAACCACACACACAAAAACCAGAACCCAACGCAAAACTATGAAAAGTGAGAGAGATTACACAAATCCTGAACTTGGAAACCCACACTGGCTTGGAGCCCCTGAAGGCATGAACTCTAAGAAGACTGTGGTGACAGTGACCTTTTGGCTGGGGAGTGTTTATGGTGCAAATGCGTTCAAAGAGTTTATCAGAATGAATAGTGCAAAGAGAAGCTGGGAGTGGTGGCTCGAGCCTATGATCTCAGCGCAAAGGAGGCTGGGAGAGCAAGACTTCAAAATTCAGGGCCAGAGTCGGGGGAAAAAATAGAGAGAGAGAGACTCTATCTCATAGTTACACACACACACACACACACACACACACACAGACACACACACACCCCAAAACCTTCAAATGGAGACATCTCAGACAAAGTGTTTTACTTTGGAAAACTATTAAAACAAGACAGAAAGTTAACATAACTTAATATTAAATAAACTAATATTTAAAAAGATTAAAAAGAAAAATCAAGAGAAGGCAGCAAGCAGGGGACTTTAAACACCATTCAGTACAAACTTGCTGTGAAATGTGGAGCTAAGGCAGTTATCTGGTTAATTTATGATGAAAGAATACCAACTTTAAAGCTCATAAAAATACTTAAGGAAAAGAAGCAGTTCTGAGATTTGAGTGACCTGAATTAACACCTTCACTATGCACCTTTATTTTCTTATTATTATTTTTATTTATTTATTTATTTATTTATTTATTTATTTTGGTCTACTAGGAGAGCACTCTCCCACAGCCTCACAACACCAGTTTCCAAGGAGACACTCAACAACTTCAGGTGAATGTAGTTTTATGTACCCTTTAAATATCAGGTTTAAACCCAGAATTGTACCCTTTTTTAAAAGGACAGCGCAGGCACGGCGACCTCCGCCCTTCACCCCGCCCTCTCTGCATGCTGGCTCACGTTATCAGGCAGAGGCTACATGCACACTCACACTTATCGAAGGGGGCCAGCCTATCGCCTGCACCCTCTCCAGACCATCCACTGTGAACGCCACAGTCTACATCTTCCCCAACGCACACAGGACGACAGCGTTCTGCTCACCACTCTACTTATTAGCACATGGCTAACACATTCCCATGACCAACTGAAATCCGAATTTGGGGACCTACTCACCCATAATGCCTTGAAGACAGAAGCCGCCGGTCCTTTAGTGGAGACAAATGCTAATCTCGCTGGCAAGTGCATTATGCAACATTCCCAGTCTTGGCAGCCTGCCTCTAAGCCCACCAATAACTGCACTGCAAAGAGGCAACCACCTCAGAAAAACATTTTTAATACCTTTAATTATGAAATCCGATTCGGCAGCCAAACTTCTGCCAGGAACTTGTAAATGCTTTTTTTTTTTTCTTTCCTGAAACCTACATTTTCTTGGGGCTGTGTCGTTATCTGTCTACCTGCTGCGAGCAGGTTGGAGCAGGCAGAAGCTCTCTGGAAGCAGAAGTTTATCAGAGAGAAAAGCGCAGCCTGAACAATTCCTTCACGTCATGTCTCGCTCTGTATGTGACCCAGAGTAAAACCACAAGGCAGAGCTGCTAAGTCTACAGGTCTAAAGCATACGTCTCAAGCCTCCCATTCTCTCACTAACGGCTCTGGCATGTACAGGTTCCTTCAAGTTTTCAGTCCATGAAAATATCCAGAAAAAGAGGCTAAACCGTGGCCCCATGGGTTCATATGTATTTGACACTTGGTTTCCGGTTGGTGGAACTGTTTGAGAAGGAGGAGGAGGTGTGGCCTTGTTAAAGGGTGTCATTTAGTTCTCTCTTCGCCTTGTGGTTATGTCTTAAGATGCACGCTCTCTAGCCACATACACTCCTGCCTATCTCGCTGCCGTGGCCCCTGCCATGCTGGTCATGGGCTCACTCTCTGAAACTGTAAACCCCCATGAAAGGCTTTCTTCTGTAAGTTGCCTTGGTCATGCTGACTCGTCACAGCAACAGAAAAGTAACTAAAAACCAGTCAGCTCAGAAAGACATAAGCTGCCGTCACCATAGCTCCCAAGATCCGTGGCCAAGAATGCTCCGCAGGATTACTGTGAGCACCATTGGTGATCTATGTAAGCAACGCAGCAAACAGCACGTACAAACTTCCTAAGTGGCTACTGTTTAACTTTTAAATTACTGCAGCCCACCCACGCTCCAGGACGCAGGGAAGGGTGACACAGGGCAAGAGCTCGGACGTTAGGCTAGGTTTGAATCCCAGGGAAGCTGCTTTCACTGATCTTAACTATGCCCTTGACCTGGGATTTACTCACCTTGCAGGACCAATGTTAAGCATAAAAACAAAACCAAACAGACCAACAAACAAAACCCCACATAGCTGAGCAGCTGGCACACAGTAAGCAAGTCACAATTCCAATAAAGTGTCCAATAAAGTCACACTCTGAGGTTCCAGGTAGACACGAATCGTCCAAATGCATGATTCAACCCACTTCGATCGTCAAATCTAAATCCAACGATCATCACAAGATGGGGGCGGGGCAAACGGAGTGCGGCGACAGATCGCAGCACTGCAGCAGTATAGAAAGTGAACGCTCTCTTCAGATCCATGGCCTTTCAAGACTCAGCTAGAAGTAATGTTCCGACTCATGGGACTCTGGGAAGGCTTGGGAAATATCGCAAGTACCACAATCAGGACACTACTAAAACAAACTATCCTAGCTGGGCGCAGTGGCGCACACCTTTAATCCCAGCACTTGGGAGCCAGAGGCAGGTGGATTTCTATGAGTTTGAGGCCAGCCTGGTCTACAAAGTGAGTCCACGACAGTCAAGGCTAACACAGAGAAACCCTGTCTCTCGAAAAAAAAACAAACAAAAAACAAAATAAAACAAAAAGGTGTGTGTGTGTCCATCTGACTTTAACGTGACCTATAAGAGAGTCTTTTCAAGTATACATTTTTAACACTCTTTTGTGTGTTACATACGTGCATACGGTGATCAGAAGTCACCCCAGCTCATCGCTCTTCAGGAGAACTCTACCTGCTCTTCTGTATCTTGTTTGTGGACGCAGGACCTCTCAGGGGCCTGGGGCTGACCCATTAGGGCTGGGCTGCCCAGTCAGAGCTCTCTCCACCTACCTGACTTTCCCTCCCAGCCCTAGGACTACAAGTGCCCACTACACCCCAGTGAGTGGGCATGTGCGTTCATGCGAGCACATGCAGAGGCCACTGGAAGGTGCCAGCTGTCTTCTGTCACTCACCCTGCCTCAAGACAGGGTCTGCCACTGAACCAGAAACTTGCTGTTTGGGGCTGAGCTGGCCAGGACACTTAGAATCCTGATTCCTCCTCACAATTCTAGGGGCGCAGGTAGCCATGTCCTGGTTTATTAGTGGGTTTTGAACTCAGATCCTCATGCTTAAGTGCAAGTGTTCTGACCCATGCCATCTCCCCAGACTACCATGCCAGCTTTACATGGATTTGGAGGATCAAACTCAGATCCTCAGGCACGCATGGTAAGCATTTCACCAATTAACCATTTCCCTAGCCCGTTGGTATTGGGTATAAATATTGCTACAAATATCAGAACCAGATATGCAAAGGGACAAAGGCAGTGAGGTACTTTTAATTAAAAGCTTACTCGTGGGGAGTAGCAGACAGGCATGTGACCCCAACCTTCATAGCTGAGTTAGGAGGATTGCAAGTTCAAGGACAGCCTGGGATACAAACTATTTAACTATTTAAATTTAACTATTTTTGATAGGAAGTGATTGTGGGTCTTAGGAAACAAAGATTTTCTTTTTAAAAAGTTACTTTTAGGTTTTTAATCTCCATCTCAAAGCACCCTTTTCAAATGAAAACACGTAGTCATGAAATCACTATACAGAGGCCTTTTTTTTTTTTTAAGGTTTTTCATGACAGGGTTTCTCTGTGTAACCCCCTTGGCCTTGAACTCATAGAGATCCATCTGCCTCTCTGCCTCCCACGTGCTGGGAGTAAAGGCATGCACCACCATGCCCCACTACCTACAGTAGAATTCTTTAAATCAAAACATCTTAGCTTTATGGAGAAAGATATACTCAATATTGGCGTGGAGACCTGTGCACTCCCTCTGCTGGCTCTGAACTTGAAGTAGATTTTTCAATGGCTTCAGGAGCCAAGTTATCATTTTAAGAGCTACATACCCCAAAACCAGAAACAGGATATGGATTCTCCCTACACACTGGGCCTCAAAGACGTGAACAATACACTTCAAAACAAACTATGGGAACTGCCACACACGTCCCAGTGGCTTTCATCACAGGCTCACTCCAGACTGTTGGTTTGGGAGAGGAGTTTCCTGTGTTGGCTTTATCGGCCCCCAACTGTGCCACGTCCCTGACTTGCCCTGTGCTGACTTCCTCACAAGAATAGGGTACATCTGGCAGCTCCAATGTTAGCATCCCCACGATAACCTGGCTTTTCTTTTGGTTTCTTCACCATGGGCCAAGCACTACACAAGTTTTAGAAGGACCACGGCCGATCAGAGAAGGTAAGCTGTTTCACTCTGGAGTGTTATCCTATAATAGTCACTGGGCACAGAGGAGGAAAAAAAAGAGAAAAAGATCTCGAGATCAGAAGGCCAAGCCAGCTCTGGAGAAGTAGGACACTTGTTCTGTGCACCAGCCTGTCGCGTCTGCACCCCACCCGGGGCCTGATCCAGCACAGGCCTGCACAGACTGACAATTCTGCCTGGTTTTCCTAGGGAGGGCTGTGTGTGAAAAAGTGGTCGTGACTCTGGCAGGGAAAGAGTCAGAATCTGGGTCTTCCATTGAAGTCACTTGCCTAACCTCCTATTCAGAAAGCTCCAAACTCAGAGCAGCTACAGGTTGGCCCTGAAGTGGCTGGTCATGAGGACTGGCTGCAAGCTAGCTTCTCTTCCTTCACAGGTGACTTATTTCCCAGCAGGTGGAAATAGAGCTTTATGTGCATCCGAGGCTTACGTCCCCAAACACAGAAGATTACAAACAACTTCAGTCCGCTGGCCAGCTTCGCTCTTACGGGAGAGTGTAGGCAGGACATGCTGATGCTAAGACAGCCTGTATACAGACAGGCAAGCCTGACTTCATCTTTTCCTTAATAAGACGTCATCCGTCATCACGTCTCCTCCCATTTCAGGTGTGAACTGTACTTTTCAAGGACTTTAATATAGTAAGAAAACAACAGCCCAAGAAATTCCACCTTCGCACCCCGACAATGTCATCATCAAAACCAGGAGAACTAAGGTGTGACACCCTCACACCTGCAAGCATCCAGGCCACCCCACCTGCTCAGTCCTGAGTCACAGTTTCAACTTTCTGCAGCAAGAGTCTCAGAGGGCCTAGCGTCACGCGTTGGGGACACAGTGAAGTGCCACCTCCAAGTATCAGAGCGCGTCCCTGTCCACCTCTAACTCTGAGTCTATCTGAGAGTCAAGGGAAGATAAAAAGAATCAGGCCGGAGTGGAGGCGAGCGCTGGGCCAGGAAGTGAGACGGTTTCTGCAGCAAGGTGAACGAAGAGTGTTGGTGGAGAGTGGAAAAAACGAAAAACTGGGAAAACTAAACCAAAACTCAACACATCCACTCCTGTGAGACAGCTGAGGAGGAGGAGGAGGAAGAGAGGGAGGAAGAGGAGGAGGAAGAGGGGGAGGAAGAGGGGGAGGAAGAAGAGGAGAAGGAGGAGGAAAAAGAGGAGAAGGAGGAATAAGAGGAAGAGGAGGAGGAGGAGAGCAGCAGCAGCAGCAGCAGCCCAGGACGCAAACGAAGTAGAAGCTTGCAGAACTACCAGGAGCAGCTGCGAAACCACAGAGCTAGCAACAGACACTACAGAGCAGCAGTGCCCTGCACTCCTGTGAACACAACGCTAACCACATTCCAGCAATCTGTGAAACCCTGACCCGGTCACTCCCCCCCCCCCCCCCCCCCGGCCTACTACTTCACCAGAAAAAAAGCGAAGCAGACCTTTTAAGACCCCTCTTAGTTAGGAAGTTGAAGAGCAGTTCGCATGAGTCAGCTTTATCTGGTTCCACCTCCTCCAGAGGACTGGCCTCCCCGCACGAGGCCGGCCGCATCAACAGAACTGACTAGCGATCTCACATTTAGTGCGGGACTGCAGGCAAGCTCTGACACAAGTGGACTCTGAGAAGCTGAGGCGTCTCTCAAACCATCAAACTACAGAGGCCTCATACCACAGTGGCCCGGCGTCTCTACAGAACCCAAGTGCGATACCTACTTTGCCATTTGCAACAGCGTCTCGGCAGGGGTGAGGGAGGCAACGAGAAAAACAGAAATACAGGTGTGCAAGATGCCAACCTTGAGCAGTAAGAGGACACTTGTTCACAAAGCACAGGGTTCACGCTAGTAGCTGGGCTCTCCCCTCTGGACCATAAACTCCTGTGAACTAGAATTGTATCTGCCTTATACCACCATCTTTTCCCCGGGGCTGGGCAGAATGCCCCATGTACAGTGTGCTTTTAATAAACACATGCTGAATGAATGAAACAGGAACTGATGGAAATGGATACAGTGTTTGCCTTCTGCCACCTTCAATTCACTTAGCACCATCAATGGATAGTAGCACACTTCTGCATGTCTGTTCCCCACGCCCCTCTACAGCAGCCATGAAGGCAAACCAGTTCCTAGACTCCTCAAATTTGTGACACTTATAAAGGAAATAGACTAGTCAAGAATAGGACCAACTTCGTCTCCCAAAGGAAAGAAATGAAAACAAAATAAATTTCATTTTCTCTTCAGCCCTAGAAATCTGGACTCTGAGGTACCAGCGATGGGTAAGAGAGGGACTCTCCAAAACGCACAGGCCCGCCAGGCTCACCTGTGCACTGGCAGCAAGAGGCCTGGGTGGTTGGTGTCTACTTAAGTTTTTATTCCAGTCCAAGTAAATAATTTCTTTAGTAGACATGGCCTTTTCATTAATCTTCCAGATAAAACTGTCCAGTACGTTTAAGCAGGAATCATCAGAAGCAGAGCACTAAAAAGTTTACTGTCGACGTGTGTTCTATGGTATCATTTCCTTAAAATAGAAGCCTCCTAAAGTCGCCTAAAAATAAGCCTGCTGTAGTTTCATTTTCTGAGGAGATACACACATGAAAACACACCCTTGGCTTCTTTCTGAAGGGTCGTTTCTGTTAAACGGGGTTCAAAGAGCTAAGTCAAAAAGGTCTAATTTCTTCACGTCACAGGTCAGTGACACAGCTTTGCAAAAGAGGACAGCAGTCCCCAGCGCAGGCAGCACTGCCATAGAAAGAGGAAGCGTGTTGGTACTGGGAACCACTGACAAAGACAGCGCTGCCAGAGGAAATTACAAAACAACGAAGGCCCCGAGCACAAGACAGATTCTTCACACACGACTGTAACCGGGGATGCAAAAGGGACAAAGATCAAAACTGCAAACCAACATGGAATTACGGCTATGCCATTTTGAGATCTAAAACTAAACTTTAAAACAAGTTGCAATTAAAATAACATTTTCTTAATACAATATACTGAAGTCTCCCCAGGTCTGGGGTTCCTTCGGTGACGCGGGGGTGGAGGGGGTGGGGATTGTGGGGTGGTCAACTCTCACCTTTTTGTTTTTAAAGACCTTGCTAACAAGCAAGAAAGCACACTTTCACACGACAGGTTCAGACTGTAGCAGAGGTTTCACACAGTAGATACCCCATAAAAACGCATGAGAAATAAGTCAGTGTGGGGGTTTGGGTGACAGAGTAAATGCTAAGCAGGGGGCCTTGGTAAATCCTAGAGACCTTGGGATCTCCCAGTAGAGGGAACTGAGGGAAGTCATTCAAACTGCAGTGCATTTCAAGTAAACTTAACCTGAATAAAGAAACTGTAACCTTTTCCCCTAGCAACCACATTCTGCTTTAAGGGCTGAGGTAAGGGCGCCTGTGAGATAGCCATCGCACTCCCAGGCGCCCTCACTGAGCAAGGGCTTCTTCCTCTTTTGTTAAAATGCTCTCTTGCCGTTTGTGCTACTTCAGACTTCCTCAGAACCACACCAGCAGATGACATACATGCAGCAACCCAAATGCGACACACCTTTGCTGGGCCTCCCCTCCTGTGCCTCCTTCTGATGCTGAGGTGATCACCAGTGTTTAGGGGTAAATGTGCTTCTCAGGAAGCAAGGGAAAAAAGGGGGAGGGTAGTAATTTAAAGAAAATAGCATGATAAACCTCCAAGACCGAGACCCTCTACACCTGGAGCTGCTAATTAGCCTTGTACCACCTGCGATCTGAGACCAGCCTTTAATATGAAATACCAGGTTCTTTACCAATGAAGGGATCGAACTACATTTGCAAACTTCATCCTGGCTACACTTAGGATCACCTGAAGAACCAAAAAACAGGGCTGATGGTAAATTATATCAAATTCTCTGAGTGTGAGGATTTTTCAGCTCTTGCCAGGTGATTCTAAAAAGCCAACCAGTGCTGGAAAAGACTGGTCTAAATTCCAAGGCATCTTTTTTAATTCTGTAATTTTGGTTTTGTTTTTTGGTTTTGTTTTTTGTTTGTTTGTTTGTTTTGTTTTGTTTTGTTTTGTTTTTGAGACAGTCTTTCTGTTAGGTAGTCCTGGAACTCGTAGAGCCATGTAGATCAAGCTGGCCTCAAACTCAAGAGAGATTGCCTGCCTCTGTCTCCTGAATGCTGTGATCAAGGGCATCTACCAATAAGCTCCGGCTTCATTCTATAATCTTAAAGTGATAATTCCGGTTAAAAGAGTCACATAATGTTCGGGCCCAAAACGCCACAAAAGTTAAGTCTCAGACTCTGCATACCTGCCCTGCATGCAAATGTCAGCAGGTTAACCTTAATTCTAGACATTTTTAGAAGCTAAAAATGCGAACGTGGAGCTCACAATGAAAGTACCATGGTTAAAGTGCAGGTTTCCAAAATGACTCGTCATCACAGGCGTCTGTTCCTAAACTCGGATGCATGGAAGTGGGTCACACTTAGCTCCTGGCCTCTCTCCTTACCTCTTCCTCCAGCCCCACTAACCAGCAAACAAGAAAGGCTGGCTATTAGTCATAGCCAGTATATAAAACCGTCCTTGTGTTCAAAGGGCCTTCTCTCTCCATCGTTAAAGGCATGAAGCCCTGCATGGCTGCTTCCTTTGATGAAGGTCATCTTATAAAAACTTCAACTAAATTATATTCCTTCAAGTCTTCGAGGATTACCTGACATATATTCTTAAAGTGAAAATAATCACAAAACGTATGCCCTGAATTAAACACAGTTAAGCCTTGAAATATTCTACTTGCAATATTTCATATGGCTTTAGTGAAAAAGAGATAGCAGCAAAATACGAGACAAATAAACAGTTCTAACAGAAAACCACAGATGACTATGTCCCTTAGCTCTGTTGAAGTCCTGAAATCTTTATGAAAATATGGGCCAAACTTAACGTGTGGCTACTTCTGGTAACCACTTTCTGAAGTAAATCTTAAAAAATTAAAAACTCAGACATACAAAACTGTTATTTTTATAAGCACAATAGCAAGAAACACTACTTACATAAGTAAATTACTTTTGTAATCCTAAAAACAAACAGAAAAGGGCTATTGAGATGACTCAATGGGCGAAGGCATTTGCCACCAAGTCTAATGGTCTGTGTTCAACTCCCAGGATCTACCACTCCCAAAAGTTGTCCATATATATATTATATACATATTAGGAAAGATCAAAAACCTTTCCTACATTAACTTGTACAGTTAAGTAACCTCCACAGCAAATTCAAATATAGAGGATTTAATTCCAAGTGTGAAATCTTTGAAAAATATTCCAAACTCCCAAAATGCATTTTGCCCAATCCTACACACCCCTCCCAGACAACATACACTGCCATGAACTCTTTCTGTCCACTCCAGAACACTGCCAAAGCCATCACATTAGCAATACTTTTAAACAGAAGCCTCTTCCCTTCTGTAGCCAACCCTAGCCTCACACGTGTGTGTGACACAGCTTTGAAAAACATAAGCTTGTGACATCAGCATTTGTATCACTCAGAATGAAACAGGCTTGTGGAATCATATCAAAGCACACACTTTGCTTTTCAGCCATCTGAGCAAGGCTCTTCAGTACTGGGCACTTTGTAAAAAATTTTTAAAAGGCCACTTTATCTGCACAGCTCTCCCAGAAGCTTTATTTCACATCTCTACAAAGATTGAAAGCAGGAGCAACTGGAAAAGGCCTTAACTCCAGCGATGTGGGGATCGGCACTATCTTGAGGGCGTGGGGGGCGAGCCTGGAGGTGGCCTGAAGAGCACGGCAACCCAGCAGGGAAACAAGAGTCAACCTCTTTGGATGCCTAACTGAAGGAAGTCATTACATCATAGGCCTTTCCTCACCTCTCTCCCTACCACGTGTCGGGTGCCCCAAGAGGCTGAAAAGGAACAGAAGAGTGTCTCCGCTGGCTCATTTATAGGTAGGAGCCATTACGGCCCAGCCCTGCAATCAACTCTTCCTTCCCTCCCTCCCTCCCACATAGGTAAAGCTCAGAAACGGAGTCCCCAACACGTGACACCTGCCTCAAATACTGCCTGCAGCAGCATAGGCCTCCTGCACAGGAGCAGCAGGTGTAGCCACTTTTTGATGACGGACCAGGCCTGTTCCAAGCCCCAGAGCAGTTAGTTCAGAGGCGTCTGGAAGGCTTGCTGGCTGGTGTGACGTCTCTAAAGAATATAAGTGTGTGAGGAAAGGCTTGCGAGCCGGTCAGGAAACAGTCTGCAATCCTTGCCTGTTGGTGTCAACACCCACGAGCACAGTGGGACCCAAGGATCCTCCTTCAGTTTGCTAACATCATGGTCCTGCTACTGACTTGCCCGCCATCCCAAACACTCCCGGACACAGGCCCCTTCCCTCCACCCACACTGCCCTCCCTGCATCCAACTTCCACCACACTCCCTCTATTCCAAAGTTGGCCACGGACCTACCTCCTCCCCGCAATCGGGGTAATCCAGTAAATACAAACGTCCGGGTCCTTTCCCTGGTTAGGGTCCCTTGCCCACAGCTTCCTCACCTAGGCATGCCCAAGGCTTGCCCGGAACCCTCGTTTCCCACTCTGAGGCCACCCCCAGGCTTCCCTCCACTAGGAGTGGAAAGCACCCCTGAAAGCTTCACAAGGACCCTCTCCGGGAGCTGGCAAACAGATAGCTTCAACACGCGCCTGGCGCGGCGCAGGCCTGGCAGGTCCCGCCGCCAGCCCCTGGCAGGTACGCACCTTCCAGCCCGCAGAGCTGTTGCTGTCGCCCTTATCCTTGAAGTAGGGCACACAGCGCACCATCCACTCGTAGATCTGGGACAAAGTGAGCCGTTTGTCCGGGGAGCTCTCGATGGCGCGGGTGATCAGGTCGGCGTAGGACAGGTTCCCCCAGGCATTCCGTCGCGAGGAGCATTTCCTCGGTTGCCCAGAGCCCCCAGCCGCCCCCGGCTGCAGCGGTGGCAGTGGCTGCTGAGGCTGCAGTGGCGTCTGCGTGCCCCCGCTCAGCGCGCCTGCGGCGGGCGCTGGCCCGGTCCCGAGGTCCTGCCCTCCCGGAGCCAGCAACCTGGCCGAATCCTCGAGCAGCAGCCCGGAGCCCAGCGTGCTGCTCACACCGCCACCGATCACCATGGCCGAGCTGGCTCGGCCGCCGCTGTCCTCGTCGTCTTCATCGTCGTCCTCCTCGGGGATCATGGAGTCTGCGGCCGTCTCCCCCGAGGGCTTGGCTGGGCTAGCCTGCAGCTCCGGCCTCTGCAAGGGCCATGTACAGGAGCGTGGCCGACTCTGGGGCTCGAACTCTGGGTCCAACTCCACTTCGAGCGGAGAGAGCGGGACCGGGGAGGCTGGTGCCTCTGCCATCTTCGCTGCCTGCCCGCCGCCCGCGGCTCGGGCTCCTGCGCTCTCTTCTCGCGCTCAGGCTGGGTGCGGCGGGGGAGGGACGGGGCGCCGCGAAGGCTCGGGCTCAGGCTACCTAGGGAAGCGCCAAGAGAGAGTTCGTTATCCCGTGCGGGGAGCCTAGTCCACGGAGACTCCTCGCCCGCCGCTGCCGCCGTCGCCACCTAGAACGGGCGGACCTGGGGACGTGCGTCCCGCGAACCTGGCGCAGCAGACGCCGCCCCCTGGCCTGGCCGCCCAAGAGACGCGAGCGAATCGACGGCCGCGCGCGGGGCAGCCCCCTCCCCCGCTGCCGTCGCCAGATCGGCAGGTCTCTCCCGGGCTAGGTGGCGGGGCGGGGGGCGGGGGGGGGGGAGGGAGGGGAGGGGGAGGGGCTCCCGGGGGAGGGGTGGCCGCGCCTCTGTGAGTGGGCAGCCTCCCGACCCCAGCTGCATAGCGGCGGTCGCAGGGCGTGCGTGCGTTTGTTTATGTTTGGCTCTGGACCGCTCAAGCGCCTCCCGCGGAGGCGCAGCCGAAAGTCAGCAGAGTCCTGGGCTCTTCTCCCTTTCCCGGGCCCTGCGATTCCCCCCCTTGCACACCCCTCCCAGAAGAATGGCCCGAGCCTCGGGCTGGCGCAGGGCAACTCCCGTCTCTTCCTCTCCACCCGCGGACCAGCAGGGCGAGCGTGGGGTCTGGGCGCAGGGTCACTTCTAACAAGAGAGAGAGGGCCGACCCCGCAGGACCCGCCACTAAGAGGATCTGAGGTGTATTTTCTTGGGGACGTGGGGCCCTCCGCCCCCTTCCAGGTCAGAAACGGGAGGGAGGAAGCAAGTGGAAACATAAATCTTCCAACAGGTCGGGGAGCGCCAAATCTCTCGGGGCTGCCAGAAAACCCGGACCAGCACGTTCATCACCTCCTTGCTCCCGCTGCTGCCATCTTGACAGTTCCCCCTTCCCTCAAGTCCTTTAAAGACACTAGCGGGAGAGAAGGGGGGAGCACACCGAGTCACGGGGAGGGAAAGGGAAGCGCCTGGCCCAGCTCAGAAACAGATCCGGAGTCACTGGGAAGGCGGCCGCCCCGCTGCACAGCTCCGGCGCCTACCTCGGCTCCTTCCCTTCAGGCTCGAGGCGGGAGGACGCACGATTCCGCGCGAGCCCAGGGCACCGCGACGAGGGGGCGCTCGGGCCGCCGCCGCAGCCCGCCGGAGGTACCGCCTGTCAGCCTGGGCGACGCCGCCTTCCACATTCCTCCTCCTCCTCCTCCCTTCCACGAGCAGGGCGGCCGCGGCAGCAGCACAAAGTTATAGACACACGCAGGGAGCCTCAACCTAGGCTGACGGCGGGGCGGGTCCCCGCCCAGGGGGAGGGCTGGGGCGGGGGCCGGGGTGTGCAGCCGTGCGTGCGTGTGGGAGTGCGCGTGTGTGTTCACTCGCGCCTGCGCGGGCCTGCGGGAGTCGGGGGGTTCGGGCGCGCGCCGCGGGCAGGGACGCGGCCGCCTCCCGCAGCCCTCCGTGCTGGGGCTCCTCCTCGCTCACCGGGAATCTCAACGGCCACACCGCACCACGCTGGCCCGGACGGGTGGCCAAGTTAGAGAGCGCCGCGGTGCGCAGTCGCGGGCCCTCTCCGCGCCGGGCCCACCCTTGGGCTCGCGGGTCCCCGGCCTGCGCGTCGTCGCCCGCCTGCCCTGGTATCGGGTTCCCCATTAGAACTCGACACCAGGTAACACCCGAGATAAGACTCTAGCCGCAGATGACAAGGGTTACCTTGGCGTGGAAACCCTGGCCGGCCAGACAGCGGTGCCTTCCATTAGGCACCAAAAGGTGTGTACTGGGCTCTTACCTGGGACGCCCAGCCACAGTCGTGCTTCGGTTTTCACTGATTTTTTTTTTTTTTAAAAGACAGACCGGAAAAAAGTGTAACTCGGGAAGAAAAGTGCAGTGCGCCCCAGTCCTAAGCGCAGGCGCGGATACAGAACTGGATCGGGCAACAACAACACTTTTATTCTAACACAGCAGCTGACTACGTGTTTGACTTTTTAAAAAGTCTTTAGGCTTCCAAAAAAAAAAATGCATCTTCACCAGTCCTTATCACAAGATCTGTGCACCTAAACAGTACGTGTGTGCGCTCCTGCGCCACATGCGGCACGAATACCGAAAGTCTACCCGTTCTCATTCATGTGTATCCCCCCAAAAAAACAAAACAAAACAAAACAAAATCCTCTTCAGCCACTGCAGATGAGAGTCTGGGCTCTTGACACACAAAACACCGCCAGCGGAGAAGCGGCCGCAGAGGCCGCCCTACCCTGGAACTCCGGTCTCCGGGCTTTGCGCGCGACCCGTCACTCAAGTGACGTGAGGCCCCGCCCCTGCACCAAGCTAGTTCGACGCGTACAAACAGATGATGTCATTGTCTCTACACGCGCGTGACCCCGGAGCCCTGCGCCGCGTCGCCATTCGCTGCGCCGCTTCCTCGTCAAGCCACGCCGCGCGCTGACTGGCCGCCGCCGCAAGTCTCCGGGCCCCCAGACGCCCCTCTCTACCCCCTCGCCCCCGCCCCCAGCAAATAATAAACAATCGAGTAAAATTGGAAGGACGGAGGGGGAGGGAGAGCGAAGGCGCCCCGGGAGGCAGCCCACGGCGAGCATACGGCGGGAGGACTGCGTGGAGGAGGGTGGAGGAGGGAGGGAGCGGACCTGGGCCGCACGCCCCGACAGGGGAGGAAACTTGCTGGACCTCGGCGAGGAGAGCCAGCCCTGTCGCCGCGCGCTAAAGGGCCCCTGGACCCGGGAGAGAACCGAGTGGGAGGAGCCTGGTGGCCGGGGAGGTGCCTGACGGTCGGGGGCGGAGCCTAGCCGCTGGGGGCGGAGTCTAGGTGCGCAGACGCCTGCGGGCGGCGCCGGGCGACACGTGCGGGGAGGAAGGCGCGCGCTGCACGGGCTCGCCCCGGACGCGCGTCCCCGGCGGCGGCGGCGGCGGCGACGGCGACTCGCGCGCTTGTTTACCAGCACACGTGTGTGTTATTTTTGAAATGGAATGTGTGGCCGGCGCGTGGGGCCGCCCGCGTCGGCGGAGGGACGCGGTGAGGCCCGCGCTGCGGCCTCCCCGGGCGCTGCTGGCTAAGGCTGCCTGCGTGTTGGCACATACATAACGCGCTTCCCGCATCATAGCGGGAGGTTCGGGCCGCGCAGCCGGACGGCGAGGTTCGCGCGCGACCCAAGCTGCTGCGGGGAGGACGGGCGCCAGCCGTCAAACGCTGCCGCCTTTGCGTGCAGTCCCGCCTCCTGCCTTCGGGAGAACAAAGCCGCAGCCTTAGTTACACACTGGTGCACACACCTGGGCCACAAGGTGGACTCTTGACACCTTTCATGGTCTGTGCCCTTGCTCCAAATATCCCCGGTCCTTAAGGGCAGGTTTTCGGGGGTGCATAGCTCGGCCCAATAAACGTATTGCCGTCATCTCGGCTTGTCTTTGGGAAGAGCTGAAGAAAGGAATTCTGCCTTCTAGGGTTGCTACGTTACCTTAGGACCTGCCCCTGTTCCTTTCGACTGCTCCACTAAGATGGTGATGTGGGATCACAAACTCAGCTTCGAGTGCCTGTGCCCCAAGTGGGTGGGGATTTGTGCAGAGAGGTTAGGGTTTATTACGCCAAGCGCCAAAAACTTCACTTACTGTTCTAAAACACCAAAAACATGCTATGAAAGAAAACTATGCATCTGTAAGTCTAAGCCGTTCGTCCCATTAGAGTGCAGACCTGCAGAAGTAAAAAGAATGTGTTAACACTGGCTGGGCTCTGAGCCACTAGATTTTCACTGTAAACAGGTTGAGTGTTCATTTACTGAATGCATATCCTAAGGGCATCCAAAAATTTGGGACATTAAGATGGATTCATTTTGAGAGCACTCTGACCCTGACAGTAGGGAATGGGAACCAGACACAAAATGCCATTTCTCTCAGAGACTTACAGCCTTAGTTGGTGCCACCAAAAAATACTTAAAAGTTGAATATTTCAAGAGTTTGGAATCAATGCAAGACAAACCAAGGACATGTAGATAGCGTTGGTAAGTGTCAGATGTGTGTGTTTCAACCAGGGGATTTATGCATGACATTTGTACCCATAGGAAAAACTTCGACAACACACTGTTGTCGAACCTCAGGCACTGTTCCTTCGTGCTGCCTTTCCCTTGGCCTGCCCTTTGTAGACCTCCTGATAGCCTCCATTTCCTCCCACGACCTTTGTTCTCATCTGAACGTTATTATTATAGGAAAGCTGAGCCAGTCAAATGCCTGTGTTACCTTTAAGGCAGACATCTTCTGTTTTTGCTTTTAAGACAGGGACTCATGTAGTCCAGGCTGGCCTTGTACTCACTATGTAGCTAATGTTTAAAAACAAACAAACAAACAAAACCCCCAAACATTCCCTACCTCTTACTGACAAAGTTTTATATTTTCCCCCTGTGAATGACTTATAATAGTGATTATCCGTTTTTCTGTAAATTCAGCTACTAGAGGAACAACATTTAAACATTTTAACCTGAATAAAGTGAATATTGAATACCTAGCTGGAAGCGGGGCTGGGAAGTACAGGCTCAGCTTCCTTAGGGACCGCGGTGGTACATAGAGAACAATCCTCTGTGTCAGCAGGCCCTGGTGCTCCTCTCCAACCGCAGAGAACAGTCCTCCCTGTAGGCAGGCCCTGGTGCTCCTCTCCAACCGCAGAGCACAATCATCCCTGTAGGCAGGCCCTGGTGCTCCTCTCCAACCGCAGAGCACAGTCCTCCCTGTAGGCAGGCCCTGGTGCTCCTCTCCAACCGCAGAGCACAGTCCTCCCTGTAGGCAGGCCCTGGTGCTCCTCTCCAACCGCAGAGCACAGTCCTCCCTGTAGGCAGGCCCTGGTGCTCCTCTCCAACCGCAGAGAACAGTCCTCCCTGTAGGCAGGCCCTGGTGCTCCTCTCCAACCGCAGAGCACAATCCTCCCTGTAGGCAGGCCCTGGTGCTCCTCTCCAACCGCAGAGCACAGTCCTCCCTGTAGGCAGGCCCTGGTGCTCCTCTCCAACCGCAGAGCACAGTCCTCCCTGTAGGCAGGCCCTGGTGCGCCTCTCCAACCCCAGAGCACAGTCCTCCCTGTAGGCAGGCCCTGGTGCGCCTCTCCAACCGCAGAGCACAGTCCTCCCTGTAGGCAGGCCCTGGTGCTCCTCTCCAACCCCAGAGCACAGTCCTCCCTGTAGGCAGGCCCTGGTGCTCCTCTCCAACCGCAGAGCACAGTCCTCCCTGTAGGCAGGCCCTGGTGCGCCTCTCCAACCGCAGAGCACAGTCCTCCCTGTAGGCAGGCCCTGGTGCTCCTCTCCAACCCCAGAGCACAGTCCTCCCTGTAGGCAGGCCCTGGTGCTCCTCTCCAACCCCAGAGCACAGTCCTCCCTGTAGGCAGGCTGTGGTGCTCCTCTCCAACCGCAGAGCACAGTCCTCCCTGTAGGCAGGCCCTGGTGCTCCTCTCCAACCCCAGAGCACAGTCCTCCCTGTAGGCAGGCCCTGGTGCGCCTCTCCAACCGCAGAGCACAGTCCTCCCTGTAGGCAGGCCCTGGTGCGCCTCTCCAACCCCAGAGCACAGTCCTCCCTGTAGGCAGGCCCTGGTGGTCCTCTCCAACCGCAGAGCACAGTCCTCCCTGTAGGCAGGCCCTGGTGCTCCTCTCCAACCCCAGAGCACAGTCCTCCCTGTAGGCAGGCTGTGGTGCTCCTCTCCAACCGCAGAGCACAGTCCTCCCTGTAGGCAGGCCCTGGTGCTCCTCTCCAACCGCAGAGCACAGTCCTCCCTGTAGGCAGGCCCTGGTGCTCCTCTCCAACCCCAGAGCACAGTCCTCCCTGTAGGCAGGCTGTGGTGCTCCTCTCCAACCTCAGAGCACAGTCCTCCCTGTAGGCAGGCCAGGTGCTCCTCTCCAACCCCAGAGACTAAATTCTTGGTGCTGAGCACACTGCATACAAGAAAGTGTTTGTTGAGTGGAGAGTGGGGACTGACTTTCACATGAACTCTGGTGCCCCATATTTGACCATGTCCCCTGGATGGGGAGACCTGGTGGCACTCAGAGGAAGGATAGCAGGTTACCAAGAAGAGACTTGATACCCTATGAGCATATACAGGGGGAGGAGGTCCCCCTCAGTCACAGTCATAGGGGAGAGGAGTAGGGGGAAATGGGAGGGAGGGAAGAATGGGAAGATACAAGGGAGGGAATAACCATTGAGATGTAATATGAATAAAATAATAAAATAAAAGAAAGTGTTTGCTCTGCTTCTGCATTGACTTCTATATTATCTCAACAAATACATGGCCCAACTAAAAAGGAGAGAGTCCCCAACATGCAGATATATGGGTGCTCCCAGTCCTGTTCTTTGTAATATTCTCTCACCAAGCCAGTCATGGTAGGATGTCTTTGTTGAACATCATGTGACAAAGTGTCCCATGGAGCGTCACTCCAGGCAGATTGTGCATCGTTTGTTCTCTAAGAGGACCTACACCTCCTACCTCTTCCCATTTGCTGCCACAAGCATGACCTGAGAAGATGCCCTGGAATTCCTCTACCAGTGACTGCCTGTAGTTCATGTGGAGGGCAAACATGGGCATGAGAGGCTCAGGGAGCCCGTGACGCCATCAACAAATGCTTACCTCAGAGGAAAGTGGGAAGATGATACTCTGAGGTGGGTTCCGCTTTGGCATGAGGAGGTAGTGACAGCTAGCTAGCCTCTACTTGTCACTTGGCGAGCTCAAGGCCCTGGTCTGAGCATGTCATTTGCAGGTTAAACCTCACAGAGTCCGCATGAGATTGGTTCAATAGCGCTAAATGACAAGCCCCAGGTCCTGAGGTCAGTCTGACCCCTTCATTTACCAGCTCTCGATTTTGGGAGATGTTTTTCAGACCCAGAGCCCCAGGTCCAGACTGGGCTAAGGGATGCTGTAGACAGGAAGCATTTGGGTTAGAGTTCTGTACTAAGGCGCTGTCATAACGTGAAGATGGAGCAGCGAGGCGGCTCAGCCTAGGAAGGTGATCTCTGCCCCATAAGCCATGTGATGAAAGGAAACCAGACAGCTGTGGTGGCGCACACCTTTAATCCCCACACTCGGGAGGCAGAGGCAGGCAAATCTCTGAGTTCAAGGCCAGCCTTGTCTATAGAGTGAGTTCCAAGAAAGCCAGGGCTACACAAAGAAATCTTGTCTCAACCCCCGTCCCCTTCCCCCCCAAAAAAAGAAAAGAGAAAACTGACTTCTACATATTGTCTTCTGACCTCCACATGCTAACCATGAAAGGCTTGTGCCCGTGTGTGTGTGTGTGTGTGTGTGTGTGTGTGTGTGTGTGTGTGTGCATGTTAAATAAATGTTTAAAAGTTATTTTTAAAACATAGAAGATAGCCAGGCTCCATTCTGAACCAACTACATTTGCGTTCTGAAGGCAGAGTCTGGCTCTGAAGGTTTCTTTTCAGCATTTGCCAGGCAAATCAGAGGCAAGGGTGCGGGAGACCCTCTCACGCAGGGACCACTGCACGACGAAGGAGCTCTGTTGCATGCTCCTGTGGTCTCTCACAGTAGCGACTGGGTCCTTCCAAGCACGAGGACAGGGCTATTACCTTATTCCACTCAAGAAGGCAGGCTCATCCAGAACAGCCTGCGGGGGTGGGGGGAGGGTTGGGGGGGTGGGGGGTGGGGGGGGGAGGTGGGGGGGCGGGGGGGTGGGGGGGGGCAGGGGGGAGACCATCCCTCTCATCCTACAGGACCTTTGCCTCAGGTCACACTCAGGGACTGGCAGCCTCAGAATCCGGCTCCAAGTTTGTCAGAGCCCATGGCAGGTGTGTCTCTCTCAGGCTTTATTTGCTTCCCCAGCCACAGGTGCAGAGGAAAGGAACTGTACGGCAGCCACTTGGCCTTGATCAAGAAAACTGGAGCCAGAGGAGCCACAGGTCCCCAAGACTTCCACAGCCAGCCAGAGCTGTGGCTTGTCCGGCCAGGTCTGTCCCTGTGTGGCTCTCTCTTGGGTGTTTTCAAATATTGTTGTCAGCATTTTAAAGGAAAAAAAAAGGTTTTTATTTGAAATATAGATTTGTGGGAGGGAAGGGGAAAGGGAAGATACAAGAGAGGGAACAACATTCTAGATGTAATCTGAATAAATTATTTAAATTTTTAAAAAATGGAAATCTAGATTTGTAACTCTTGAACTATAGGAAGGTCTGGTAACCACTCAGTCAGGCCCTCGTCCGGGATTCATGCATCCTTCCGGGTGCCTGAGCATTAACCTTCCCACCCCACCCCTCGCCCCTTGCCCATTCTACTGTGGCTGGAGTTGGTACACCCCGGCAGTTCCTGCAGGCACTTGTGTGGTTGTTTGGATGGACTCCGTGGGCTGTCTACACCCCAAAGTGCAGCAAACCAAACCTGCCTGCCTCCCTCCTTCCGTCTTCCTTCTCGCCTCCCTGTTAGCTACTTAGCCAGTGCATCGTCACTGGTCCTGTTTCCCACCGCTGTCTCCCATTCTAAACTAGGAAGTTTGTTCTGAATAGAGAGGAAAGGGCAGCAGCTGGCTGTGGTGACACATTCCTGAAATCCCAGCACACTGGAGGCTGGGCCAGAGGGATCAATAGTTGGAGGCCAGCCTGGAGTGGGGGGGGGGGGGGGGGACAATACTCAAGGACACAGGCACACTTAGGGGCACAACTCCACATAAGCGCTGGACAGATGTTCAACAGTTAAGACCCTTTCTGCTCTTGCAGAGGACCTGAGTTCAATTCCCAGCAGGTCACTCATAATAGTAACCCTAGCTGCAGTCATGTGCACAAACCCACGTGCAGACCCACACGCCTAAACATAACTTTTAAAATAATACATTTTAATCTTTAAAAAAAAAAAATCCTGCACCTCAACTCTGCTTAGCAACTGACTGCAGAATCTAACCCTGTATTTAAAATACTTCAGTTCAATAGGATAAAACAAGGAAATACTCAGAGTGCTCAGAGTGAACTTTTTTTGTTTTGGGGGTTTTTTTTCAAGACGGTTTCTCTGCATAGCCTTGGCTGGCCTAGATTTGCTTTTGAAGACCAGGCTGGCCTCGAACTCACAGCTATCCACCTGCCTCTGCCTCCCGAGTGCTGGGATTACAGTTGTGCGCCGCTGAATCCGGCTCAGAATGAACTTTTTGATGAAAACTAAACTTGATAAATAACAAAACCAAAAAGAAAACTGCTCACATAGCACCAGGAGTCCCCGTAGAATCTTATTTCTCAACTGTATCATCAGAAGGCTTAGTTTTCTATTTAAGATGATTTTTTAAGTCTATATTTGAAATGGACAATGAAGCCAAGTGCATAAACGGATGCTCTCCGGGGGCCCTCAGCCCGTTTGGGGACTGACCACTCGTATGGAGCCTCTTAGATTCAGGCCTTGCTGCTCTCCCTCGGGAACGGAAAGCCCTTAGAAGGCAGAGATCGTGCCAGCTCATGGAAACACAAGCTAAGCTTTTTATTCCCTTCACTTGTTGATCACAAAAATACATCGCTGAAGAGGGAGTGGGTTGCCATGACAACTCTGACCAGAAGGTCCCACATGACATACATGGATTTTGGAAAGGAAAGAGGCTGTGGCCACCACAAGCCGACCTTTCTCGGTGGACAGCAGCAGAGAAAAAAGCCCAAGTGACAGGCTGGTGACCTCGGAAAGCAGTGTGTCACCCCACACCTGACAATGCTGGATTAATTGACAACTTCCAGTCCCTTTAACTGCTACGTTCAGACTGGATTTGGAAGAAAGCAGAGGCCCACGCCGAAGGAGTTCTCAGAGTCATTTTGACCCCCATCCCAAATATTATCAATAAATTGTTCTTCTAAACTGACCACTTCCCAAATAAACACCTAACACAGCGCCCCTTTCTCTAGGGAATAAAAACCACTCTCTATGCTGTTGTTAGGCCTCCCGCCACGTGGTAACTGTACATTCATATTAAAGTGATCAGGCCGAAGTTTATATCAATAATTTTGAGCTTCTGCGTGCGAGAAAGACTCATTTAATTTACATGGCAATGTGAGGCGGCTCAGAAACTTCCTTCTCAAACCCATAATGTCATCTTTCCCAAAGGGTATTTCTTTCTCTTGGATATGAAACAAGTTTATTGGCCTTAAATTACAACTTACCCAACATAAAGCAAAGGCATCAAGGTATTTTTAGCATATTTTAGTAGGTTTTTACATTTGAAGGTCTTCTTCTTTTCACTCCTATTTTTTAATCAAGAAATACAACATAATATACATATGTATACACACACACACACACACACATACTTGCAGGACAGTTTTCAGTTTATGCTAATGGTGCGGCTTAATGAATGATTACAAAGAAAACACAAGCGGACCCTGGGAGACAGTTGCTGTAAAGCCTAGTGACTTGAACTTGATCCTTGGGACTCATTTGAAGGCGAAAGGAGAGAACCAGCTCCACCAATTGTCACACACACACACACACACACACACACACACACACATGCCTATCACAAACACATACACACAAGCTTCACAAAACTGGGTTTCCCACTTTTGTATTTTCTTCCTTCAGTAACCACGGGTTGCAACGATTCACTTTTAGCTCTTATGTATTCTACGCCTGCTCAGAAACGGAGCCTGGAAAGACGTCGCTGCGTGTCTTCAGTCTTGGTGAAGTTCCCCGTAAAGGAGATAGGGGTCTCCTCATGTCATAACCAAGGAAACCGAAGAGCTGGCTGACCGTGTGGAGCACATTGTCCTCACGTCACCTCACAACTACATCCTGCCTTCTTCCCGCCCGACCCTCTGGCTGGATTGTAACATGTCAGCCGTGGCCCAGGGAGCCCCTTGCTGGGACCAGGCCTGGCTCTGTTCTCATATGCTTTACCCAGGCCACCACACTTCTCTTTCCAAAGTGGGTTTCTCCTGAAGGCTTCCAGTTGCTTAAGCCATTGGTTCTGCTGTGTCTCGTCCTCAGAAGCCCACTTCTCCTTCAGCATCCTTCTGGCTCACTGCAAGCCAATGGCTGTGTCCCAACTCTCTCTCTCTCTCTCTCTCTCTCTCTCTCTCTCTCTCTCTCTCTCTCTCTCTCTCTCTCTCTTAAAGCACATGTTGAGAACTCTGGACCAGAACACCTTCAGGGAACCCACTGGGCCTTCACCCTCAGCTCATCTGCTCCATTCCTTTCCTGGGTCTCAATTTCCTCCTCTACAAAAGGTAGAGGATGGGGGGCTGGAGAGATGGCTCAGTGGTTAAGAGCGCCACCTGTTATTCCAAAGGACTTGAGTTCAATTCCCAGCAACCACATGGTGGTTCCCAACCATCTATAATGTGATCTAATGCCCTCTTCTGGTGTGCAGGTGTACATGCAGACAGAACACTGTATACATAATAATAAATAAATCTTAAAAAAAAAGGTAGGGGGTACACTAGAGGATCCACCTTGGTATGGGGACTGTGCACCTCAGTTTTTTGGTGGGTGGGGTGCACTAGAGGATCTGCCCTAGGATTGGGGACTGCGCATCTCAGTTTCTTCTTCAGGGGGTGGGTGGGGGGCACTAGAGGATCCGCCTTGGGATCAGAGACTATGCACCTCAGTTTCTTGGGGGTGGAGTAGGGGGTGCACTAGAGGATCTGTCCTGGGATCGGGGACTACTCACCTCAGTTTCTTCATCAACTATTACCCAGCTCCTCAGGGCTCACTGGCTCTTCATGCTTTACCTATTTCTTTCTCTCTTTCATATTTTTTTAAAGGATTTATTTGTTTTATGTATATGGGCACACTGTGTTCATGCACACCAGAAGAGGGCACCAGATCTCATTATAGATGGTTGTGAGTCACCATGTGGTTGCTGGGAATTGAACTCAGGGCCTCTGGAAGAGCAAACAGTGCTCTTAACTGCTGAGCCATCTCTACAGTACCTTGAGGTCTCCTTGATAAGAGCCATCTTTGCTGTGGCCCCATAGACCGGAAGCTCTGGTCAGTCAGGGACAGTGAGTGGTTGTCTTTGTACGGTTCACACATAGCAGATGCAGAGTAAGAAGGAGGAGGAGGGTGGGAAGAAGGAAGAGATGCTGACCCCTGGCCTCTGCCCACACCTGTAATGTCATTGGATACAGAATTTGCCCACCTATGACCTTTATTGGATCAGCACATCATGGATGGGAGCTATAGAAAGTTACATTGAATGAAGCCCTTGGCAAGTGCCTAATGCAATCACGGCCTTGAGAAAAGATGCCAAGTATGTGTCAGTGCAAACAGCAGAAACAATGTTACAGTCGAGTTACCAGATCTCAGTGTGGGTTCTAAACGTCTTGGCTGCAGGACAGCCTGGTTTCCGCCGAGCTGGCACTCCTGCAAGGCAACCTGTTCGTGCTACTTTCCCATAGTGCCCTAGGGGTCCCGCTCTGCATTCTGGGTCCTGATGTCCTCTGGGATTTCTTGCACATCTGTGCTGCCTGTGATTGGCCTGGGGAGGTCCTCCTGCAGCCCACACCTCTGCCCCCATTGAAGCCTTAGACAGCCTCTCCTGGGGCCAAGGGCAGACTATCCCTCCTCCCCACTACCCAAATTCTGGGCTCCTGGCTGGACAGGGCAGCCAGAGCAGCCCACTGTTTTGTTTCTTCTAAGGTATCCAGGGTAAAAGGGCAGAATTCTATGTAGAGGGGTCAAGTGTGTTTTCCGTCATGCTGGGGTGAGTCTGTAAGTGAGCTGATGGGCTCTGTTATATGGCTTGTTATGATTAAAAATAAGATGCCAAAAAAATAAATAAATAAATAAAAACTAAAAAAAAAAAAAATAAGATGCCAGCAAAAGATATGCTATGGAGAAGTTTATTGTAGAAGTTGAGAGAGCAGGGAAGGGGGAGGGGTGCCTTAGAGAGACAGACAGACAGACAGACAGACAGACAGACAGACAGAGACAGAGATAGGATGGGTTTGTCCTTTTTATCCCGGACATCTGGCACACATAATGATGTCATAGGGTGCTAGACAGGGGGATGTGGGGCCTAGCCGACAGAAGTGGGTCACTTGGAGTGGACCTTTGATGGTTAGAGTTTAACAGTGGCCTCTGGCCTTGACCTCCAGCGCCTAGTCTGCTGAAACCAGCTTCTCTGCCACTGGGAACTGAGCTTCCCTGCAGGCCTTCCCTGCCTACCCAGCGGAGACGCCTCAACATGAAGCTATCAAGCAAATACTTCTTTCTGTCCTCACGCTGTTTCTGCCCACAGGCTCAGCTATCTCAAGTGTGTGGGGCCTGGGGGTTCTGAAGGCACTGAGGTGTTCGCAGCCACCTGCTGCTCTCCCTAGACTGGCATGGCCTGGCCCTAGAGGCCGAGAGCTGACTACAGGTGAGCTTCCCACAGAGCGAGGTGAGGAGGCGGGGTGGTGGAGCTGTACAGCCTCAATACCCGGTGAAGTGAAAATTAGAAAGATCCAGGCCCCGGGGGTCTAACGCCCTCTTCTGGCCTCCTCGTGCCCTCTTCAGGCTCCGCGTGCGTGTAGTCTACAGACAGACATGCAGGAAAGGCATCCATACACATGAACATAGATAAGTAAACGAAATGAAATCAGAAAGACTTAAAGAAAACCTTTAAGTCCAAAGATAGGCTATGGCCCCCAGTTTGGGCGCGCAAAGCAGCTGCTAGCCTGTCCAGCCTCATAGCTGACTGCGCGGTACTGCAGCCTTTCCCCTCCCTCTCACAATCTTCACTCCCCACCCCACCCCCCCACCCCCCGCCGCGCCCCACCTCCTCTCAGTTACTGAGTTTCCCAAGGGCACTATGGGAAGGGAATATTTCGCAGCATCACTACCTTACCCCAAAGATCACAATTGCTTACTAGGGTGCTATTGCCAAGCAGTGTGGGAGGGAGGGAAACGGTAGAGGGGGAGGAGAAGGAAGAGGAGGAGGAGGAGGAGGAGGAGGAGGAGGAGGAGGAGGAGGAGGAGGAGGAGGAGGAGGAGGCCTGTTCTTAAAGACTAGATGGAAGACCCCTTTAAGGATACAGATGTTAGCTTGCTCCCCCTGGGTTTACAGGAGCATCATCTGAGATGGAAAATACCTCGGCCCCCCATGCTCTGCTAGTCTTGAGTGCACTTAGGCTCTGTTAAGTTTATGATTACAATTATGGGTGTGTCTCTCAGTGGACATAAAGTAATACAACGAAGTTGTTGGAGCGCTGGGCACCCTTTTAACACAAAAAGGGATCCTCATATGTTGAAAGGCTTGAAAAAAATTCTAAAGAATATTTTTTCTATCTGACTGCCAAATCTCTCCGTTCCTACACCCCTTGCTTCCTTTTCTTTCTTTTCTTTTTTCTTTTTCTTTTTTAAATTACTTATTATTTTATTTTTTATTTTTTTTTAGACAGAATTTCTCTGTGTATCTCTGGCTGTCCTGGCACTGTAGACCAGGCTAGCCTCAAACTCAGAGATCTGCCTACCTCTGCCTCTCAAGTGCTGGGATTAAAGGTTTGGGCTACCATGCCTGGCCTTCCTTTTCATTAGAAACAAAGCTAAGGAAAAACTGCCAACGCTTCCCCACAGCAAGGAATTCTGCCTCGGTGGATACTAGCTTCCATAAACACTCTCCTTGACTAAAGTGTATCTGCTGGCACCAAAAGGAATGAAAAGATCCCTTCTTGTTTATTTATTTATTTTAATTTTTAGAGGCGGGGTCTCACTATATAGCCCAGGCTGGCCTCAGCTTGATATCTCCAGCTTCAGCCCAACAAGTGTTGAGACTAGAGGCGGTTGAGACTCTTCTGCAATGAGTCACATGTATCTAAGACAGACCCCTAACCTGCCCTGGTGAGGACATTCAAAGAACCCCTCCTTTGAAACAGGTATGCTTTATGAAGTCCCCAACACGCACTCTGGGTTTTATAGCCAGTTCCACCTCCCCGTTCCAATCTTGACTACTTACCCACCCCAGCGATGGAGGAAGCCCTTGGCTGGGATCTTTTCTCTCTTGAAAGCACAAAGCCTCAAAACCATCTTGGGAGGTGACATGGGGCCTGCCAGTGGTGGCCTCAGCAAGCATCTGTCCTGATTTGCCTGTGTGAATCCTGCAATTATCTAGGGTGGGGTGGTCTACTTTGCCACTGGCCGCTGCCATCCTTGCTGGGAGATGCTGCTGGACACCGGCTCTCTCTGGGTGTCATTGCAGGTCATCACTAACCCCTTAGTTGTGTGCTCCTTACTCTGCTGCTGCCGAGTACCACTGTGCCCCCACCCCGCCCCCTGCCTCCCCTGCCGCCATGCCCCCAGATCTTTGCAAAATGGCCAAGACAGAGGGCATCTCTGTGCACATTCAGCCACGCAGCAGGGGCCGCCAGCCTGTGCGGCCAGGCGGCAGCTGGTCTGTGCATTTGGTTGCACCCTTCAGAATACGCCTCACTTGCTCTGAAACACTACATCAGTGGCCTCTCTCCACTTCCCGTCTCTAGTCCTTGCAAAGCGCCAGGCTTGTTTAAGATGCCCGTTCCAGAAGCCGCTCGCACAGACAACAGCCCAGACTGCTCTACTCAGGTCCTTGTGCTCTGTCCATCTGAGACAGCACCAGAGCTGCACCCCTGGGCGCTGTACCCCACCCCCCGAACAGTGGGGCACTCGGCATGTCTGTCCCAGTATGCCCTGCTCCTTTGGTTTTTTAGCCCCTGGACATCATCCATGAAGCACTGGGAGGGGCAAGATGAGGACAGAAAAACCTCTGGGGGAGCCATAAGAACTGCCCGATTAAAAGAAAAACATGCAGTATAGTGTATAGCTCACGACACCAAGAAACCACAGTATGTGTTAAGGAAGATGAAGAGTCCTAGCTGGCCAGAGGGACCTGCCTCTCAGCATCTTCTAGACAATGAGTCACCTCTAAGACAGACCCCGCCCCCTAACTTGCCCCGATGAGGACATTCAGACATACTCAGGAAGGGGTAAATTCATGCCAATGGACCAGGATGAAGGAGCCCATCATTTCCAGGTAAGGATGTGAAAGTGCCCTCTGATGAATGGCTGCTTCTCCCCCTCACCCACAATCTGTGTGCCCTCCTAAAATGGAGAGGCCCAGAACTTTTCTGAGATTTTAGCCACACTTCTTAGGTCCCAGTGTCTGTCCCAGGGGGGAAATTTTTTTTAATTGACTGGCACCTGCCAAGAGTTGGCTTTGTCTACATGTTTGTAGCCTGGCTGGGGACCCTGGGCTACTGTACTAGGAATGACATTGGGATTCCAGACATGCTGGGCACTCATCCAAAGGTCCATAGCTACTGGGATACCAGGTTCCCTGAACCTGTGGTAGAGGGTGGGGACAGGCAGCCTGACACACAACATCTTTTTTCTAGAAATACTTGTATCTGCTGGGCTTGGTCTCACTGGCTTTATCACAGCAAGGCTGGCTACCACAAAGCCCCAGCTTTGTGCACAGAGCGGGGATATAGGGAGGTATGGGGGGGGGGCATGTTACAGGACCACAGTGCCTATTTCCTGTTGGCAACTTCCATGATCAAACTTTGCAGCACCCACTTGCTTTAGCCCACACCTCTGATGGCTTCTTCTAGAAAGCTAGAAAAAAGAAAGGAAGAAAGAAAAGAAGAGAGAAGGAAAAAAAAAAAAGCTTTTCCTGCAGGGCAATGAACCCACCCTGAAGAGCAAACTGACCAGGTTTCCTCAGGACCAGAGTCTGTGCTTGAATTTTCTGGTCTTCTCCTGCCATCTTGTGGCTGGGAGTGATCACGCAAATGACAAGGAGGGACAGGCAAGGGAGAGAAAACCCCTGTGTCACTCCTGGGATCCACTGTCTAGAGAAGGGTATCAATATTCGTGTGTGTGTGTGTGTGTGTGTGTGTGTGTGTGTGTGTGTGTGTACTGACCGAGTTTTCTCCTGTAGCCTAAGCTTGCCTTGAACTCTCAGCAATCCTCCTGACCTATCCCCCTTAGTGTTGAGGTTAGAGGGGCAGGCCATCACACTCAGAAATATTCAGTTTGGAATGCACATTGATGATGGTGGTGATGACGATGATGATGGTGATGATGATGGTGATGGTGATATTGACAGAGTTATGTCCCCCAGGTGTGCTGAACTAGCTATGCAATGGAGAATGTCCTTGAACTTGGGATCCTTCTGCCTCCACTTCCAGAGTGCTCAATTATGTGGTGCTGGGATTGAACCCAGGGCTTCAATAATTTCCCAGTGCTATTACTATTATCCCCAAAACCCAAGGTAGTAGGTAGGCATGGTACTGCACACCTGCAGTCCTAACACCGCTGGACAGGCCAAGGCAAGAGCAAGAAGAGTTCCAGGCCAGCCTGTCTAACAGGAGATCATGTTTGAAAAGAACTTAGCATTTCCACACTCATCTCCCCTTTCCTGTCTGTGGTGAACCCAAAATTCCCTCACCTGGACTGATGCCCACACATCTACAAAACGGTTTTCCTTCCCTGATTCCCCCTCCCCAACTTTCTGAGCCGGGATCTCACTGTGTAGTCCCGGCTAGCCTGGAACTCAGCACATAGACCAAACTGGCCTTGAACTCACGGAGAGTCTCCTGCCTCTGCCTCCTGAGGGATGGGATTAAAGACAAGAGACATTATGCCTACAACCTTCTTGAACCATTTTTGTTTCAAATATAACTTTTTAGAAAACATTTGTCTTAAATGTAAGGGGGTTTCCCCCATTTGTTCCTGGACTCCCTTTGTAGACCAGGCTGGCCTCAAAATCACAGAGATCCAACTGCCTCTGCCTCCCCGGGTGCTGAGATTATAGGCATGTGCCACCACACCGAGCTACTTAAATGTAAGTTTTTATTTTTATTTTTAAATAATTTATTCAGATTACATATCAATTGCTACCCCCTCACTTATATCTTCCCGTTCCCCCTCTCCCTCCCTCTTTCACCCTATTCCCTTCCCTTAAACAAAAGCGGACCTCCTCCCCTACCATATGATCACAGCCTATCAGGTCTCATCCTGGTAGCCTGCTTACGCTTTCTTTGAGTATCACCAGGCCTCCCCACCAAGGGGAAGTGGTCCAATAGGGGGCAGCATAGTTCATGTCAGAGTAAGTCCCTGCTCTCCATAAATGTAAGTTTTTAAATTAAACTTTTATTTTTCCTTAAGACAGGGTTTCTCTGTGTAGCCCTGGCTGTAGACCACTCTGTAGTCTGGCGGTGAACTCACTCTATAGACCAGGCTGGCCTCAAACTCAGAGATCCAACTGCCTCTACCTCCAGAGGGCTGAGATTATAGATGTGCACCACCACCACCCTAAAATTAAGCTTTTGAAATGTGTTGATTAGCATAGAATCATAGCTTACCCAGTTCTGCCCTCCAACCCCACCCCATTATCGCTGAGATGTTGATGCTAGCTCAGCTACCACACTGAACAGTCTGTCTTAGTTACTGTCTGTTGCTGTAATGTAACACCGTGACCAGGGCACCTTAGAGGAGGATGAGATTGTTTGGATTTACTGTTCCAGATGGAAAGAGTCGGTCACCACGTGGCAGGGAAGCAAGGTGACAACAGGGACAGACTGAGATCTCACATCCTGAACTGCCAGCAGGAAGCTGAGAGTGAGAGCTGAGAATGTGGGGATCTTTTAAACTCTCCAAGTTCACCCTCAGGGATATGGGGTTGCTGTTGTTGTTGTTGTTGTTGTTGTTGTTGTTGTTGTTGTTCCAGACAGGGTTCCTCTGTGTAGCCTTGGCTGTCCTGGACTCACTTTGTAGATCAAGCTGGACTCGAACTCACAGCGATCCTCCTGCCTCTGCCTCCCAAGTGCTGGGATTAAAGGCGCGCACCACCTTCGCCTGTCCAAACCCTCAGCAATGGACTTCGTTCAGCAAGGCCATACCTCTAAAGGCTCTCTCAACATCGCCATCAACTGGGGACCAAGTATTCAAATACCTGAGCCCAGAGGGTTGGGTGGGGCAGATCTTATTCAAATTACTACAGATTCTATAGGCTCTCACCTCTCCTATTTCTTTGTAACTGCACTTCCCCCTCACCTTGCTCATCTCGCCCCAGCAACTAAATCATATTATTTCGAGAATGTCACACAAGTGAAATCTCATAGCATATAGAGGGGCTGGGGCTTTTTCCCGTTAAGCCCATTTCTCTCCCATGACTTGGTAGCCTCCCCAACATGGGTGTGCTATTGTACTACGGGTGGTTTAATTGTTCCCTCTTAGAAAGCTCTTTGGTTGTTTGTAACTTCGGTTGCCACACACGCATATACAGCTTCTGTGAACATCAGTGTGAAATATATGACATCTTTGACGTAAATATACAGGACAATTGCTGGGTGGGTCACAGTTTTCAGTGTTGCAGCCCATGCTTCCCTGTCTGTTGGGTGTGCAGTGATGCCTCCTGGTGATTTAAATCTGCATCTCCCTACTGGATCAGGATGCAGAACATCTTCTTCTGCATTTATGGGCATCCTCGCTTCTGTGAAATCTACCCATCTTTTCCCTGTTTTCTAGATTTTGGGTTTGTTGTTGTTTTATTTATGTGTGTGGGTGTTTTGCCTGCATTTGTCTGTGCACCACACAGTGCCTTGCACATGAAGACAAGAAGAGGGCATCGGCTCCCCTGGGACTCTAGAGTGACAGTTGGCTCTGAGTGACCATGTGGGTGCTGGGAATAGAACCCGGGCTCTGAGGAAGAACAGCCATGATCTTAACCGCTGTGCCATCTCTCCAGCCCCCTGTTCTGTTTTATTTTTGAGACAGGGTCTTGCACTGTAGCTCGGACTGGCCTCCAACTCACGGCAGTCCTTGGGATCTGTGCTGGGATCACAGGCCTGTGTTACCAGCCCCAGCTGATTGGTTTTTACCGGTGAGTTTTGAGAAGGTTTTTTTTAACAAATATTCTAGACTAGTATCTAGACTCTGGCTGTGCAGGAGTGTGGGGTGTGGTTTGCAGAGGTTTCCCTCCAACCTTCAGCTCACTTTTATCTTTTGGACAGAATTTCAAAGACAAAAGTTCTCACCCTGATGAGGTTCGGCTACCCACTGTTTTCTCTCCATGGGTTATATCTTAAGTGTCAAGTCTGAGGAGTTTGCTAAGGCCTAGATTCTGGAGACATTCTTCTAAATTTTTTCTAAATGCTTTATAGTTTTATATTTTATTTGTGTGTCACGATTGGTTGTGAGTCAAATTTTGTAATGCTATGACGTGCTTGAGTAGGGACTTGCCCCAGCAGCACTTGTAAAGGCCTCACACATGGTCATCACACCATTCCAAAAAAAAACCATCGGGGCATGCCTGTGCGACTCCCTTCTCAGTTCCTTATTCTTCATGAGTCTCTGGCCCACTTCCTACCAGTTCCACACAGTCCTGGTCATTGTCACTGAAGTTCTAATCTCACAGTTGGCCAGAGTGAGTCTTCCTCCTTCGTTGCTAGTTTTCAAAGTTGCTCTGGCTCTTCTTACGTCTTACCTAAGTTCGTGACAGTCCCTGCTTGCATTTTGATGGGAATTTCAGTGAGCTTGTGTATCTGTTTAGGAGAACCGTCGGACCTGCTTTGCTGAGTCATCAATCCCATGAACATGCTGAGTCATCGATCCCATGAACATACTCTCCTTTTACCGGCAGTCTTTCCAAGTTTTCAGTGTTCAAGTCACATCCATGCTGTGAGGTTCAGACAAAGGTCTTTTTTTTTTTTTCCTCCTCTTCTACTTCTTCTTTTCCTTCTCTTTCTTTTTTCCTTTTGCAACGGTAAATTATAGGGTTTTTTAAAAAAAGCAGAATACCAAACAATGTTTATGGTAGGAAATGACCAAAAATAATGTCTAAGCAGATGGAATAAACACAAGAGAGCCAACAAATGTCCCACCCAAGCCCACACATCCAAACAGGAAACACTAACATCTTCTGAAGGATTTTAAGCAACAAGAGCAAGACACCATTGTGAGGTCACTGTAAAGGGCAGAGAGGCCCTCGGGCTGCAGTGGACGCTTGCAGAGGCTACCAGGTAGGACCTGTGGGTGCCAAAGTGCAGTCACCACACTGTGGGGACAGATGACAGGCCCATGGGAAGAGAGTACAGGCCTCGCCCATGCATTTCCTGTGCAGCTGCCCGGTGAGGCAGGTCTGTTACCCTGTGAGTTGCTTGTTCTTTTACCCAGAGCCCATAACTATTCAACAGAAGCGAGTAATGCTTGAATGAGAATAGGGAGATTACGTCACAGTAGGTCTCTGCACACCTTTACCCACGAACCTTCGACTAGGTTGTAAGCAGAAGGTGGCATCCTGGGCCTTTGAAGGGGACTGAAGGACTTGTTGCTTCTTCCTTTACCTTTGTTAGAGGCATGGCTGTTTGCCATATGCTTGGCAAAGCTCAGCTTGTACTTTTCCACAGTTTAACCTTTACGCCTTAATAACAGGAAGTGGAATTATGCCCCCCCCCCCTTCTGCTCCCACTGTGTCTCATGGCATTTTCACTGAGAGACACAATCATAAGCTATTTACCTCATTTGGACAAGTGACACCAGATCCAGTCCAGGGTATCTTGGGGAGGATAGGCGTGAAAGCAAACCCTGAAACCTCACAATTCATTTTTCCTGCACCAAACAATCTCATTGGCCAAGTTCCTCTGCACTCTCATTCCCGAGTGGGTTCAGAGTCACCCTCAAGTACGTGTGAAATGACGGTGGCCTCAGTGACTCTCCCTATTGTGCTGTGAGTGGCATGGCTGTGTGTTCACCTTTCAGGGACAGGACGGTGATCAGATGTGGGGACTCGGCACCTCCTGTCTGCGGCTGGAACTAGGTGGTTTCCTTGACCTCGGTCTCCAGTGGCTCTGGAGCCTGTTTTGTTGATTGGCTGCCCATCAAATCTGAATGAAGTCGCCTCATTGGCAAGGTTGTATGCAGGGAACAGTGGCCCTGAAGAGGGAGAGACAGACCAGGGCAGGCTGGAGAGGGCAGGAGACTCCCTGCCTCTCTCTTGCCTCTTCTGTATTGTCTTTTTAATTTTAGTGTCTGTATATTTGTTGCCAATGTAAGGAGACATAGTTTGCTTTAATGCTTATTTTTTGTGCTTTGACTTTGCTTGCTATCCACTTTATAAACTTTGTCTTTGTAGCTACTGTGGAATTTTATCCTAAGATAATCATAGTATTTGAAAAGAGAGAATTTTTTAAGTTCTTCCTTTCTGGTCTGTTTACACTCTGTTTCCTTTTATTGCCAGCAGAACTTTGAGAACTATGTTAAATAAGAATCTGGAAATTAGCAGGGTGTGGTGCCGCACGCCTTTAAACCCAGCACTCGGGAGGCAGAGGCAGGCGGATCTTTGTGAGTTCGAGGCCAGCCTGGACTACACAGTAAGTCCAGGACAGCCAAGGCTACACAGAGAAACCTTGTCTCGAAACCCGCCCCCCCAAAATCTGGAAATTGCAGGTGCATGCTTGCTCTTTCTGAACTTAGAGTGGCATTATCAGCTATGCCCCCACCCCCACCCCCTATACACTCTCCCCCACCCCCCCACACCACAGCCCCCTTCACACTTCCCCCACCTCCCACATGCCCCTACACACCTATAAACCACACACAGCCCTCACACTCCCCCCACACCTCTACCCTCCAAACCCCTACATACCCCCATATACCTCCACACACACCCATCCCTACACACATACCCACACCCCACACCCCCACATACCCGCATACCACACACCCACACACTCCATCCCTGCCCCCCACCTCCCACCCCTATATATCCGCACACCCTCACATGCCCCCACCTCCACCCCCCAATACACCTCCACACACACCCCACACTCCCATACACACACCCCACACCCCTCACACACACACACACACACACATACACACACACACACACACACACACACACACACACACACCCCATTCCTGTGAGGAGGATAACTATAGGTTCACTTCCTCCTTTGAATTGTTTTAAGATTTTTAAACGTTCCCATTTTTTGATATTATCTGTGTATTCATACATTTGTGTGCATATGTGTGTTTGTGTGTGTGTGTGTGTGTGTGGTTTCTAGAGACTGGGCCAAGCATGTTCTCTACCACTGAGATATACACCCAGCCCCAGAATATTCTTATCATGAATGTATATTAAATCTTGTCAAATACCTCTTCTGCATTTATCTACTGGATTATGCAAAACTTCTTTAACGTTAATTCTGCAGCTTACACGAATTGTTTTTCAAATACAGAATTAGTTTTGTACCCTGACAATTTTTTCCTTGGCTAAGATATGTATTAACATTTTTTAGGTGGCCCAGTCCAGCTTCCAACTTGTGATCCCCCTGCCTCAGCCTCCTGAGCGCTGGGGTTATAAGAATGTATTGCCACACATAGCTTATAACTCTTTAAATGTTGCTGGTTATACTTGCTAGTATTTTTCTTTACAGCGTTTGTGTTTAGATTCATGAGGGACATCAATCCCTAGGGTGTGTGTGTGTGTGTGTGTGTGTGTGTGTGTGTGTGTGTGTGTCACTGCTGGTTTCAATGTCAGAGTAACTCCAGAGAGAACAGGGAAGTGTCCCCTCAACTTTTATTTTCTGAAAGAGACGGGGCTGAACACGGCACCTTCTCCAGGGAGTCACGTGGGCCTGGAGATTTCTTTCCAGGAACTTTGAAGTTACTGGTTCTGACCCCTTCATAGCTTGAGGGCTTTCTTTACCATCTGTGTCCTACGGTGTGAGTCAGGAGTTTGTGTTTTCCATTGCTCACTTAATTGATGCTGTCAAATGTCAAATGACCACCATTTGGGAAGACTCTTTGGAGCCTTTCTTCTGTCAGTGTGGGACTTTTTGCCAATATTGCTTGACATCATTTTTGGCTACATATCAGATCCCGTGGCAATATGTCCAAACTTGCTAAGAATTGTCCTGATTATAGTAGGGGTCAGAGCAGCTGTGAGGCGTCACCACCTCAGGAGTCTGAGTTTAGGACAGAGTTATTAGTAGCGTCATAGTGATCTCTCATGCAGGAAAGCCAGCAAGTCAGAGCAGAGCTTTCTTTCCGTCGCCTGTTTACTGAAGAAAAAGCACTGCGTTCTTTGAGTCCAGTCATTCTTCGAAGACTCTTGGTATAAGCGACTGAAGACTTCTCGTGTGGTACGAGACATTAACAAGACGCCTATGGCTCACCTTTCACTCACAAATGCTTCGCTTTCCCTAGCAAATGCTCCACAGATCTTTCTGACTTAAAGGTCTTGCCTTTACCAATAACCATGCTGGTGACATCCATGATGTGAAGTGATGCCTTGCTAGCTAGGAGGACAAACAAAGGTGCCATTGTCAGGCCTCAGCATGGTTGGGGGGACACATTTCCCTGGGGAGGGGGTGAAGGAGTCAGCCCATGCTGCCTGATAATGGACCTAGATAGAGAGTGCCATGCTGCTGGGAAACGAAACAAAACAAAACAAATAAACGAAAAACTCCATTTCTGATTTTAGAAATACACCATGAGACTAAACAGAATCGCATGTGCTTTCTTCTCCCAGATCCAACCCAGGGACAGCCAAGTGCCCTGTAGTACGCCCCAACCCTGCTGGCAGCCACTGTCCACGCTGGTCCTCCAGTGTGCCACGGCGCTGTCCGTTACACGCATCTTAATACCCGGTTTCCTGAAGATGCCGGTTTCTAGGCTCTCCCACTGCTGGTGTGCTTGCATCGTCTATGATAATCTATGCTCTCACCCCAGATGTTTCCGGTGAATCACTAAGGTTGGAGGACAAGAAATTAAATAACAAATTAGCCTTAAACTAATCGCCCAGCAAAAAGTACCCATGCTTGACACCACTGCTTGGTATGTGATTGCTAGGAGGAACACTGTGAGGAAGCCATCTGTCCCTCAGCTGTCAAAGCGAGGAACATGCATTTAACCCAGGTTTTCCGAGTCCAAAAAGCAAACTAGCCCTCAGTGCTAAAAATGAGGAAACCAAGTCATCGAGTCTCTAGGAGCTGAGACTCATACTGGTGTCCCCAGCCCTAACCCAGACCTTTCCATCACTTGCAAAGCTTGGAGAGGGGCGAACACAGCAGCACCTTACACTCTTCTGACATACTGATCTCCTGACACAGGCTCTCACTAGGCGGCCCTGCTGGCCTGCAGCGTAGGTCAGGCTGGCCTCAGACCTGTGCGGATCCTCCTGCCTTGACGCTTCCTCCCCTCCGCTTCCTCCCCTCTGTCCCAGGCGCTTGCTACACCCCGCCACCTGCAGCTCTTTCAGTGGAGCAGGTACAGACTACAGGGACAGAATAGGTTTGAGGGCTCCCTCCGCCCTGCCCCCAGCCTTGGAACATCAGCTCCAGCCTTTGGAGGTGACTGGAATGGGGGGTGGGAGATGGCATCTGAGGACAGGGCAGGGCCTAGGAGGGGAAGCTTCTTCTAGACCTAGCTGTCAAGGAGGACTCAGGCCTCCCCACCCCCACCCCCACCCTCACTGCCTCACCCCCACCCCCATTCCCACTCCCCACCCCACCCCCACCCCCACCCCCTCACTCCCCGCCTGAGATCCATGCCTTCGGCCTCCCTAAGGTACTCACACCCGCTGTGGCGGGAAGGTGAGCCTGCCTGTGCCTGGGGCCCCTAACTTGTACCATGACCACAAGGACGGCATTACCTTTCCCTCTCACGGCCTCCCCACAGGCAAGCCTTCCCACTCCATCTTCAAGTTTGCTCTGAGGACACAGAAGTGGGTGGGGTTCTGCCGGGGGCCTTAGCTCACGCAAACATTGGGCCTACTTTGTCCTAAATTTAGTATTGTGTTAGTGTGGTTTGATGCTTATTTTTGTGTTGTGAAATCTGATTATGTCACCTCTATAAAAGTATAAGCAATTATTTTTTAATTCTGCAGACTATGTTTCTGTAATCAACAGAAATCAGCCGATACTTCCTTAGAAAATAAGTTTCATATTCTGCATGCTACAGAGTTTGGTTAAAAATATGGTAGGTTATTAGTGCAAAATGCGGCGTGCATTTTGATGACAGCAGCAGTTTTTACACTCTGCGCTCTGCATTTGGGATTCTAAAAGGGAATTATTAAGTCTGGAGGTCAGGTCACATCTGACTTCTCTTTAAACATTCAGGAAAAAATAATATTCTGGTCATTTCGCCCCTTTCCTAGGTTTTCCAGGAGCAGCTGGTTGTTGCTCTTGGCACTTGTCAAGTGTTTCACTACTGGCACTCAACACTCATTTAAAAAGGCGGAGATGAGGGGCGGGGCTTAGCACTCTGTACCTCTACTCTGCATCCATCCCTCTGTGCTTTATCTTTTCCTATGATTCCTGTCTGACTCAAGAACCCACCACATCCCCAGGCAAGTCACTCTTAATGCTTACCAGATTATGTCTGTGTGTCCCTGAGAGACTGTTAGTCCATCTTGGCCAGACTGCATCTTTGTCTGGCTCTTGGAAAAGAGCACATAAGAGCTGGGTGTGGTGGCACACGCCTTTAATCCCATCACTCTGGAGGCAGATGTCTGTCTGTGAGTGAGAGGCCAGCCTGGTCCACAGAGTGAGTTCCAGGACAGCTAGAGCTTTCACATATCAAATTCAACCATATGAAGCAGATAGTCAGTGGTCCTTACTGACTATAGGTAATTACTTCTCCTTGTCCAGCTGTATGCAGTGACGCCCGCCCTCGCTGTGCAAATGTCTGTAACAAACACACTGAGCTTCCAGGGTGCCATGGTTTCTCCATCAGAGAGCCCTGTTAGCCAGGTCTTGGTTTCTTTGTGCATCTGTCTGTCTGTCTGTCTTGTCTTCCTTCCCTCTTGCACCCCAGTCAGGGAGCCCTGCTGGATGTGAGAGCAGACAGTACAGGACTGGATGTGGGAGTCAGGGAAGAGATGCCCTTGGGGGCTTTGTAGCTATAGGAATCAAGAAAGGGTGCGAAGGGGCTGGAGAAACGGCAGCAGTTAAGAGCACTTGCTGCTCTTACAGAGGAATCAGATTCTCCTTCCAGCACCCACATGGTGGTTCACAAGCATCCATCACTCTGGATCCAGGGAATCTAAATCCATCTTCTGATTTCCTCTGGCACCAGGCATACACACGGTACACATCCATCCATCCAGATAAATACTTATATGTATAACATAAATAAACCTAAAAAAATAAAAAGTGTGAAGAAGATGCTGGGTGCAAAAGTACTTTGTCCAAGCCTAAATGTAGTTTTCACCATTGCCATTTTAAAACCCACCATAGGATGATGCAGAGCAAAGGCCCTCCCCAGGTGTGCCTCCTCAGGTGTGCCTCCCCAGGTGTGCCTCCCCAGGTGTGCCTCCACCATGGACTCCTCTGCCTAGGTAGAATCACATCTCTTTGGTGTAAACTGCTCAGCCTCAGGCATTCTATTACAGCAACACAGAACAACCAGCAAGATGCGATTTGCACTTCTGTGCCTTGTTCTAGGCAACTTTTCCTGAAGCTCTATGGTGCATTTACACACACACACACACACACACACACACACACACACACTAGAAAGGATTGTGTCCTGATGGGCGCCGTGATAGACACCATGACCTAAAGCAAGCTGTGGGGTGGGGGGGGGAAGAAAGGGTTAATTTCATCTTACACCTACAGTAGAGCATGTAGGGAGCACCACTTACTTCTCATGGCTTGCTCAGCCTGCTTTCTTTCTTTTTTTAATTTTAATTTAATTTAATTTTATGAGCATTAGTGTGAGAGTGTTGGATCCCCAGGTACTGGAGTTACAGCCAATTGTAAACTGCCATGTGGTTGCTGGGAATTGAACCTGGGTCCTTTGGAAGAGCAGACAGTGCTCTTAACCATTGAGCCATCTCTCTAGCCCCTTAAAGATTATTATTATGTATACAATGTTCTGTCTGCATGTACATCTGCAGGCCAGTAGAGGGCATCATTATAGATGGTTGTGAGCCACCATGTGGTTGCTGGGAATTGAACTCAGGACCTCTGGAAGAGCAGTCAGTGCTCTTAACCTCTGAGCCACCTCTTCATCCCTCAGCCTGCTTTCTTGTACAACCCAGGACCACATGCCCAGTGGTGGCCCCGCCCACAGCGGGCTGGGCCCTCCCACAGCAATCATTAATCAAGAAAATGCCTCCACAGTCTCGCCCACACACCAATCTAATGCAGGCATTTTTATCAATCGAGGTTCCAGCTGTGCCCTCCAAGTCAGATACACAAACAGGGAAACAGTGCTGTGGGTCTCGGGCATTGTTTTGGACCAGCCTGGCTAGGGGAGTGAGAGCAGAGGGCAGTGCCCCTCCCTCAGAAATGGAGCTGAAGCTTGCCACAGGGAGGGAACTCAGTAGTGGTTACAAGAAGGTCTAATATGAGGATTACAGTCCACTCCTGAAATAATTGCCTGTCTCTAAAGGATTTGGAGGGCGGGGCAGGGGCAGGAGGGGCAGGGGCAGGAGGGGCGGGGAGTGGGGGATGGGAGAGGAAGGACGCAGATCATTCTGCTAGAAATGAAAACAAATATTATCCAGGCACGATGACACACACCTATAATCTCAGCGCTCAGGAAGCTGAGGCAAGAGGAGCAGAAGTTTGCTGTCACGTGGGTTGTCTCGAACAAAACAGTCCATTTAGAATAATATTTACATAAAGCATACTTATTATTTTTTAAAATATATTTTATTAATTTATTCATATTACATCTCAATTGCTATCCCATCCCTTGTATCCTCCCATTCCTCCCTCCCTCCCATTTTCCCCTTACTCTCTTCCCCTATGACTGTGACTGAGGGGGACCTCCTCCCCCTGTATATGCTCATAGTGTATCAAGTCTCTTCTTGGTAGCCTGCTATCCTTCCTCTGAGTGCCACCAGGCCTCCCCATGCAGAGGATGTGGTCAAATATGGGGCACCAGAGTTCGTGTGAAAGTCACACTTCACTCTCCACTCAACTGTCGAGAATGTCCTGTCCATTGGCTAGATCTGGGTAGGGGTTCGAAGTCCCCTTGGCTGGTGCCATAGTTTGAGCAGGACCCCTGGGCCCAGATCTGCCCATCATAACGTTCTTCTTGTGGGTTTACTTATTATTTTTAAGAGTTACATTAATACTTTACCAAGCTGAGAAGTTGCTCCTTTGGGCATCGCTTCCCCGGGGGAGGGGATGAGCAGGCCCCCACACTTAGCGCACAGCGGGTGAACACAGGGCTCTGCAAACCACAATGCTCTGGTGAGGAAGCAAGGCAGGGCTCTTTGTCTCCGGGAGGGCGAGGCGCAGGCACAAGGTGCTAGCACAGCCTTGAGGTAGCTTCAAATCCTGGGAGAACAGCAGAAGTTGGCGGTCCCTTGAAAATGCTCCTCAGTCAGGTACTCAGAGTCAAGAATCCCTATCCTGCTGAACGTCAGGGTCTTTCGGGGGAACATTACAGAACAGGTATCTCCGAGGATACCTTTGTAAGTGGCCCTAGTGAGATTTCCCTGTCAGTTCACGCACCGACCACAAGATGGCGCCCTCTTCATTAGAAATGGCTGACTTCTGCCAACCAGGCGACAGTCTTGGGCTGTGCTGAAGGAATGGATTTGGGTGGGTTGTAGTCCCCATCTCTCCTTTGGAAGTCTTGCATGATTACAGGAGGTGGCCATTTTTAGGGTCCACATCCCCTGTTGCTAGGAGTCTTGGCTAGGGTCACCCTCATAGATCGCTGGGAGTTTCACTTGGCCTAGGTTTCTTGCTCATCTTAGACCTGCCCCCAGCCCGACCCCAACCAATTTCATTTTTTCTCTCTCAGTCCTCCATGCACTTGATCCCTGCTGCTTCCCTCCCCACCTCCTCCCCCATCCAGTTTCCTCATTCCATCTGCCTCCGATGTCTATTGTATTTCTCTTTCTGAGTGAGATTCAAGCATCCTTCCTTGGGCCCTCCTTATCACGTCTGTGTGTAGTGCTGGGTTCTCCATGCAAGACTTCACATGCTAGCCGAGGCTCTACAACTCAGCCACACCCTAGTCCTAAAGCTTAGCTTTTGCTTTTCACATTTTTTTTTTAAATAAAAAATTTTGGTCTGTGGATTGTAGCATATTTATCTGGTATTTTATGGCTAATGTCCACTTATAAGTTGAATACATGTACATGCTATATGTGTCTTTCTGGGTCTGGATTACTTAACTCAGGATGAAAATGTTGACCCAAAATTTGCCCTGCCTATAAGATATGCAGGGATAAAGATGGGACAGAGATTGAGGGAATGGCCAAACTTGAGACCTATCCACTGAGAGAACCAACCCCTGGCACTACTAATGATATTTTACTATACCTCCAGATAGGAGCCTAGCATAACTGTCCTCTGGGAGGCTTCATCCAGAAGCTGATAGAAACAGATGCAGAGACCCATAGCCAAACATCAGGCAGAGCTTGGGGAATCTTGTGGATTGAAGAAGCCAGAAAGGTCAAAGACACCACAAGAAAACCTATAGAAATCAACTAATCTGAGCCCATAGGGACTCACAGAGGCTGAACCAGCAACCAAAGCGTATGCATGGGATGGGTCTAGGTCCCCTATACATATGTAACAGATGTGCAGCTTGATTTTCATTTGGGGTGTAAAGTAAATAAAGTAATTAATGAAAAAAAAAAAGAATGGTTTTGGATTTCAGGACATCCCTCAAGTGTCTCAGCAAGAGGCCTGTGTCCCTGGGGTGGCCTGGGTACTGTGCGCATGCTCCTCTGTAAGAAACCCCTGGGAGGTGGGCTGTGTCTTCAGTTTCCCATTCCTCAAAGATCGATAACACGCAATAGCCAAGGACTGAGCATTTCTAATTATGATCGCTAGTGCATTTATCCAGTCCAGCGTCTACCATCTGCCACGAGCTTTCTACTGCTTTCCTTAAATCAGTCCTTTGAAAGAAAACTGAGGCGAAGAGCATGGATGTGTTCCAGGTTGCACTGTAAAAATGGGTAGCAAAGTTTCCTGGTTCCAGACTCCAAGACCTTCCTAAGGTCATGTAGGTCACAGTCAGTGCCAAGATCTGGAAAGTACAACCCCAAGGGGCAACGTCTCAGGGCAAGCTCAGGAAGAGCTCCCAAGGCCCGCCTTGCTGTCAAGAGCTCCCAAGGCCAAACGTGGACCTTGAACAAAGAACTGGAGTGGGGGCACTGTGGCCACCAATGCCACACACTCAGGGACAGTTCCTTTCTCTGTCGGTCCTCTGTCCATCTGTCTATTCATCTACACTGGCTTTTTAATTAAAAAAAAAAAAAGTGAAAAGCAAAAGCTAAGCTTTAGAACTGGGGTGTGGGGTGTGGCTGAGGGGTAGAGCCTTGACTGGCATGGGAGGCCTTGTGTTGAGATCCCAGCACTACACACAGACACACAAAGATACATAGGCACGCACAGAGAAATACACACAGACATGCATAGAGATATACTGACACAGACACACACACACAGACACAGACACACACACACACACCTTAAAAAAAGGAAAGTTAAACCACTTTGTACTTGAGCTCAGGACGATGGGTGTGTGTTTGTGTATGGCTTCTCATCACAAGTCACAATTAAACAGGGTTCTGGTTTTCAACAGGGCGAAATGGCACGGATTTGTAGCTGGGAAACATGGGAGACGCCACTCTCCTAAGCCTTGGTTTCCTTACCTGTAATTCTCTTCGTAGGCCTCCTTTTTAAGCAGAGATTATTCAACTATCTAGTGTTAACTCGGGACACAGTGAGTTGTTTTCTTCAAGAGATTATTTTTAAATTATGTGTATGTATGTGCATGTGTGTGTACATGTGCACTTGTGTGTCTGTGCCTACACGTGCACGTGTGTATGTGCACATGTGTGCCTACACATGCACATGTGTCTGTATGTGCACATGTGTGTCTGTATGTGAACATGTGTATCTGCATGTGCACATATGTGTCTGTAGGTGCACATGTGTGTAGGTGCCCTGGAAGCTAGAGGAGAGCAGACTTGGAGGCAGCTCACTGCTACTGTGGGCGCTGGGAAGCAAACTCAGGTCCTCTGCGAGAGCAGGGCACACTCTCACCCATCGAGTGTCTCTCCAGCTGTGATACAGTGGCTACTTCCCACCCCTTCTCCCATCACTTACTCTCTTTGGGATTCACAGCGTCTCACATTGATAAAAATATCTTTCAAGGAGTGATATAGCTCAGTGGTGGAGCACTCGCCTAACATAGGGGAAGGCCCTGAGTGTGTAGACAGCACCACAAAAATCCATCCATCTGCCCATCCACACCCCATATACCCACCCACCCACCATCCATCTATTCACCTAACCATCCATCCATCTGCCCACCCAACCACCCACTCACCCATCCATCCATCTGTCCATCCATTCATCTATTTGTCCATCCACCCTCTCATCCATCCATCCATCCATCCATCCATCCATCCATCCATCCATCCACGCATCTGTATGTACAGGCGTAGGTTACACCACATTTAACTTTCAGAAGCTCTAACTCAGACTTCTCCCACGCTTGGCCACTGTACTCATCTATCTGCTTGACATAACAGCATTATTATCCAGAATAGAATGACAGAGACAGCTTAATAAATGGCAAACAGCCTCAAAGAATGTATTTATACAGTGATCGGAATATGATTGTTTGGCTAGTCTCCCAGTTGGTTTTTACATCATTTGAGAGTTCATAGTTTTTCTTTTCTGAAGAAGGATTAAGAGGGCCTTTTTTGCCGGTGGTGGCGCACGCCTTTAATCCTAGCACTCGGGAGGCAGAGGCAGGTGGATCTCTGGGAGTTCGAGGCCAGCCTGGTCTACAAAGTGAGCCCAGGACAGCCAAGGCTACACAGAGAAACCCTGTCTCAGAAAAAAAAAAAAAAGGGCCTTTTAAAAAAATTTTTTTATTATGTGCATTGTGTGTGGTACGTACAGGCGTGGATGTGACAGTCATTGTGTGTGGTAAGTACAGGCGTGGGTGTGACAATCAGGACAACACTGAGAAACTGGTTCTCCCTTCAACTGTGGGTCCCAGGGATTGAACTTACAGTGCCAGGATTGTGCAGCAAGCCCTTGTGTCTGCTGAGCCATCTTAACCGACTCCAAATTTAAGCCTCTCTTTCTCTTCTAAAAGCAAGACTAACTCTTTTTACATTTATGTGTATGTATGCTATACATGTGGGTATATAGGCATGTATATGTGGGGGCCCTGGAGGCTAAGGGGGCATCAGGTCCCTTGAAGTTAGGGTTACAAGTGGTTTTGTGGCACCTGACATGGATGCGAGGAACTGAACTCTGTGAGACCAGCAAGTGTTCTTAACCCAAATCCCTTCGGTGATAAAACTTAGCAAAGACAGGCTTTACCTAAATGAATCGGAGAGGCTCTCAACGGAGGAGAGCTCAGCTTTTATTTACAGAAGATTTGTCAAGTGTCCTTTCCTGTTTCCTACCGGGTTCAAGTCTGCCACTCAGCATCAAGGAGAATGGACTCTGCAGGTGCAGGAACAGTGAAGTAGCCTCGGGAGATAGGGGTAGCCTCGGGTAATGGGGATAGCCTCGGGTAATGGGGGGTTAGTCAGTCCACATTGCTGCTGGTGTGGCCGTGGCTCTGCCTCCTCCAGCACTCTCCTAGTCACGTTCCTGGTACCTGCCCTGCTCCTTAGCTGGAATTTCACGCTTGCTCCTTGCCTGATGGTTTTTAAATCCATGTCCTTATGAGATCAGGCGCCGCCCGCCAACCTGGGTCTACAGATTAGACATAGGTTCTCTCCAGGCCTGGAGATCACTGCAGTTCACCACAACCAACAAACAGAAACGCAGGGGCCAACGTAAAATGCTTTCCCCTTTGGTTTAAATGTCCAGAAAGCTTCCTTTGTTTTGAGATGGATTCTGCCTGCTTCTTATAGCAAATGTATTTCTAAGGTGTGACTACTGTGCAGCCAAAGCTTAGAGACGCTCGCTCAGGCATCCTGCATTCACTGTGTGTTTATGTTCAAGGTTCAGTCAGGTGCTAACACGTCAGGTTTTGCAGTCATCTTCAGGAGTGATGATTCCGCTTTACGATGCAGAAATTAAGTCCAAATAAATAGGTAAAACGTGGATCTGCAAAGACTTCTTCAGCACCGTCGTCCACTGCCTCAGATGAAACAGTCCGAGGACAAGTGCATAATTGATGAGGAGGAAGTGACCCGGTCAAGTCACACAAAGCCAGCTCCCAGCCTTAACCAGTGCCTCTTTTTTTTTTTTTAAATTCATGTGACTGTGACAGCTACTTCTTGCTTCTGTCCCCTTCAATCCAGTACTGCTCGGTCTGCATCTCTGTGAGCCGGGAAATCGTGCGCTGAAATGCAAAGATTTCCTCCTCTCCGGTAAACATGGAGAGCCCCGCTGAGTCCTGTGAGCGGAACAGACAAAAGCCAGCCCCAGTGAAAACCGTTACCTTGAAGGGACATGTGTGCATTAAGTCCAGGTTTTAAACAACAACAACAACAAAAACCTCAGGCTTATCCATTTAGACAATATGTTTTCCCATATTTTCTCATGTCAATCTCTTAAATGGAACTAAAGTGTCAATTGCTCTAAACTGATAGGTAATCAACAGAACCAGAAGGAAAAGAAAAAAAAAATGTCAGATCGAAGTTGGAACAGAGAATCCAAGTGCAGAAGGTTTTACTCAGAATGGAAGTTCTCTGCAAACTCTAAAGGAACATGCTAGAAAGAAATCTCTTCCCAAAAGCAGCTAATGGCAAAAAAAAAAAAAAAAAAAAAATGATAGTTTTTCCAGGCATGGCGACTTACACTATACCTAGAACTCCATGGGTTATGATGGGAAGATTGCAAGCTTAAGGTAACACCCTATCTTAAAAACCCCACAGAGAAAAAGAACTCCCCCCCCACACACACACAAAAAAAAAAGAAAGAAAGAAAAGGAAAGAAAGAAAAGAAAAGAAAAAGAAAAAGAAAAAGAAACCCCAGCAGTTCGAATAAGTTAGGACGCTCCAGAGAACAAGTCAAGGAACCTTTTCTAGATTGAATGGCTGAAAGGTCCTGTAGGTCCCGGCTCGGGAAAACCTTCTTGAAATCTGAGCTTGCAAAGATGAGAGCTGCTTTTGGCCCTCAGCCCCTGGGATACTTGGTCCCCTTGCTGAGGGGTGTGCTGGGTGCTCTCCCACTGTGAGGCCAGTCAGCACCCCGGGGCTGGATACAACATGGAGGATGGCTTTGGTTTTCCTTTCTCTCCTTGGGCTCTTAAGTTCTTTCAGACCCTAAGCCCATCTTCCCCACTGGGTCACTGTGACTTAGGACCCTGAGGTCACATTCCTTGATCTCTCCCTGATGGGCACAGCTCACTTGGGCCTCTGTCTGAGCCTGACTCTTGCGGAAATGTTAAGAGCCCCTGACAGGAAGCTAATTTAACTGACTAGCTCCTCAGGTGCACCCCGTGAAATCAGCAAAGGCAACCACTGTACGTAGGGATTGCTCTTTGAGAGGCAACAGGGCTGTGGCTCCCACACAGGGCGGGGGTGGGGTTAAACCGTTATTCCTATACAACCACAGTCTGAACGTTGAAACCTTGATCCTCAAAGGAGTGGCATCAGGTGACAGGGCCTTAGAGAGTTCATTAGGACTGGAGAGTGGGGTCCTCAAGAACAGGAATGGTGTCTTCCTAAAAGCAGGCCCAGGGAGATCCTTCCTTCCTCCTACCACGTGACGCATATGACAAGACAATTTGAGCTCAGACCAGAACTGTGAGAATTGGCTTCCATGTTGGATAAGCTGTATATGTTACAGTGTTTTGCTCCAGGGGCCTGAAGAGGACACACAAAGCAATCGTGCTTTCAAAGCTCACCTGTTAAAGCATTCTTGGTCCCTTCTTCTCAAACTCCTAGGATGAATACTGTCTATTCAAGTCAACAAGACCTTACCATTGGGCCCAGAAGAATGTGATCCCAGTTCTTAGGGTCACTGTTGGCAATTAAAAAAATATTTTTTGAGATTTAATTATTATTTCTTGTTTTACGTGTATGGGTGTCTTGCCTGAATATATGTCTGTGCAGGGCACATGTAAGCCTGAAAAAGGCATCAGATCCCTTGGAACTGGAGTTGCAGATAGTTAGCTGCCATGTGGGGGCTGGGAATCCAACCCAGGTCCTCTGGGAGAACAGCCGGTGCTCTTAAGTGCTGAGCCATCTCTCCAGCCCCAGGGCTGACAATTTAACTTTTGACTACCAGGTCAACGGTTGGTGGCTGATGAATATAGCCCATAGTGCTCTCACAGAAGAAGGGACTCCCTCCGCTTGGCCTGGGATGAACGCAGAGTCTGAACTCCAGAACAACCCAGACCACCTCAGTCTGTTTCCTACGGAGCATCCCTGAGCCTGGTACCCAGAGGTTCTCTACAGATATTTGCTTAATGAGAAGTCTGGGAGTGAAGCGTGGATTTCTTTTTGAAGGAAGCCGGGGACGGGCTAGGTGCACTACGGGACTCTGCTGCTGCTCTGTGAAAACGAAGCATTGGCCTACCCACTCACCAGGGGCTCCGAGACGAGACTCTCTATTGAGACAAAGCCAGCCAGAGAGCATCAATTCGATGGCTTGGCTACACACTCCTTCTGCAAAATGTAGTGTGTATTGAACCTCAAGCCATCAAGGTGCTTTATAATAAAAAGAAATCAAGTTGACATCACCTACCTGGCTCAGCCCCAAATCGTCCATCAGTATTCTGCTGTGCTCCAACTCACTGTCATGATGCTGATGCAAAAATAAGCTTGAGATGGGAGCTGCCGCACAGCAAATTATGCGCACCTGAACCAGGAAAAGAGCGGATGGTGGGACTCCACACTCACGCTGAAAGAGCGGTGTCTCACCAAGTGAAACCCTGTTTGACATGTAAGGAGCTTGGGTCTTTGCTTTTTGGATGTCTGTGTTTTTTTCCTAGTTGTTTGTGGTCAAGCAATGTTTGAAAACCACGTAGCATTTTTCAATGCCTTTCCGCACAGCTTCGCCCCGATGTGAAGCAGACCCAGGGAACCGCAGAGCTACTCCAGGGCTCTCGCCTCTGATGCTGTGGTTTGGATGTCCAGAGCCCCTCCAAAGCTCTTATTGAAACATGCCTAGTGCAAGACACTTGAGAGGAGGAGCCTTTGGGGACATGGTGGTTCCACGTAGATCTGCCTGAAGCCCTTTCTCTTAAGATTCATTTTCCGTTATGTATGTCTGGTATGTGGGTACGTGCATGGGTGCCTGCAGAGTTCAGAAGAGGGTGCCAGATCCCCTGGAGCTGAAGTTGGAGGCAGCTGTAAGTGGCCCGCATGGCTTAGGGGTCTCTGGAAGTGCAGTACTCACGGTGAGCCATGGAGCTATCTCTCTAGATCTTTTTCCTATTAGCTCCTGACAGGGCCCTCTTTAACCTCAGCTTTACCTCAGCTTCCTTTCACTACCTCAGTGTTTGGTGAGTATGCAGACACAGTCACAGAATTGAAAACAATTTCTATCTTTACTTAAACATTTTTTTTTTTACTTTGTATGTATTGGTGGTTTTGTCAGGTCCCCTGGAACTGGAGTCACAGACAGGTGTGAGCTGCCGTATGGGTGCTGGGAATTGAGCTCAGGTCCTTTGGAAGAGCAGCCAGTGCTCCTAATCGCTCAGCCATCTCTCCAGCCTCCAGCTTATATCTTTTGTATATTTTGTGTCCATTAGGTTAGAAGCAAATAGTACTTGTTCTTCATGTCATTTTGGTCTTTCAGGCAGATGTAATGTAGGCTGTCCCCCAATTCACTATATCCCCCCCTCTTCCTCCCCCACACTGGGACCACAGGCACAGACACCATGCCTAGCTCCAACACACGTCCCGCCTGATGTTCAAAGAGCTCATGCTTGTTGTGAGCCTTTCCAAAAAAAAAAAATCATCATTTAATTAAACATATCAATACTTTAAAACAACATGTTGACTTTAGGGACTAGCACTCTAGTTAATATTTTAATAAATTCTTTCAGTCACAAATGACACATTTTTCACTACTTAAATGGAAACGTCCTATTTCACAGATCTTCATGAATACGTTCTAGAATAATGCCTGCCTAATGCTCTCAATTTCTGAAATAAGATAATTTTGACTATACTTTAGAAGAGAGTAAAAATCTCCAAATGTGTGGTTTAGTTGGCAGGATGCTGGGGGCGGGGCAGCGTGAGTATTCCACCACACACTGCCAGGTAAAGCTTTTATCCCTTTAAACAAGTGAAAAAAGGAAGGACAGGATTGAGAGACAGGCTGAGCAATGGGGAACAGATCTTTTTTTTATGGCGTTTCCAGCGGAAACATAAACAGTGTGAACCTTTACCCCTCTGTTCCAAAGCCACATCCACTATTTTCCTCCGGAAGCCTTGGCCTTAAGAAATCATAACAGCAGCCGGTGGGCGAGACCCACTGTGAGGACAGGGCAGTGCCTCACATCCTGACCTGCTCACACAGACTCCTGCGCCTGCCGACAGAGGCTTTCCTGAGCTGTTTCACCTGAGCCCGCAGGCTGCCCTTCATGCTCAGCCACGCTCATCCCAGGCTGACCCTCCTGCCCTGTGCTGGAGCGAGCTCTCCATCTCCTGAACACTCATAAGGAATGGGCAAACATGAGCTTCCGGGCCCCACGCGTGGCTACAGTGGGCGGTGGAGGGGCTCGGGAATCTGGGTTTTAAGTGTTCCTGATGGTTCTGACGTAACTAGACCCCAGAGGACTTCCCTGGGCCTCTCTCCACTTTTCTCGTGGTTCTCTTCCCGTGTCCTAGTGGCCATCCTGAACTGGTAACCCAGCACGATCTCCACAGACGAGTTGCTCGGACCCCGGGCCCTAGGCTCCGTGAGGGCAATCGCCAAGTCTCAGCTGCCACCGACTCTCAGCTTAGCATCTTGCTCAGGGTCGCGAGGTCATTAAATGGATAAGGAAATAAAACATTAAACTCTCGCATCTTCTGTTCCTGGCCTCCTTCCCAACAAAATCCCCTCGATTTTAGAATTACTGCTTAATTCTAGCAAAGGCTGGGAAGGGAAATTTAGAGTAGTTGGGGTTTTTTTTGTTTTTTGTGTTTTTTTTTCTTTTTGTGTTTTTATGCTTAAACTCTTTTTACTGTGGGTATCTTCTTTTTAGGGCGCTCACTGTGAAGAGGGGTTTGCCTGGGTTGCAAGCTCACTGCCTGTCCCACTAGGTCCTTAGTATTTTCTATGGTCACTTCACCCTCACAAAATCACACAAGTATTACTGTTATTCTTCACTTCCAAGGAAGGCAGCTAAATAAAGCGCAGGGGCTGAGCCTGGAGCCAGCGGCTGCTCCTTAAACCACTAGGCTACACTGCCTTTTGTGGGCAGGCAATGGCTCTGCACTACCAGCTGAGACACAGGGATTAAAACCAGAGCAGCATGGTGTCTCTAGCTAGTTAGTTTCTGGCTGGTGGTGGTGGTGGTGGGGTAGGGGGGCAGGGGGCGGGGTCATAGGGCAAAGGGCTATTCATCATTCTTAGTCCAGCCATTCCTTCGGATAGCACTGAGCACTGAGCACTGAGCACTAAGCACTGAGCACGGAGCACTGAGCACTCAGTCTGGTATACACAATCTACCTGTAGGACAGTGGGACATTAGTGCAGTGGCAGAGTGATTTGTGATGGAGGCTGCCACTGCTTCTAGTAGGAAGTACACAGCATTCAGCGTGCAGAGTCCACACAACAACAACCTACGTCTGCGCATAGATACTGTTACCCCTATATACAGATGGGGACCCTGAGGCACAGAGCAGAAAAGGAAGAAGTACGGTCAGGATTCGAACCCAGGTCATCTGACTTGAGGGCGCACGGTGTTCAGTTCAGTGAGAATGGGGTCCGTCCTTACCTTGAAGTCATAGAAGTTATCAATGAGAGTTATGAATCTCCGTGCTTGAGTCCGCTTTGCCAGTGAGAACTGTGGGATGTTCCGCACGAACACCGTATCAAAGTTCTTTGACAATTCCAAATAGTCACTAGCTCCCAGTGGCTGTAATTAGAACAAAGAAAGGGTCATTGTGTCTTCTTTGGATTCGTTTAATTGGAAAGCTTGTCACAGAGTGATTTAGATGGTAACTTTGGGGTGGCTGGACCGGACAGGCCAGTTTTTGAGAGTTGCGTAAGGAAACAGGCATGTCCATAACAAGTGGCTAGAAGGGACCCTTGCTGTTCCTCAGCTTCCCCTGCCTGGAGTCTCCAACCCCAGATCTTGTGCCCCACCCTAGCTGAGCCATGACACTCTCTTCAGCCATGGAGGGGTTCCAGGCTTTGAGTGGGATCATTTCTGGTTTTCCCTTGTTGCTCTTCCACGGGTCCCTCCTGCCGAGAAGAGCTAATTGTGCCTGCGCTGAATGCTATGTATTAACCGGGCACTTGAGGTTCATTATGTGGTCTTTCTGTTCCTTGGCTGTCCCATCTAACCAATGGCCATTCATTTCTGCCCTGTGGTTTGGGGTGTAGGCCAGGGGTGCACCCCTCACAAAATCATGAGTGTGAAATAACACTTAGCACGGTGGCTGGGGCGTGCCTCAGAGTCTAAACCATTTTTGTTATTGCTTTTGAGAAAAGAGTCTAAGTTGCCTAGACTGGCTGGGAACTCACTATCTAGCTCAGGCTGCCTTGGGACTCACAGTGATCCTCCTGCCTCAGCCTCTGGAGTGTGGAGGTTGCAAGTGTGCACCACTCTGCCATTTTCATGATTATTACTATTTTGAGCTTGAGTGGCTTACCCGAGGCCAAACGAGCCTGGTGTGTAGAGAAATGCCATTCCCAATGGGAACTAATTACTTTGCTCTCCCCCTGGCCTGCACTGCAAATCACAGGGCAGCTTCATGCATTTGTCTCACGTTGGGAGCCACAGCAGGGACCTTGGGAGGACTTGGAATCACCACTCCCAGAAAACAGTGCCCCGAAGGTACAGGGGGAAGGCCAAATGGTGCATTAGTGTAGGAAAATGGCACTCGCAGCCCTACTGCTCCAAAGCTATGTCAGTTAGGATCGCCTCATCTTCTGTAAATCAGAAAGCATATACAAAAAAAAAAAAAAATGTATACCCTCATGCTTGCTCTGTGGTTCTTATAATTAGGCTGGCGCTTCGTACTTGGATGTGATTCTTATCAATGCAAACACACGCCCAGGGAAAGCATTATGAGAGGTGCCCGGAGTGCTGAGGGCAACTGGAAATCACAATTGTGCCCACTCAGCTGTTTCACAAATTACACACCTTTGTCAGTAGGTTCTGCGGTTGCCATTATATTAGCAAATACCGCCCCCCCCATATCAGGAAAACAATTCTGTGCTCACTCACATAAAGAAAATAAAGCATAAAATAGGATCTCTCTCCTTTACAGACAACAGCCACTGGGGAAATTTGAAGTTGCTCTTTAATGCACGCAGACTGGGATGATGAACATGTTCAAGAGGGCGGTGCTCATGCCGCAAAAATGGGCTCATGCCAAATTCTGCTGCACTGCCCCATGGTTAGGAAGGTAAAGGCAGTGTTCTGTTTTATTTTACCACATTAAAACCCTAGGTTAGGCCAGAGACAGAGAGCAAGATATCTTTCCTCTTTACAAACACCAGAAAGAAGAATAAAATGTTCTCATTAGTGAAGACTTTTCCAAAGAAGTAAGCTCCAGTAAGATGAATTTTAAATATGAAGGGGGACCTTCTGGGCTGGGGTGGAGCTCAGCTGGCGGAGTGAAGACCTCATGGACAAAAAGCCCTGAGTTCTGTCTCAGTGCTGCCTAAGCCCAGCATGGTGCACCCCTGCATCTCAGCACTGGGGAGGTGGAGAGAGGAGAATCAAGGCACTGTCGGTCATCTGGGGCTACCGAGTGAGTTTGACATCAGCCTCTGACCCGTGTGACTTTGTCCACAAACAAACAAGCCAGGTGTGGTGGTGCACGCCTTTAATCCCAGCACTTGGGAGGCAGATACAGGTGGATCTCTGTGAGTTGGAGGTCAGCCTGGTGTACAGCGTGCATTCCAGGGCAGCCAGGGCTACATAGAGAAACACTATCTTTAAAACAGAAAAGGAAACAAAATGATCTTTTTATTGGTAAGTGTTTCTCATAGTGGCTTTGTTGTTTAAATGGCTACAAAGTACCACTTAAATGGAAAAAAAAAATCCAGGACTGAATCTGGTGACGTACATGGATGCTTAATTAGAAGTGATGTCTCATCTGACAAGACAATTGAGGGGTGGTGAGGTTGGCTGGAAACAGATCCCTCTGAAGGTTGGCTTTTATGGTCAAGGAGATTCTATCTAGCAGGTTTGTCCTGAGGAATCAACATCCTGACAGCAGAGTAAGTGCTGAGGAAATGCTGGTCACGTGTGGATTCACTAAAGAGGGCCCATGGACACTACTTAGCGTGCCACATTCTGTTGCATAGCTATTACCAGTAACAATTCAGTGACTCTGTCATGAGGTCATGAGGTCAGGTAGGTAGCCTCAGGGAGTGGATAGCTGCACTGGCCCAGTCTGTCCTCCTACCATGCTCTCAGGCTCTGCACATGAAGTCAAGTGTAGGTGACAGCTTCTGTATCGGGCTCTGTACTCAACACATGGGGAGGGGAGGAGCCTAGGCCCACACTATGTTGGCCCTAACTTAGGAACTGCTTAATATTTATGAAATAAGTCAGTAAGGAGATAAATTGATAAAACGCAAGCCAGGCAGTGGGATGAGCCAGTTCTTTCTTTTAAACCCAACTGGTCTCCAAAATAATCACACACACACACACACACACACACACACACACACACACGCACGCGCACACACACGCACACACAAGCTATGTTGGCCCCAATTCTCTGTTTCCAAAGAAGTCTTTGTTGTATATCCTAACACACACATAGGCGCATAGACAGTCTAGAAAGATGAAGATCAAATAGTAAAGGTGATTATCTTTGGAAGTAGAGTAAAATGTGAGTCTTGTTTCTTTGTTCCTTTTCATCCCCCCATCCCCATGAACTTGCATAACTTAAGGCATACTTTTCTCAGAAAGCGGAGATCATCTCTATAACAAGCATTCATGTCTCTCTCTCATCTACGTTATATTGTAATATTTTCTTTCTTTTTTTCTGTTTCCCCCTCCCTTTGTTAAGTTTTCTTTTCTTTTCTTTTTAAAAAGATACATTGATTTATTATTTATACGGTATTCTGTCCAAATTTGTGCCTTCATACCAGAAGAGGGCACCAGGTCTCATTATAGATGGTTGTGGGCCACCATGTGGTTGCTGGGAATTGAACTCAGGACCTTTGGAAGAACAGCCAGTGCTCTTAACCTCTGAGCCATCTCTCTAGCTCCTTGTTAAGTTTTCTTAAGCTTTTCCCAAGGACATTTAAAAAGGAAAGAAAGTATATCCCACCTCTCAAAGTATTAGGTGCATTATTTCACTTTAGAATAGGAAAACTGTAAAATGGAATTTCTACATTATTACATATAGAAATACATCATTTAACCGTCATGTTTGCCAGCATAATTATGAAGTAAAAACAGATTCTACATTCAATGTTTGAAGGATAAACGCTCCTTCAGTGCTTTATCTAAGAGCCTATCTCATTCTTTCTTGTTTTCTATCCCTATGTTTAAAATCACAGTCAAAACCAAGAGCTGGTCATTTTTCTGCACTAATCTTCTGTCCCGTCTACAGTAGATGCCCCGCGATGGGGCACACTGCGTGTATTTATTGGTGGAGTAATGTTTGAGTCCTTGAAAATGAAAAGAAAGAAAGAAAGAAAGAAAGAAAGAAAAGAAAAGAAAAGAAAAGAAAAAAAAAGGTGTTTTTAAGGATTTTGAAACCGGTGTCTCTTAAATTTCTAATGCTAATTAAAATTCTTTTATTTTTAAATTGAAGAAAGAAAAGAAAGTATAATCGAATACTTTCTTCTTTTCCAGTTGAAGGAAAGAAAATGGACATGGAGAGGATTTGCGTTAAACGGTTACATTCAACTGGTGCAACTGAGCGTAAGACAGAGAGAGTGGCACTGTTCCCCAGTCGTCAGTTACTCCCCCCCTTCCCCTCCCCCTTTTCCCCCCTCCCCCTTCCCCCTCCCAGCCCTCAGGACTGAGCTCAGCTCCTCAGGTTGGTGGCAAATACCTCTTTCTGAGGAGCCATCTTGCCAGCCCACCTTCTACTGAGTTCTTAATTTGGTCAAGTTTTTTTACAGTTCTAGAATTGCATTTTATTGCATTTTACAGTTCTAGAATTTCTATTAGGATGGTGTGTGTGTGTGTGTGTGTGTGTGTGTGTGTGTGTGCATGTGCGTGTGTGATGGGGTTCTCTATGTAGCCCAGGCTGGCCTAGAATTTGTAATCCTACTGTCTCAGCCTCCCAAGTGCTAGATTACAGGTCTGTACCACCATGCTCAGATGCCATCTGCTACTGCTGCTACTACTATTTATTATTTATTATTATTATTATTATTATTATTATTATTATTATTATTATTATTTATTATATTAAAGTATTGAGATGTCTTTTATTTTTTCATTTTAATTTTTTCTCAGTTTCCGCTGAACTAGGTGAGACCCCTCCCCCCCCACCCCCTCTTTTCAAGACAAGGTTGTTTTGTGTAGCAGAGCCTTGGCTGTCCTGGACTTGCTGTGTAGAGCAGGCCAGGCTGGCTTGAACTCACAGAGATCCATCTTCCTCTGCCTCCCGAGTGCTGGATTAAAGGCGTGCGCCACCATGCCCAGCAAGATGTCTCTTTTTAAGGCTCCCAAGTCCTTCCCTAAATTCCCAAACCCAGTTTTTCTCTGTCCAAAAAAATGCTCCTGAATACGCCACCTGAGCAGTTTGAGCGCCACTGTCTGTGGAGTGGCAGGCTTCAGTCCTGCCTGCTCTCACTCACAGTCCTGTCTTCTGTTTCATCACTCTTTTGATACTGGAAAAAACTTGTAGAATAATATAATCAAAGTTCAGAGCTGCATGTTTTCTGACTACTCAGCTGACGTTCTGCTGACACCCACGGCACGGCTGAGTCGCTGCAGTGCCAATTTGCTCAAGTGAAGTTACTCCACACTCCGCGCAAGTGGGGCAGTTAACTAAGTCTCTTGACAGCTCTCTTATTTCTGTCCCACTCACCTGAGAGGCTCCCCCAGAGCAAGCTCAGCTTACTTCTATTTTAAAAGATTAACAGTCTCCGTGTTTTGCTCCTCTTGAACACGTTCGTTAGTGATGCTCCCTGACCTGCCTGGGATGCGGGTCTGGCAGCGAGGATCAAGTCAGGCTGGCAGAAGGGAGAAGGGCTATGACCACCACAAGCTCTGGCCCAGAAACAGGGGACCCTCACGCCCTTACTCATTTACCGGATGAACAGAAAAGACTCCGAGGACTTCAAGGTGGGTGGAGGACTTACAGGAAGGGTGGTAAGGCCAGTCTGCACTGGGCAGTGGTGTGGGCAGGAGATGTATGTTGATTTCTTAACTCTCCGCTGTTAGTCTACGCTGATTTTTCTTTTATCAGATTTTGCTGCTGTCTAGGCAGCAGAGGCGCGCATTGGATCCCATCTCTACTGAAAGGACGAAACGTCCTAATGTTTCCTTCCTTTCTTCTTCTGTAGCTCACGCTGGACTCAGGCGCACTATGTAGTGGAAGCTGAGCTCATGTGTCACCTGTCTCCACCTCCGTCCTCGGGGGCTACAAGCCTGCACACCCCCCACTGCTGGGTATAGCCCAGGGCCCCTGCACCCTAGGGAATACTGAATGCTTTCTGGTCTGAATAGAGACCCTCATTCGTGGGTATTTCTCCCTTGGAGTCCCCCGACTCTGGAGAATTCTTTTACTTAAGAAATCTATATGCATTCTTCTAAGGAGGAGGAGGGAAAACAAAATGTCTCTTCAAGCTGGGCGGTGCCCACACCTGCAGTCCTGACTACCCAGTAGCTGAGGCAGGAGAATTAATTGCTTGAACCATCACAGATTTGAGACTAGCCTTAGTGCAAGCCCTTGGCTCGATTGGTTTTCTCTTTTTCTTTAGATTATCATTTAAAGGGTGTTTAGTAGAAGCTGCGTTTAGCCACATCAAGACTGAGGTTCAGTCTTAAAAGGCACTGTTGACAGAGGCAAGCTTCTCACTACACAGCTGAGAGGGTTTAATTTAAAAGTTTCATCCAGATTCAACATTTGATATATTTTAAAACAGCCTTGTGAAATTTCTTCTCTTATAGTTTTGTTATCTCCTATATTTTATTTAATTTTTGATTATATATAATGTATTAGGAATATATTCGCCCATCACCATATCTGCCCCCCCACTCCTACAGAGCCCTTTCTTCTTAACTAGGTCACACACACACACACACACACACACACACACACACACACACACACACCATGTCACTATGTAGATCTGGTGGCTTAGAATTTGCTCTGTCAATCAGGCTGGCCTCGAATTCACAGAGATCCACTGGTTTCTGCCTCCGGGTGCTGGGATTAAATAAAGGCGTGCACCACCATGCCTGGCTGCCTCATATTTTTTTTCATTATATAACATACAGAGATGAAATGTTTTTACTGAACCACATATTGATGACAGTGCTGCAAGGCACACAAATGGCATCACGTTTGATGTACGCCAGCCATTAGAGAGACTACAGGAGACTATATGTAGATAATGCCACCACCTTTTCCCTTTTTTCCTCAAATTCAGTGTTCAAAATTGTTTGGAAGGATTTAAATGTATTGATTTAAAAAAACTTCTAGAAAATAATAAGTGAAAACATCTGACATGGTTTTGGAGAAATGAAGGATGCCTCTGTGGGGTGGTCCGCGCACGGAAATGGCTCCAGGTGTTCTTGTCCGTCTGTCTGTACCCACTCAGGACTGTAGAGGGTACAGACCCTAGGAAGACACGGGTGGAGGGGCCCTCCCACTTCCTAACCTGGCTAGGTTTTTGTAATCCTTAGAAAATGGCAAAAGACAGTTTCGAGTTCTAAGCGTAGGTCTCAGCACCTGAGGTTTTCCTACCTAGGTCAACTGCTGCAAAAGCTGAGAACACAGAGAAGAGGCTAATTGTCTCGGTGGGAAAGCAGCAGGGCGCAGGCAGAGCTGGCAGGCCCCCAAACAGACAAGAGTCCAACGCAGATCAGCAAAACTGCAGATGCCGAAGCTAGCCCAGCAGAGACCAAAAAGAACATCCCAGCTGACCAGGACACCAGAGAGCAGGACTAAATGCTTATTGTTTTAATCCCCTGAGTTTTGGGGTGACTGATTATGCAGCAATAGCTAAAGGACACATTCTACCCATTAGAGAGCGCTACGGCAGAATTCTGCATTCTCGCTGTCATTAACACGCTCAGCACATGTAGAAAAACTGTGAACTAGCTCTTTCAGTTCTAAATCACTGGTAAGGACATGCAACTATAAATTCTGCAATTTACTCGATGCCATTTACTCCTGTCTCGACTTTGAATTTTTATGCCATGGTATAAACTTTATTTTCAGAGATAAAGCTGATGACTTACTACACACAGGAGCCAAGTGGAAAAAAGTTAGAGAATTAGGTAGCATCCCCACAGGATGCAGGAAGACCCGGAAACGACTGAGCAGATGCTGTGAGTTGCACGGAAAGAGGAGAACAGCACTAAGAGGACATTAGGGGAGATTAGGGGTGGCTGGAATACCCGTGAAGCATTTTAAGAGCACTCCAACAGAAATATGAATGTAGGATTTGAACTGACAATTCACAGAACAAAAAGGAAAAAAAAGCTACATAAAGTATGAGGGCTACCAGACGAGTGGAGCGAGGCCCATGCATACACAAGGTCCACAATCACCAAAGAAACACAAAGCGACACTGACAGGCTATTTCTCACAGGTCAGTTTTGCAAAAGGAAGTCAACTGCTGCTCTACACAGGCAAGCGTGTGACAGATCCGCACCCCACGGAGGAGTAACTCGGTGTCCCACTCAACGAGGAGCCCTTTGCAAGGTGGAAACCTGACCCAGTCACCACACTTCTAGAAAATGGAACAAAGTAATTGAAATCCAACAAAAGGCTCTGTGCACATAAGGATACTTAGAGCTGTGTAGCCAAAGGCAACCTCGACATCTGATGGGGACAGGACTGTTGCCAACAATGTTGTGAAAAATATTTTATGGTATGAAAGTACACTTATGATAAAAAGTGAGCAAAAAAAAAAAGCACAGTGGCGCAGGACAGTAATCTAAGCATTTGGGCAGTGGAGGCAAGGGCATCAGGAGTTCAAGGTCATCCTGCCATATATAGTAGGTTTGAGGCCAGGCTGGGTTAAGTGAGAACCTGTATGTGTGTGTGTATGTATATATATATATATATATGTATATATAATCCAATAAAATACTTCTAAATTAATTATGACTTAGATGAGGAAAACTATTAAATCCTGTAAGAGCTCTGGAAGCACACTGACCTTTTGGCCATAGTAATAGGAAACTGACTTGCAGACACTGGGTTATCATGGTGGCTGCAAATACTTTGATTTTGCATTAGCTCATCCTCCTGTGTAAGGAAGACATAGCTATGATACTTTCTGAAACCATGATTGATATTGTGAATTCATGCATTGTGCCCTATGAATAATTAAAGCACATGATTACTTCTGAGTACTAAATGGCACTTCAGTTAGGAGTATCCTTGAGTATGTTATTCACGCAGCACTATCTGCGGCGGATTCTTCCGCTAGATAATAACGGCATTCTCCATCTTTCTACCTGAGCAATTAAAAAGTTTAATAGTCTTTGATGCGGCTAGTTATCTGGATAATTTTCTAGACAGGAACAATTAAAATCCACTTATTCGATGGTTTGTGCATTCTCCACTATTGTCTCAAACTCTTTGTTTCTGTGGAAACCTGACGCAAACTTAAGGAACTTTAAATCCATAATGAGTTTGCAAAGAGCGTTTGTTTTCCTTAATTACCGGGAGTATACAGCTGCATTATATGTAGCCGTTTCCCTGGCAAACTTTGAGGAGTAAAGAGCTCGCTTGCTGTTGTCTCTTTCTCCTGTGGGAGAAACAGCACAGCTGTCTGCTTTCGTTTGACCCTGGTGCCAGGAGTGGGGATTTTCTCCATGCGCCGTTGCCAGTGGGAGACACCCTACCCCCAGGCTGCCCTCTGCCCTCCAGTGAGCTGCCGTCCACTTCAGCATCTGCACAGGGGCTGTCAGCTTGAGTCTCTCTTTCCTGGCCTGGCTATAAAGCTTATTCTACACCATTATTTCAGCTCAAGTAGGATGATTATCCTTTCAAGCCCTGTCTAGATCTCACCACCATAAGAGTCACCCTTCGTCTATGGAGCTCTTTCTTTATAAATCCTTTGCGGGTGCTACCCTGAGAGCATCTCGTTAGACACGTGTGTGTATGTGGCATCTTGCTTTGTTTACAGCAGGAATGGCAGTACCTCGGTTTCTAAAGTACCCCAGGAACAAATGTTTGATGGGAGTTAGACTCAGTGTGCCCTTCTCAAAACAAACCAAAAGCACCATATGAGTTGACAATAAACAACTTATAGCTGTCAGACTCCAAATTCGTAATTAGAAAACAGAACACTGAAATGTATCAGCAGAGTAGTTCCCCAGCAGTCAGATCTCAGAAGTCTCAGGAATATGACGCTCATAAGACCCAGTTGGGGAATACCTCACTGTGCTAGGACATTCTACCCAAAGGTGTTCTTGGGGGTGCTGAGGCAAATGCATGCCGCTCGGTGAATGTCATGTCAAGGTCAGGAACTCTGCGAAGTCTCCCAGATCCATTGCCTATCAGTGCCTAGTGCGATACTCCTAAGGAGCCACATCTTAAAAGTGTGTAGAAATGATGACCAGATGAAGCCTTGAGACTCAAGACTAGAGGCTAACCTCCCCTCCTGAACCAGCCTCCTGCAGTACAGAATGCTCACACTCTGCAGGAGCCTGATTTATAAGATTCTGGAACTGACAACCCCCTCATGACATAAGTCACACCAGTAAGTGCCACCATGTGACAAGTGCTAGGCTTGGTTTAGTCCCAGGAGGACTTCCGGTTTAGCTGAGGTGGAGGAGGCAGGGAGTTCCCACGGTTGGCAGAAAAGCATTTAATCTGTACAGCCTGTGGCAGGGAGGAAAAGAAAGATACAATGCTCACCAGAGGCAGCACTGAGAGAACATGGAGAGGAGGCAGCAGAGATGGGGCAGCAGGAAGGACAGCGCTTGCTACTCCTGCTGCTCTGAATTCAGTTGTTAGTGCTCACAAGGAGGAGCACAACCACCTGTAACTCCAGCTCTGGGGGATGTGGCGCCCTCTTCTGGCCTCCATGGGCACCTGCAAATATTTGGCATATACTCACACAGATACACATAAAATAATCTTTAAAAAATAGAAAGAAATAGGAAACTAGACTTATAGTTACTAATAAGTATCACATATAACACACACATACGTATATATTACAAACACTAGTGCACTGGCTGGGCGTGGTGGCACACGCCTTTAATCCCAGCACTTGGGAGGCACAGACAGGCTACTGTGAGTTTGAGGCTAGCCTGGTCTACAAAGTGAGTCCAGGACAGCCAAGGCTACACAGAGAAACCCTGTCACAAAAAACCAAAATGAAAAAAACAAAAAACAAAAAAAACCACTGTGCAACCAAAGATAATATATAAAACTGCAGAAGCAGCTCCATAAGGTGGGCTACAGGACCAATGACATCACACTACAGTTCCTCTTTGTTGCTGACCAGGGAGGGGTATCCAGGTGCTGAGCGCACATCTAAAACTCAGAGGACACTGAGAGACATCCTTTTTGGAAAGGTAATAAGCTCGGTTCACCCACACAACAGAATGAAAATGGTGAATAGGTTCGTGTGGCTCAGGGGTGGGCACTCAGACACTTGGAGAGCAAGCATGTCCTGTCTGGGTGCTGCTAAACCTCACGTTTTCAGCTGTAGTTTGAGGCAGCTGAGGAGGCCGCCTAGAGTCCATGAGAAGCAAAGTCACCTCTTCAGTTTGTAAGGCTGGGGCGTAAGGGCCTTCCTGACGCAGGCTAAGCATGTCCTGAGGTTACCCCACTGGGAAGCTGTGCTGCCTCCCTACACTCTCCTGCTAGGTCTCGTGGTCTTACATTTATGAGTTAAGGTGTTTTATTTTATTTATTTTCAGAAGCCACCGGAATACTTTGGATCACTAGATTCTGTTCCTCATGGCTCCTTTGTTCTTCAGGGCAACACCCTCTGCAAAACAGGTTCTGGAAAAATGGGAATACATTTAAATGAGTTGGCCAATGTGCTCCATGCAGCATTTTGAATCTGTGCTCCTTACATCCAGGGACCCAGATAACAGGCTTTGTTTTCCAATGGCATACCATCTATGTATGTGATTGCTCCTATAATTATTCCAACGGTGAGAGGGGGCGTTGAGAGAGTAGGATGTGGTGACAGGGATAAAGCTAAGGCCTGGTACTCATGCTCCACCTCCGAGTTTCACCCCGGGCCTCACAGGCTTGTGCCATGGTGTTTTAGTTTCTACTGATGGCCTGGGTAGAGCTGGGGTTACAGGCACATTCTTGCAAGCACTTTACTACTACTGATCAATGTCTCCGGTTTAATCGCCTTAAGGGCTGTGGTCTAAGGGCAGTGTAACGCAGCCCTCAGCTGTTAAACACATAGAATTACCTCTTTAAAACAATAAGGATTAGCATAGCTGCATAAGCAACTAGTTTTCTGCAAAATATAAATCTGGATATTAGCAACTGAGGAGATGCTGGGGGGAAAAATCCTGGCAAGGGGAAGAAAAACAGCCCAAGTGGCTAGAGAATCATTTCACAACCTCATTGATTAAAATAATGCTATAACAATTCCCCCTTTTTTTCCACTCATAAAGATATTTTATTAGCTGGCTAACCATTTTTATGAACGTCTCATACAGAGGATGGTGAAGTCTAACTGCAGAGGCTACAGCAGATGGATGATAAATTGTACGGCCAACCCTGAAATGTTCCCATTTTCCCATGCTCTGTTTTTAAATGTAACGCATTAGCCAGACATCTATAGGGTAGCGACCAAGTGGTTGGCAACAGCTTGCCCCTGCCCAAGTGACAAGTCAGTACCTACAGAGCAGCACTTGGCCACTTACATAACAGGGCCTCCTGATGGTCCCACAGCAGAGGGCAGCATTTGCTGTGTCTGTGAGGTGAAGGCAAGCACTGTAAATGTCTCTGACTTTGGGATCTTTCCAGAAATTAGAAAGAACACTCATGCAGGACCAGGTTCCGGCCCCACCAGCTGTGGGTTTGCACAGGCATGTCAACTGTGAGGTGACCCATAGCTGCGCCTCTTTGGGAATCAGAGCTAAGTGGTAAGGACGTGACATTTAGCATATTAAAGTGGGGGGGGGGGCGTGTAAGTCAGGGAAAGGCTTTAGATAATGGAGAACTTGTTTTAAATGCCAGGATTCAAATGTCTGAGCATGGCAGAGCTGTGTAAGTGCAGAGGTGTCCGTCCTTGTCTGTTTGGTCCGCAGCTCGATGGTTTGGGGTTTTGCTGTGGTTTGTGTTTGTTTGGCATCCTTTGAGAAGGTCCACTGGGGACAACTGAATCTTCCTAGGCTTGGATATTTGAAAAGTGCAATCAGAACTGGAAACAAAGTGGACATCTAAGAGTTATTATTCTCCCTCCCATTCGCCCATGCTTTTCACGTCATGAAAGTGCTGGGCAAAGATGCCCATTCATTTGAGCAAGGCTGAATGCCTCTCCACGCTGCAGAGTACACAAAGGGCCAAATCCTTCAAACCATGAATAACCATGGAGGGAATTATCCACGCCGTCTTCAACCTTGAATTATCTGCAGCCCAAATTTTATCAAAAGATAAGCACTCAAGGAAATCCTGGACAGCCTTACCCCACCCAGCCTCTAACACTCGAAACTTTTTCTGGCTGGAGAGATTTTCAGTGATGCTAAGTTGCAGGATGCTGCTTTGACCTCACAGCTCCAGCTTAGTGAGGGATTTTCTGGCTCCTGGGAGGATATGGGGGTGACTCTGGCTGAGACTCCTAGCAGTGGGGGACATGGAGACTGGAGCGGCCACCTCCTATACCCAGGCAGGACTTTCAGTGGAAAGAGTGAGACACCAACCCACCCACAAAACCCATGACCCAAAATTTACCCTGCCAACAAGGTACGCAGGGATAAAGATCGAATAGAGATTGAGCGAAGGGCCAAACAATGACCCTCCTAGGAGGCAGTCCTGCTCCTTAGCCTCCTGGAACGTGGTGCTGGTGGAAGCTGCAGCCTTTTGGGGGGACTGCACAGACCCTCCTAAAACTCCTGGGCTCAGGGATGGATGAGGAAGGGAGGTAGAAAGACTGTAAGAGCCAGGCACGGTGGGTGACTGCAATCTGGGGGAGGCAGTTGTCTCCTGCTAGCGTGTGGGTCCCAAGAACTGAACTCAGACCCCGAGGCTTGGCAGAAAGAGCTGCAACCACCGAGCCAGTTCACTGGCCCTGAAAGAAAAACTTCCCGATATTTCTTTTTATGTTTCTCATAGCAAATGCACACGGACACGAAAGCCCTAAGGAAGCAGCACATGCTGACCCTTGGAACAATATGATAATCTTGAGGTGGAAACCTTTCATATAGTTCCTTTCAGAAACTTTAATTATTACTGTGGTGTGGGTTTGTGGCGTATGTTTGAGTGTGGGCACACATGTGCCGAGTGTGGGCATGCTATGGCAAGTGTGTGGAGGCCAGAAGACGCGGTTTAGAAGCTGGTTCTCTCCTTCCATCATGGGTTTCAAAGATGGAACCAGGTTTTCAAGGTCGCACGGCAAGTGCTTTTACCAACTAAGCCATCCCACCGGCCCGTAGCTGTGTTTCCTTAAAAAAAAAAAAAAAAAAAAAAAAAAAGGTTATTTTTATTTTGTGGGTGTGAGTGGTTTTTCTGCATGTGTATCTATTGTGTATGCCTGGTGCCCACAGAAGCCAGGAAAAGACATCCAATCTGCTAGAGCTGGGATTACAGAGATTTGTGAGGAGCCGTGTGGGTGCTGGGAATCCAACCCAGGTCCTCTGCAAGAGCAAAAAGTGCTCTTAACTGATGAACCATCTCTCTAGCCCTTAGACATATTTCTTGATTAACATTAATATGTGAATTAAGTAATATATAGCCCTAAAACATGCGACAATCTTGTAGTTCCTATATTATAGTTAATTTATCCCCCTCAGAGTCTTCTATTTGGTTCAATATCTTCACTGCTATTTTAGGAAGCAAAATAATACATTTAACAATTTCTAAGCTTTTCCCATAACATGTATATCAAGATAACAAAACATCTAATGACATATGCCTTAATGAGTAATCTAATTGGCAATATACTAAATAGTAAATGAGCATCTCAAGTCATGTTCTCTATGGTAATAAACATTTTAAAGTGAAATAAATTCAAAAATTGATAAAATACGAGGACCTATATCTGCTACTACACTAGACCCACAGAATAATTTTATCCCCAAGACAAGGAACACTTTGAAAGTATGCTGCTCGGCACACTTCCTTCTCCCTGACAGCCACGAGGAGTTCTCACCCTATAGAAACCGGATCAGCTTTTAAACTAGTCACAAATAGCTTAACATTAAGGATCCTGCTAGGAAGGGAAACAGGTTTCTCTCTCTCAAAGAAGCACTAGCAGCTGAGTTTGAGGAGACCATGGCTTGCAGAGTTTACAGTCTATAGAGTGGCTGGAGAGGCGGCTCTGGGGCTTAGAGCACTGGCTGCTCTTACAGAGGACCTGGGTTGGTTCCCAGCATCCACATATGGGCCACAACCCTCTGTTAACTCCAACTCCGGGAGATCTGAAACCCTCCTCTAACTTCCAGGGGTGTTGGGTATGTTCATGTAGGCAAAACACTCAAACACATAAAATAAATGAATAAAATATTTAAGGCTACAGCCATAAACAACAGCCACAAAGAAGCTGTTCTTGATCAAGTTCGGAAACATGCAGGGTCAAAGCGCCCTGCCTAAGAATGTGCTTCCAACAGAAATGTTCCCAGGATGTGGGAACGTGATTTTCTTCCTTCCTTCTGATTCTTCCCTGTGTCCCCTTTCATCGTGGACACGAGCACTGTGACTCTATGTCCAAAAGGTTTTCAACTTTCTAATCCAGTCGCTCTTCCATGATCATATCTCTAAAAGTCTTTTTTTACTTTATCCTTAATCCCAGCACTCGGGGGGCAGAGGCAGGCAGATTGCTGTGAGTTCGAGGCCAGCCAAAGCTAACACAGAGAGACCCTGTCTCGAAAAACCAAAAAAATAAAAATAAAATAAAATAGTAAAATATATAGAAAATGCCATCCAGCCATAACCTAATATACAGAGAGATTTTCTTTGAAAACATAAATTAGTCAACAATTATGAAAAAAAACCTTACAGAGAATTATTTTCTCCTTTATGCCCACAGTTTCATACTGAAAATAAACTGAGGTACTAAGTTATTTGTGTGCATTTTGCCTTTTAAATCAAACTACGATCCACGCCAGTTATGAGGATACATTCGTTCTATAACCCTTTCCATTCTAAGAACCCACATGGTGGCATTTATACCTAACTCAACATGGCCTCCTTCCCTTTCTGCAGGTCAAAGTGCACCCCAAAGTGACGCTGGGGGACGCGTGGAGCCCACAGCTGTGGAAGGAGTACACTGGCAAACAAGTGAGAGACAGAAAAGGTGCCTTCTAACGCCACAACCACCCCTCTTTACAGAGGAGAGACGAGCAACACACAGCACTGGGCCCCTATTCCCACGACAGCCAGACCAACCCCCCTAGGGTCTTTGTGATGTCACCTTGGGCTGACCTGTTGCCTTGGCCTTAGTAGGTCGGCTAGCTGCTGTATTTAGAACATGGCTTTGTCAGGAGTCAGCACTGGTAAGAAACAAGGAATTCCTCCTGGATGGTCCTGATGCTGAGAAGAGTAAAGGCCACAGAGATGCCTGGACCGCCTCAGCCTGCTGATTAATGCCCCTACCCTGACGCTAATTACAACGGGGGCATCCCAAGACTACAGGCAGCAGCCTTAGGCAAATAGCCCAGAGAAAAGCTATTCATCCCTCAGCGCTTCCTGAGAGAGTGCCAAGACAGGACAGAAACCAGGAGCGGTTCCCAGCCAGTGGTTTCATTGGGAATAAAACCAAATAAAGCCTGGAGTGGAGGGAGGGCTCCATCAAGAATTCTCCAGATCGGGTAAGACTGGTAGTTTAACAATACATAAGCTAATATGATTTAATTGAGACTAACAGACAGATGGAGGCCTGTCCACGAATCTGATTCTGACAGAAAAGCGAGTGAGCGGAAGAGAGGGAGAGAGAACAGGAAAGTGAGCCTGAGTACCCACAGGCGGCCATGCTTATTGCCTCGGCTGATGCATTTTTCTGCCCAGACTTTCTGCAGACACATCTGGCCACCTGTCATCCTTAAACCACAAATGATGAGGTGTTCCTGCAAACAGTTACCTGTGTGCACAGTTACTAGTTGAGCAACCAATTTTCTGCAGGTGTAAAAATTACATTTCTCAAAAGGAAAATTCAAGAACAGCCAGTTTACTCATTAAGCCTTTAGAAATCAGCCTTGGCTTGCTTTCTCTGAAAATGATTCCTTCATTTCGGGGTCACAAAAGTTTAACTGTAAAGCAAGTGGATCCTGGGTGCTGTGGTTCCAGGCCCTCTGTTCTCTTAGGAAACAAGAAAGCAGGGCACAGTGGTGCACGCCTGTAATCCCAGCACTCTGGGAAGCAGAGGCAGAGGCAGGCGGATCTTTCTGAGTTCGAGGCCAGCCTAGTCTACACAGTGAGTCCAGAACAGCCAAGGCCACACAGAGAAACCCTGTCTCAAAAACAAACAAAACAAAACAAAAAAACAAGCAAACAAACAAAACAAACAAACAAACAAAAAAAACAGCTGGGTGTGGTAGCGCATGCCTTTAATCCCAGCCCTTGGGAGGCAGAGGCAGGCAGATCACTGTGAGTTCAAGGCCAGCCTGGTCTACAAATCGAGTCCAGGACAGCCAAGGCTACACAGAGAAACCCTGTCTCGTAAAACAAAACAACAACAACCCAAAACAAACAAACAAACAAACAAACAAAAATCAAGGAATCCCAGGAGCCCTCGTTCACATGGGTTCCCCTGCCTAACCTTTGCTATTAATGTTAGAAATTTAAACCGAGGAAAATTAAAATTGTATAAATCCATTTGAATCCACAATGATAACAAACCATTACATTAAACTCGTAACATTTAAAAACTAGTTATATTTTCCCAAATAAAAGTAATTTCATGATAAAGGTGACATTGTTTCATATTTGAAAAAAAAAATCTCTTTAGTGTTTGGCTTAATAGAAAATGGCTGGGTTCTCATTTGTCCCTTCATTCGACCCATTGCAAGTGAGTCATTCTGGCTGAAGGATTTAGGGAAAGTTGGTTGTATGGGTCAGTGGTTGGATGGCATTTTTAATAGCCTTTCCAGATAATTATAAGATTATCCTTTGATGCTGTAAATGCAACAAGGACTTCCTACCGAAGAGGGACCACTAAGGAATGGGGAAAGGATAACCGTCGTGTGGAAAATCCGAGCAGCACCATGCAGGAGACTTGACGAGCCGTGGTGACAGTACAGACCCTTGGTGTGATGAGATGGGAGCACCACTTAGCCCATCAGTCTCGTGTAATCATGAGAAAAATAGCATTGTCTATCAAATGCCCGCCCAGGACTCCTCAAAACTGTCAAGAGCATCAAAAATGAGGAAAGTCTCAGAAAGTGTGACATTGAGAACTAGGACGACGATAGCCTCATGTCAGTGGCATCCTAGAACAGGAAAGGACATTAGGCCACATAAGGAGGTGTGCGTGGAGTAGAAACGGAACACTGTATCACAGCTCAGGGGTTCAATGCAAGCTATTGGCAAAATGATAATAAAATAAAACAATGTATCCAAGATTTCTTGATTAAATGTAGCAAACATATTAATAGAAGAGCTAATAATAAAAGAAACTGGATTTGGGAGCGGATGTAAACACTCTATATTCTGTTCTGTTTTCCTTTTTCTATCTTCCTCCTCTTTCTTTCTTTTCCTTTTTCAGCTTTCTGTGACAATAGCTCACTGCAGCCCGGGCTGACCTAGAACTGACTGAGTAGTCTAAACTGACCTCAAACTCACAAAGATCCTCCCACCGCAGCCTCCTCAGCATGAGATTACAGGTGTGGGCTTCCTCTCATTTTTTTTTTCTAGAAACCTAAACTGATCTAAAAATTATGTCTATTTAAACTGTTTACAGAAGTTGACAAGAGGTAGTCTTTAAAATATTAGCTGCACAGCAGAATCCGAAACATTTCTGGTGTGTGCATGCATGTGCATATGTGTGTTTGCATGTATGTGTTTTTATTTTTATTTTTTATTTTTTTGGTGTTTTGAGACAGGGTTTCTCTGTGTAGCCCTGGACTCACTTTGTAGACCAGGCTGGCCTCAAACTCACAGCGATCCGCCTGCCTCTGCCTCCCAAGTGCTAGGATTAAAGGCGTGCGCCACCATGCCTGGCTATGTGTGTGTGTTTTAAAGTTACATTTATTTTATATGTGTCACACCTATGTGTGGAGGTCAGAGGACAGCTTGCTGGGGTTGGTTCTCTCTTCCCACTATGACATGAAATCAGGCCACAAGGCTGGTGGCCACCTGTTGAGCCATCATGGGCACCCCTGTCCCCAGCTTTCTGAGGAAGAGTCCACTATGTAGCCCAGGCTAGCCCCAGACTCCCAGTTCTCTTGATCCAGCCTTCCAAATGCACTGCAGGCACATGCTACCATACCAACTTATACTTTTTCAATCACTCTTTTCTGTTAATCTTTCTGCATTTTCCTTCTGCCATGTGTAATTTTACAGCACTATGCACTGGTTATTGGGAAATGTTGTTTCAATAAACTAGACCATCCAAATGTTGAAATGTTTAATTACACAGTTACTAAAACATTTTGCCAGACGTGGTGGCTAACGCCTGTGATCCCAGACGGCAGAAGGCTGAACAGGAGGACAAGGAGTTCAAGGCCAGCCAAGTCACAGAGAGATGCTGTTTGAGTCCCACCTCCCCTCCCCAGAATCCTGAAATTCTGTTTTTGTTGATATCACTATCAATCTCACCAGAAAAAAAAAATGTTAAAAAACTGGTGAGCTGGTGAATCGTGATGACAGAGACACGCGCCAAAATTTTAACTTTTACTCATTTGCTCAAATTGTCTCACTGGTAACAAATATTGTTCATTGTTTTACTTGAAATGACAGCCTCCACTCCTTTCCAAGAAATGTCTGTCAAACACTGTGAGAAAATGTCTGCCAAGTTGAATAACCACATTCTGTCAGTCAGTCTTCTATGCAAGAACTGGTAATCCTTGAGGGGGAAAAAAAACTCAGGAGGTTTTCCTCAAGGCAGCCATGATATTTGGTGTCAGGAGAGTCTCATAAGGTCTACCTGTCATTTCCTCACACACCAAAAAAAATTTTAACAGTACATGTTCTCAAAGTTGAAAGTTAACAAAATCAATCATTTTTCCTGCCCTGTGGAGACTCAGCTTACATGGAGCGCACTCTGCTTGGTTTTTACTGCTGTTCCCCCTCGGCCAGCGCCCAGCCATGGAGGACACAGCCTGGCCTCGGGCCACTGTCTTCTGTCTTCAGCAGGTCTTACCTGTCACTTCTATAGCACCATTACTGGAAATCTCACCCCAGTGAGAAGAGCAGAGTGTCCTAGTGTTTACACAGATGAAGAATGGGGTGCTCAGGACTGCTGGGGACTCACGGGGACCCTGCACAAATCACTGTGCTAAGTCACCTGTGTCCAGGAAGCACAGAACATCTCTGGCTTCCCTTTTCTCCGGGGCAGCTCATAGGAAGGGAACGGCAGCAACAAGTCCACCAGACACACCCTGCCCTGCCCTCCACAGGCCCCTAAGAGGGCATTTCCTATCACCTTTCATATTATAGCAGGGACCGAAGGCAGCAATATTTGTACAAAGGGCCTCTCATGACTGAAGCCGTCTGCTTCCCCAGCTAGCTTCATGCTCTCTCAACATCTCAAAGCTCACCTCAGACGTGGAGATGTGCAAAGAATCTGAGTGGACTTTGTGGCTGATTTTGAATTCTATTAATGGACTGAGGCAGAATCTGCCCAGACACTCCCAGGCAGAACATCGAGGCAAAGGACTCAGCGTGAGTGAGGAGTTCAAGTCCCCCTTTGACAGTCACTAGCTGTGTGACCTGAGGGAAGTTACTTAACTTCTACATGCCTTCACGTCTCCATCTCTAAAATGGGACAATAAAAACGCCTACCTATCACCTTCTAATGCTGATAGACGAATCACTACCCACCTAAAAGTCTACAAAAATATTACTCTTGCCCACGGCTCAACATTCATTGTTACAGAGTGTCAATGGTTTGCTCCTTGCAGGATGGTTTTCTTGTGATGATGCCAGTAGAGGCAGCTGAGTGGGTCTCGGGCCTTCCAGAAACTGGGTTATATAACCCAAAGCTGGAACCCAACCCCCAGATGTTTACTCCAATACCTGGGGTGGGTGCACTGTTTTTCTCTTTATTGAGTATCATTTGGCAGCTATGTAGTCTGGCTCATAAGATCATCAGAACTAATTAAGAGTTTTAGACTAAATCTGAAGTTGAATGATTTCAAGGAGCCTCTTCATGCGACTATTCAGGCTCTGAATTGCCACAATTATAAGGCTGCAAAGAAATGCAAAATCACCATCATAAGAAAATAGTAGCGAGGAACTGGCCACTTGAAAATGTAGCCCTTCCTCAGACATCCTCCGCCGAGAGCTCGGCACTGGGGAACTAACCACTACCCTCAGCCACCGTCTTGTCTGTCGTTCAGGGTTTGTCCGATGCAGAAAATATCTCAGTTACCATGGCATAAGTGGCAAACCTACCCAGGCATAGCAACTGGCGAACGAAGGGGCTAGTGACTAGAGGAAGGGAAACCGAGATAGGGGTGATGACGTCACAGGAACTTCGAACAAAAAACAACCGTAACGCTCATGCATTAGAAAGATACCAAGAACTACATGAAATCCTGGAATGCTCTATAGAAAGCAATCCCGTGCAACTGAACGACCAAGTCATAGGTGAAGGACGGACACGGTCATTGCTCTACAACTATGCAAAGACAGTTATGCATAAAATAAATGGAAACATAGAGTCTGTTTTTAGCAAAGACAGTAGAACTTAGTGCAAGGCTGAGTAGATTTTTCTCCCTGCAAATACAGGGGGGAATCAGGGCCTTAAGACGGATGCGCTGGCAGAAGCAGGAGGAATCATATCGGCCACAGAAGCGTTTAATTAATCCTAACCGTATCCCTTCTAAAGTGCTAAGCAACTGCAGGTTGGACACATCTCTGGTTCAAAGGTGACGAACTCTTGCCTGGAGTAAGTCAATGGCTTTTAAGACACATGCTCATATAAATGAAAATGTTCTTCCCTTTGCCTCAAAGCAGCTCTTCCTTAGTTAGCTGAAGGTGAGGAAGCAGAGACCAAGGATAATGCTCGTCTGAGGAACTCTCTGTAAAGTTACTCGACTTTCTCAAGACTTACACTGGATAAACGACACTAAATATTCCACTGAGCACCGAGAAGCCCGGAACTTTGAAAAGACAGAGTCATATGTATAGTGAGTGGATCTGCAGTCAAAGACGTTCTAAAATACGGGAGAGGGATGCCCACATTTCACCTGGGAGATATATTATCTAAAGTATAATACGAATGTCATGGTTTAGAAATTGAAGTTCTTTCACCAGGCCCAAACAGCTCAGGCGCCACAGCAGCGAACAGTGACTGTGAAGGATGGTGGTTCTGTATGCAGCGTCTCCTCAGATGCTCCTAAGCCCGCTTCTCTTCCTTTCTCCGCACACTAATCTCACCTCATTTATTTCCTCCTTGTAAAAGTATTTTATTCCACTTATCCATTTATCCCACGCATACATGCACTTTTCTTTTCTTCCACCATAAGGGACTGGGGAATCGAACTCAGGTGGTCAGGCTTGGCTGCAAGTGTCCTTACCCTCTGCGCCTTCCTGCCAGTCCTACCTCAATTTTTCTTACTTCCCTCGCATACGGCTTTTACAAAAGAGCCATGACACTGATTTTGCTTCTGCTTCCAGCAACAGTTGACAGTTGCCTCTGCATTTTTAATTTCTCTTGAAAGCCCTTCAAAGAGCAGATTTTTTTTTTGTGCCAGCACCTCGAAAAATTGCTTGGCAAATCGATGAAAATTTCCCTTTTTGAGACTTTCACCTCGGTTCTGACTCTGTGAATAGCATTTTAGAATCTGAAACTGGCTGAGGGGAAAACATGAAGTATTTTACCATGTGAAAAGGCCAATGAGTCTGGCCAGGCCTGGATACTTACTCTCTCACACAGCTCTTCAAATGTGCAGTCGGCAACGGTTCCACAGGCTTTATTCAGCCGCAGCTCTCTGCCTTGCACTTTTAGAATCCTTGGTCTAGTTACTATGGGAACATGAACAAAGACTCAATCTTGTCTGGATAATTACTATAAAATTCATCTCTTACAGATAGGAAATGCATAGCTTGATGAATAATAGCACATGATTCAACACATAAATTAGACAAAATGCTGATACAATGACTGCCACTTGAACGTGGCATCAACCCATATACAGCAATGGAACTTATTAATTGGTCAGTGGAGATTGGGCATTGTGTTCTAAATGTATTCTCTTTCAAGAGAAATTAACTTACGTACAATCATTTTGTTTCTGAGCCAGCTCATCAAACAACTTATCCATGACAGCCTCCACATCAGCCTCACTTGTGCTACAGTGAAAAGAATAATAGAATATGAAATTAATAACACTTGAAGCCAACATCAAACAGCTGCCTGAGCCTGCTTAGCTTTTTGCCCATGAAGAGGGAGAACAGGCTGTTGTGGTCTAAATACAAACATTAGATTTAGAATACACTTAAAAGCAGAGAATATTAACTCTCAGGTAGACGACCCTGCCTTATTTGCATACATTGAAAGACTTCTGAGCTTCTAGATGTTTCCAGTAATGAGACGATCCAGGCAGAGTAAATCCATTAATACTATGTGTACACAATGAGAAGAAAGCTTCTGGCTCTCTCTTGCATGCAAAACAAGAGCAAATAGGCAAGGCAGTCAAGCATCCAGCAAGCATCCTTTGAAATCCCCACTGAGAGGGTACACGTGAAATTAAATATTGAGGGTGTTTTTAGGGCAGGAAAAACCGAGTCAAAGCCACTGACTGAGAGGACCGAGCACTCAGAATTAAATTACTGGCTTCGACGACTACCAACTTGATCTGCACATCGGAAATGTTGTCACACTCCCATACATCTGAAGACGTACAGACAACCCCAGTTTCTCTCAAAAGTGTCCTTGTTGGAAATCCCCACCCCCTAGCCCCGTCCTTCTGTGATGCTGTCAACCGCAGCAGCTATGGAGTGAGCTCTAGCGCACAATCTTTTGTATTCTAATTAGACATCACCATATGGTTTAAGGAGCTCACATATAGAAATGTGATAGTGCTGTGGCCTCTTTTCTTCTCACTTTTTTTTTTAAAGAAGGGTTGATAAATTAACAGTCAATAGAAGAAGATAACTAGTAGAAGAAAGGCCTTAGGAAAAAAAAACCTCTGAGTGAAAATCAAAGTTCCTCCAGTCCTTCATACAAACTTACACGAGGTGACCTGCCAATATGGTTGATTTTGACACAAAGCAATCTTGACTAATTGTGGAAGTAGCTGACGCCTGCTTGAATACTGTATTATTGACAATTAGTCATTAAGTTTAAACTAAACAAAATCCTTCTTAGCAGGTTGCTGGCATTTAGCATAACTGCAGAGTTCCCCACCTGTAGCAAATGCAACAACATAAAATGCAGCAGCATAGTCACCTGAGGGGGCCCCACCTGTGTGTGGGTCTCAAAACTATCATTGGCCATGGTTGACTCCACAGAGAATGCTATTTGACTTTCACGAAGCCCACTAAGACCTTTAAATAAGCCACATTAATATAACTAAATGACAGTACAGAAAGAATGATTTAAAGAGATAATCACCCAAACTTTTTTTAAAAAATTATCATACTTGCATTGTATGTGGAGGCCACAGAAAAACTTGTGGGAGCTGGTTTTCTCCTACTGTGTGGGTTCTGTGGTTCAACTCAGGTGATCAGACTTAGCAGTGCTTTTGCCAGCCCCGCAAAGCAAATTTAAATGCATCAACAAACTACAAAGTCAATGTAAATGTCAAAAGTCACATCAACTGCATCGATGTCATTCATTTAGAAAAATTTCTACCACACAGTGGAAGTATACACCCACACCAATCTTTTTAAGAACTGGATGCGTGCATGTGTGTGTGTGTGTGTGTGTGTGTGTGTGTGTGTGTGTGTATGTGTGTGTGCATGCGCGCACAGGCATGCAGTGCATGGAAGCCAGTTTGACATCAGGTGTCTTCCGCAGGTGTCCCCAGTTGGCTATGAACCCCAGGGCTGCCTGTCTCTGAGCTTACCCCCTTGCCTCCCAGCCCAGCCCCAGCCCAGCCTCCAGCATTGGCACTGGGTGAGTGTGACTCCGCACCTGGCTTTCATGTGGGTGCTGGGAATCCAACCTCAGGCCTCCTTCCTTATGGCAAACAGTCTACCAGCTGAGCCATCTCCCCATCCCTGACTTAAAAAAAAAAATCACAGTACATAACCCAGGCTGACCTTGAATTTGTATTCCTCCTGCTTCTGCTTCCACAGTGCCTGGTTAATGATCCATGTAAAACTTATTTTATTTTACGTATTATTACCAGTGTATATTGGGGGGGCATGATATGCCACAGTGTGTTTGTGGACAGCCCCGGGGAGTCAGGGGCTAGGAATTGAACTCAGGACACCAGGCTTTTGTAGTGAATACTTTTACCCACTTTTATCCATCTTGCTGGTCCTAATAGTATACTTGCAAAGGCATACAGAGTGGAGCAAGCAGAATTAGGGTAGTACCTGCCCAGCAGAGCAAGACCCTGGGTTCAATTGCCCCCCCTTTCTCTCTCACACCCCCCCACACACACATACACACACACACAGAGCCAACTTCTCCTTCATAACAAGATTAGCATTTCATGTTGCATTTTATTTGGGTTTTAAAGGGTTCTGCCATGTAGCCTAGGCTGGCCTATAACTTGTAATCCTCCTGCCTCCATCTCCTGAGTGCTAAATTATAGACCTGTGCCACCACACCCACCGCAAAATTATTTTTACTTTAACACTGTCTAATAAGAATTTTATCACCCTCCCATAAACAAATACTTGTAAGTTCCAAAATAGGAAAAGGTATTAGTGTTCAGGGCTCTCAAAGCAAAAGCGTTTTCTAAAAAAGCAGTCTGCGTGGCACGTGACTGTTGCCCATCTGCGCTAACATGCACTTGGCCATAGGAGTACGTTGCACTGCTGTAGAGCACGGGGCCCTCATCTCTATAGTGACTTAAAGGCATGTGGAGTGGGTGGCTATGCCATGGGTTGATGTTTTTAGACTTAACTAGATTGACATAAAACCAAGAAAGAACAATTCTCAAATTCCTTAACAAATGATGGTCAGAAAACCTTTATCTTCCCACAATCTATGCAGACCCCAGTTATTTTTATGTACATTATCATGTGTGTCTGTAGGATGTGTATGTGCAGGCACATGTGGGCGTGGAGCACACGTGGAGGCCAGGGACAACGCTGTAGGTCTGCTCTTTCCTTCCACCTTTACATGGAATTGGGGGATCAAAGCTAGGCACAGCAAGCGCTTTAGCCACTGAGCCACCTTGCCAGTCTGCATTAACTTTTAAAAAGATGAGCACTAGAAAAATAAAGAGAAAAAAAAATAATTAACCATTATATTAGTCTAAAAGGCTCAGTTACCTATGGTATGTTTCCAAATCAAATTTAAACCGCTTTGAGTATGTCTTGCGCTTGCCACAAAAGCCTTAAGCGATGCTAAACTTTGCGGTGTGTTGACAGTGGGACAGAGAAAGCTGCCCTTCGCTGGGCCACTCTGCAGCAGTGAGTTCCCTGGCACCACTCTTGCCTCTTGGTGGAGGTCCTATCAGAGACTCAAAACTACGTCACTTATCTAAACTGGATATGCAAGGACATAAACTTCCTGTATGACGGAAAATATAAATGGCAAGGCCAAAGTCAGACTACCGTGGCAGTATTTATGTCATACCATATAAAAATTTATCAACCATATAAAAAAATCCCACAGAACAACTGCCAGAGGACTTTTAAGAAGCTCCATAAAAAGACAGCTTGGTCGGTAAGGAGCTCATTGTCCAATCATGCCAAGTGTGGTGGCGCATGCCTATAATCCCAGCCCCCGGAAGCTGAGGCAAGAAGATGACACTAGGGTTGCAACAGGAAATGGCCCTCCAGGGCTCACTACTGGGGTATGCTGGGCATTTGAGGAGCGCATGGGCTTCATGGGTGCACTAAGGCATTAGTGAATTCAAACTATGACAGGGAGTAAGAGACGTGTTAGGATGTGGGTTTGGTGGGAGAAAGTGCATCAGGAGGTAAGGCTCCCATCCAGGTTCCCAGCACCTCGGTGTTCTGCCTAGAAACAACAGACTCAAGAACCGTGGACAGACCAAACCCACAGGACAAAATAGGTCATTTCCCCTTTCAATCGTTTCAGGACAAAATAGGTCATTTCCCCTTTCAATCGTTTCTCTTGGGGTATTTGGTCACAGCAATGTGGTGACGATGTCCAAGTAGCTCAGTGACTGGGCTGACAGCAATGTTGAGGGGTGGCCTGGACGATGGATCTGTTCCTGATGTCAGCGCTGTCGGGACAGGATCCCTCTCTGAGGTGTTAGGAGCCTAGCGCTAGCTTGCTATGGTCTCTATGACCACGCAACAGAGAGAGTGCTGGAGGTTGAACTTGGTTAGTCTATGCCCCATCCCCCCGCCCACAGTGACCCACTTTTCTAATAACTTACATTATAAATTACTTCAGTGTAAGTTGCTTCGAATTATTTTTAGGTATGAATAGAACATAAGGTAATATGTAATTAAATTAGTGAAATAGTTAAGCCAGAAATATTTTCTTTTTTCAGAAATATTTTCTTTTTTTAAATATTTATTTATTATTTATACATATTCTGCTCATATGTACGCCTGCCTGCCAGAAGAGGGCACCAGATCTGATTGTAGATGGCTGTGAGCCACCATGTGCCTGCTGGGAATTGAACTCAGGACCTTCGGAAGAACAGACAGTGCTCTTAACCTCTGAGCCATCTCTCCAGCCCCAGGAATATTTTCTTAATAAAATATCATGGTTATTTATGTAAATAATATGTTAATTTGCATATTTCAAAACTCTAAGATTTCCCCTACTGTTTTTTAGTTTTTAAGATTTATTTTTACTTTATGTATATGGACGTTTTGCCTGTATGTATGCCTGTGCACCACGTGTGTATAGTGCCTGCAAAGGCCAGAAGACGGTGACAGGTCCCCTGGAAGTAGAGTCACAGATGGTTGTGAGCTGCCGTGTGGGTGCTGGGAATTGAACTCAGGTCCTTTGGAAGGGCAGCCAATATAGTGAACCACCGAGTCATCTCTCTAGCCCTCACCCTGGGTTGCTTTTAAGCAGGAAATCTGAAGTGTACAGCATTATTATAAAAGCTTCAGCCAGAGAAAATGCATTCAAATTTTAAAAAAAGAAAAAGAAAATATATCATTTGCCATGGCAAGGAGCAGCAATGGCGTTGTCACAGCTCTCAAGTGAAACCATTTAAGGGATAATGTCACCTTTCACTAAAACTCCTTATTCAGAAATATAACCACACCCATGCGGCCCTAATGAAAGACCAGGATTTGCTGTGGTTTTGATTAGCTACTTTGGGGTTTGGTAAGATTTGTTTTGGCCAGAGTCAGAATTCTGCCTAAAGATGGACAAGCTTGGATGCAGGTGGAGTCGATGGCGAACTCTGCTAAGACAGGGCAAGCAAGTCCTTGATAGTTCCTATCTCACAAATATATCTATCAGATATTTGGGGCCAGAAGGCTGAAGATGATGCTCCAACGTTATTGAGAATTTTGGGTGACTGTTCAGGCAGCAAACTGTATCCGTCATTTTTTCCCTTTGGAAGCTGCTACCCTACACTTCTGCTACACTCACATAATTAATTTTTATTCCTTCTCAAGTCTCTGATGAAGCTTAAGACCGGATAACTCAGTTTTACAGTTAAGCTTAGTTATTTAGGGGTTAAGATGTTTCTAGGTCTAAGGTGTTTTAGATTGATAGAGATGAGATATGATAGATATTGATTTACATTTAGACGTACCAAGATAGGAAAGATGTTTTCTTCAAGGTTGCCAAATTCAGCTAGCCAAAATATTATAAATGTAACATTTTTATAATTCCTTATTGTTTCCTGGCTCTTCTTGCTGTATGTACTTTATTGTATTTATGTGTAATAAGATAAATGTATACGTAAAAAAGAAAAATAAAAAAATTTTTTAAAAGATTTGTTATTATTATTTTTATTGGTATGTGTGTGTGTGTGTGTGTGTGTGTGTGTGTGTGTGTGTGTGTGTTGGGGACATAGAATGCTACATTTGTGAAAATGCTCACAAAGGCCAGAAGAGGGCGTCGAACCCTTTATAGGTGGAGCTATAGGCTGTTGTGTACCATCCAATATGGTGGCTGGGAGCCAAACTATGATTCTCTGGAAGAACAGCTAGTGTTCTTAAACCCTGGGACATTTTCCCAGGCCTTTATAAGTGCTTTAAATAAACTTTTACAAATATATGTTACACAGTGTCCTTTTCCTAAAGACCTAAAACAAAAGAATGGTTACGTTATGTAAAGTAGAAGATTGTGGTCAATCTCCACGACAGAGAGCTCAGCCTCTGAAAGCACTAATCAAGCGGTTTTGGGGGCTGGAGAGATGACTCAGCATCTATGCAAAAAACATGAGCAGGGTGGCACACATCTGTAACCCCAACACGGGGGAGGTGAAGACATAATGGTCACTGGGGCTTGCTAACCAGCCAGTCTAGCAGAACTGGTGAGCTCCATGCTCAGTAAGTGGCTTGTCTGAAAAAAGAGATAAGACAGAGAGAGGCCAAAGAAGACGTCTGACATAGACTTCTGGCCCTCATGTGTATGCACACATGTGCGCATGTCCACCTGTGCAAAAAAAAAAATATATATATATATATACACACACACACCTACACATGCCCAACCATACACCCCCAAAATGAGCTTAATTTGGAGTTTTCTCTTGGAGCCACAAAAATATATGTGCCACATGTCAATGACACAATTATCCCACTCGGTTTTATGTCATTGCATTTTCATCATAAAAAGTCATATCCTGAAGGCGAGGGAGTAGCATCAAAATGAGCTGAAGACAAGGGGATTGAATCCAGTGTTGTGAGCAGCGTCCCCTTCTCTCCTGAGGGAAACGGAAATGAGCGGGAAGGATGGGCGTGGCTTAGTGGTAGCGTGGCTGCCGGGTGCTCACAGGTCCCTAGTTCGAGCTCTAGCTCTGCAACAATTTAACAGACTTGCTTCAGTTCCCTGGAGACAGCTGGACTCTGGGTAATTGCTCATGGCACGACACTGCTACATACTAAGCCTTTGTGTAGCTAAGATTCAAGAAAAGAAAGTCCTTCCACAGCTAATCAAGAGTTGACACAGAAAGAGCGTTAGGGTCACTTCTGATTTGAGGCAAAGTCACTCTTTTCCAGAGCACAGCACAGCCTCCTTTTCATCTGCTCTGCAATGCCCTGAAAGCCGCCCATTTCGTTGCTCCTGTCACCTTTGTTCCTCTCAGGAACTGTACTCAGGGGGCACCGTTCTGTTTTCTGTTGCTCAGTACCACTGTGTCTTTAAGTCAGAAAAGCCCTGGAGTCAATCACTGTTCAGCGGCCAGGAAAGCTGGCACCCACTCCCACGGGAGCCCTGAGTGGAGCACCTGGATTAAAAGCCTGAGTGCTTTGAAAGCATGAGAATCTTGGTTTATCTTTTCCACGTCAAGTCAGTAAGAAAAGAAACTCGTCAGTCGTTCCAATTTTGAAAATAAAATTCACGGCTGAAATCAGGCATTCTCCATGAAACTTAGCCCCCAAAGACACAGAGCATGTTGAAAAAGAGCTTATTATGGCTGGATCATTTGAAATTCTCCACAAAAATTCCCAAACACTTGGAGGTTTCTGGAAGAGGGTCATGCATGAATTTAAATGGAAATTAATTTTTTTCAAGAACCTCCCACTTCATTAGGCCTGACTCAGGGCGACAGAATGCTAACCACACTTTGTTCCTTTGTCCCCTTTCAAAAATCAACAGCTTGTTAAGGTATCAACAAGTAGAGCAGGACTGGCTTTCCTCAGTCCCCCTCGCTCCGTGCTCTCTATGCCAGAGAGCCAAAGCTGATTTGACAGAGAAATTTCTCCTTCCTCTTGGGGTTCTTTGCCAAACTTTCCTGGCAGGGAGTCCTCGCCCTCTCCTAATTCCTTGTGCATTCATACTGTATGGCTCTTTGTCCTCACACCAAACATAATCTGGGACTGGAGGCAGGTCTAAAATTAAGTTGGTTTATACTTGCCTTAATAGAAAACAGACTTGGTTGCATTTCAAATCCTGTAAGGTGTGTTTTACATAACGGAATCGGTTGTTCAAATGGATTTTTATCCTACTATTTATCTTCTCAATCACGCAAAGGCTTAATTGACTGTTCAGAGATCCATTTCAGTCTCTATTTTCCCACCCTTCTCAATCACCTGGTGAATAATTTACCTGGTTCCATTAATCTTGACCTGTACATAATGCAGAAAGTGGGATCTCCTCTCAAATTGCAGAACTTCGCCCCTCTCGTCGCCCTATAAAATGCCGACTGACTTTCTGTGTTGTATTTCCCCTAAAAGAAGTCAGTAGCTTAACGTGCGGAACCACAGCTTGATACTTTTTTTTTAAGTTTCTTTTTGTATAATTTCAGAAAGGCAAGATGAACAAAAGGTTTTAAGATCAATGAAGATGAGGGAGAGGTTGAATAATGAGGCAAAGAGGCAGGGGAGTTTTAATAGCCTTAAAAAAAAAAGTCCATAGTAAGTAACTAAGGACCCAGGATTTCTGCCAGATCAGTGTTTCTTACACTGCAGACTGACTTTCAGTTCAAAGCATGATCTACTTGAAGATGAAATAACAAGCAGTTAAGAATGCTGAGAAACCAGAGCTGGTCGTGGTATCTCATGCCGAGGATCCTAAGATACAAGGGGCTGAAGCAGGAGGATTTCATAAGTTCAAAGGCAGCCTGGGCTGCAGAGTAAGCTCCTGGCTGAGGGACACCCTGTCTTAAAAGCAGGGCAGGGGAAGATAATGTTAAGAAAACTGAAAAATTGCACGAACATTATTTGCTCACCCATTGTACACCTACACATATGATCTGCAACTAGGTACTTCAGTCAGTGTGCTTAAGACGGGCCAGTTTTATTCTGTGACAGCAAGCCCAAGTGGCCTGTGGTGAGAGATGCCATTGTCACATGCAGTTTAAAGGAGAAAGAAAAGACTTGTGCTGAGCAGACGGATGTGGTTGCTCTGGGAAGTCTGTCCAAGGGACTGCTTTGCTGAGCAGTTTGTTAGCTGAAATCTCAACTAGTTCCACACACTTGCTATTAATTTCTCACTCAGTAGCCTTTGAGTTAATGTGTGATTAATTACTACTTAAGTGTATACCCAAAGTATGTCAAATAGAATACTTCTGTGGTCTTAACAGTTAAAAACTTGAAAACACTTTGTGTGATTATACCCTTCAGGATATAAACCAGGAAGCTGCTATTGGAACATACAACTATGTGTCTGTAACATGTGGCTATGCACCTGTAACATACAGTTATGCGCCTGTAACATACAGCTATGCGCCTGTAACATACGGCTATGCGCCTGTAACATACAGACAGCTATGTGCCTGTAACATACGGCTATGCGCCCATAACATACAGACAGCTATGTGCCTGTAACATACGGCTATGCGCCTGTAACATACAGACAGCTATGTGCCTGTAACATATGGCTATGTGCCTGTAACATACAGACAGCTATGCACCTGTAACATACAGCTATGCGTCTGTAACATACAGCTATGCGCCTGTAACATACAGCTATGCGCCTGTAACATACAGCTATGTGCCTGTAACATATGGCTATGCGCCTGTAACATACAGACAGCTATGTGCCTGTAACATATGGCTATGCGCCTGTAACATACAGACAGCTATGCGCCTGTAACATACAGCTATGCGTCTGTAACATACAGCTATGCGCCTGTAACATACAGCTATGCGTCTGTAACATACAGCTATGCGCCTGTAACATATGGCTATGCGCCTGTAACATACAGACGGCTATGTGCCTGTAACATATGGCTATGCGCCTGTAACATACAGACAGCTATGTGCCTGTAACATACGGCTATGGGCCTGTAACATACAGACAGCTATGTGCCTGTAACATATGGCTATGCGCCTGTTACATATGACTATGCATCAGTAACATACAGCTATGCGTCTGTAACATATGGCTATGTGCCTGTAACATACAACTATGCACCTGTAACATACGGCTATGAGCCAGTAACATAAGGTTACACGTCTGTAACATGAACTCGAACATTTACAAAGTATCAGCCAGAAACCAGGAGTGAGAGAAATGGCATCACTATCAAAGCGGATGGACTCTAAGATAATAAAGTAAGTAGTTCTAATCTATAAGTCTAGATTTCAGCTTGGGGGTGTTCAATCATAAACTTTACACAAACATTCCAAGAGCAAAACAAAACAACAACAACAACAACAAAAACAACTCCAAAATCTGCATCACATCTATGAAGTTTGGACGAGGGGCACTGAACCTGCCCTACAGCTGCAAATGGACAAATGAGCTACCCAGATGAAAAGCACAGATTCCTAGGAAGATACCAACCACTGACACTGGCCCAAAAAGTGGGGCTTTGGGAGAAAAGGAGGGTGCGGCGTTACCTGCCATCAAAACCAGACTAAAAGACGGATGACTAACCACGGATATCTCTTCTAACTAGAAACATAAGAGTCACCAATAAAGTATTGGCAAGCCTAACCCAGCAAAGCACAGAAAAGATGTACACTGTGCTCGCTACAAGTTTGGAGCTGAAGGGCCCGCCCTCCCCGCAAGCCCCAAACACCCCCTCTTTCTCTGCTGTTAAACTTAGGTTAAAGGTGTGGTTCCCATTTCGCAGCACTATTGGGAGGTGGGGGAACTTTAGGGGGTGGGACTAATTGGAAGCAGTTAGGTAAGAGGGGTGCCCTCGCCTGAGACTTCAGGACTCGGGTACCTTGTGTCCTCCTACTTGCGCTTTTCCGCTTTCTAGCTGCCTTTGCCCCAGCGCACTCCCAGCCAAAGCTGCCTTTGCCCCAGCGCACTCCCAGCCACGATGTCCAGCCTGGCTCAGCACAGGCCCTAAGGCAGTGGCGCCACCTGCACGGGGATGCAAATCTATGACACCAGGGGCTGAAGTAGGAAGCCCCTCCTGCTCCGGGGTTTTAACTCGGATGTTCTGCTCAGGGACGGAAAGCTGACAAGCATGACAATATTTATTCCAGAAACGCAAGCCTAATGTAAAATCTAAAAAAAATCAATTAGTAACATAAAGTGTGTTAATATAACAATGGCCCCGAATCACACAATTATCTTGGTAAAAACAGAAAATGCATTTCACAAAATCTAGCATGACAAAAATGTTCAACAAGCCAAGAAAAAGAATATTATTAACTGGTAACAGACATCTATGAAAACCCGGAGACAATGGTGTAATTAATGGTAAAACTGAAGTTGTCCTCTATAAGGCCGGAAACAAGATAGGGCTCCTTGTCTCTCATGCCGTACTAGAGCTCAGCTCTGGGAAGAAAAGCTGAACAAGAAAACTGAATTTTAAAAAATGCCCAGCTTGCAGAGGACAAAGGGAACTGTTTTTGTAGATAATATCATCTTGTATTTAGAAATTTCCAGGACTCCTAGAATCTAACAGATCAGTTCAGCAAGACTGCTAAGCAAAAATCTGTTGCATTTTATAGTAGTAATAAAGACATTAAAAATGAAACTGAAGGGCCAGGCGTGGTCGCGCACTCCTTTAATTCCAGCACTCGGGAGGCAGAGGCAGGTGGGTCGCTGCGAGTTCGAGGCCAGCCTGGTCTAAAAAGCGAGTCTAGGACAGCCATGGATACACAGAGAAACTCTGTCTCAAAAAAAGAAGAAGAAGAAGAAGGAGGAGGAGGAGGAGGAGGAGGAGGAGGAGGAGGAGGAAAGAAACTGGAGGAAATTCATTCATTTATAGAGTCTAAAAAGAATAAATTATCAAAAAATGAATTTAATGGAAGAACTGTAAATCATATTGTATACAGGAAACTATAAAACACTGTTGAAAGGGATTAAAAGCCAAAATAAATAGACTTATCTAACTGGCAAAGAAAGGTGAGACCCACCTACAGCTACCACTTTCTGGGACGCAAGCACCTGCAATGTGATTGTGGGGTGTGGTGAAATGGTCCCAAGGCGCCCCAGACACCTTCCAAATCAGGAAGGGGCAACCTTGCAGGCAGGAAGTAGAACCTTGCAAAGTGGCTGGAGAGATGGTTCTGTTGTTAGGAGCACACACTACTCTTGCAGAGGATCCGAGATGGATCGCCAGCTCCCATGTGGGCAGCGTACAACTGCCTGTAACTCTATCTGCAATGCTGAGGCCTCTGCAGGCACCACACTCATAGGCACACATCTACACACACACACACACACACACACACACACACACACACACACGTCATAATCAAAATTAAAATAAGGGGCTGGAGAGATGGCTTAGAGGTTAAGAGCACTGGCTGCTCTTCAAGAGGACCAAGGTTCAATAACCAGCACCCACATGGTGGCTCACAAACGTCTGTACCTCCAGTTACAGGGGATCTGACACCTCCTCTCTTTAATTGTGGGTGTGTGGGCATAAGCGTCATTCTTAGTTTTTGGATCTTTTTTTTTTCTTCCCTTAAACAGAGCTCCAGTCTTTGAGCACTGGGGTGGGGGTGGGGGTGCTTTTTGTGCCAACTAATTGTTGCTTCTTGAAAACTATAATTCAAAGACACAGTCACCAAAATGGCTCTCTTCTTGGAAAAGATGTTTCTGAAGAGGAAAGCCAAGAATGGTTGTGAGATGAAGCTTTAATTGAAAAAGCACTGAAGAAGAAACTTATTTTTGAAATCTATTCAAAGGAGGGATGTGTGTATGCATGTGTGTGTGTGTGAGAGAGAGAGTGTGTGTGTATGTGTGAGTGTGGGTGTGAGAGAGAAAGTTATGTGTCAAGTGAAAATAAGTTATGTCTAAAGTATTCCAGGTCATATTTTCTTCATTTTCAGGATGGTCCATGATCCCCACACTCATGCAGCTAAGACAGTCATGCAACACTAGACCACTAACAGCGGCTTCGTGTGAATGCTGGATAGTGATGTTGCAGTGGTCATGACTCTGGTAGTTGGGAGCCAAGTGAAAGAAAAGTTCCCAGCTCTGGTCAGTGGCCTGTTGAGACAGCCAGCCTTCTGTGGGTCTTTTGTCTCCTATACACTGAGCTGACGTGCAAGGCCTTGGCTCTCCCCAAAGTTGCACTGAGATGAGATGATGTTACCCTTGGGACAGGAGGCAGACATGAAAATGACAGGTTCCAAACAAGCTCAGGCTCCTCCCATGTCACAGGACTCAAGGCCTGTTCTGAAATCATCCTGAGACCCAGGAAAATGCCCTCCCACCCCCCAGGGGCCCCCAGCACAAGGAAGGAATGGCATATTATAATACTCAGGCTGCTCTCTGTACCAGGCTAATAAAATCCTTTGTTTCTGACCCAGCTCTTGTGGGGATGAGGAGCCATGGGACTGGGGGAGCCAGCTGGAAGAAAGAGTGAGGTTGAGGTGTGTCCAAAAATCTCATCTTGAGACCAACAGAAGTAGCAATGTTTCCTCCCTGCCCTGGTCCTGCATGTCCCAGCATATGTAACCTTACATCTCCTGCCTCTGCCACCCTTGTGGTGGTCATGGAACCTGGAGGCCAGGTTACAGGTTAAACTTCCTTTCCCTTATAAGGTCATGTCCAGCAGCACCTGGAATTCCTCTTTATGCAAACCAGGTATCCTCAGCATCTTGGCCCTGGCCAATGATGCATACTCACCCTGAAAACCTCTACCCACTACTCAAAGGTTTTAATAGCCTGTGTTCCCCCCCCCCCACACCCCCCAATTAAATGAGCTGTCTCACTGCAGCTCTCTCCTGAGAAGGCTGTTTCCCCTGAGTACTCACCACTGACCGAGATCCTGCGTAGCACCCACCCACTCTGGCTAAGCTTCCCTCCCTCCAGTCCTGCTCAGTGTGCACTGACCCTGGATACCCCAAGAGGGGAGCAGGAACTGGTGCCTAACATGGGGCAATTCTTTGAACCGAAAATGGGGGGGTTGTCCTCAGGGGAGTTGTATATTACTACCATGGTTCCCTCTTCCCTCCAAGGAGGGGGCCCTGATGATGGGCTTCCTTGCAAAGAGCCAGGGACAAGGAGTAGCCATCTCAACAGAGGTAGGGCAGAAACCCACCTTTAATTAGGGTAATGGTTATCAACTTGTCCCAGGAATCCTATTAGGTTAATGGCAAAATGAGTGATTTCTGAACAGCCATTGAATATCAGAGAGAAAAAGGGGTGACAAGGCTATTGAGTTATCTTCTTAAGGTTCCCAAAGCTCTGTCCCTGCCATTTCTGAGCATAACAGCGGGTAATACCTGCCTCAGAATTCTAGGAGCACTACCCAATGGGGTGTGTAGCTAGTCTAGCACTCCCTGGAGCTGGAAAAATGCTCCCATGAGAGCAGAGGAAGAGCTAAAACTAAGAAGCTATACAAGCATTGTTGGATCATACCTAGCAAGTGCCATGTCTTTTAGGGGAGCATCGGTGGATTGAAAGCCTCAACTGCCGCAGAAGACAGTGCTTGCAGGGAGGCGGGATTTCTTATCCCTTTTTAGGCGATCAAAAAAACGTAGTAGAGTACTTGTGGGGAGGGAAAGCCATGGTCGAAGCCAATTAGGGTTTCCCAAAAAAGCCTTGTAGGGAGCCAGGCATGGCAGCACACACCTGTAATCCCAGCACTCAGGGAGGCAGAGGCAGGCAGGTCTCTGGTGAGTTCAAGGCCAGCCTGGTCTACAGAGCGAGTCCTGGACAGCCAAGGCTACAAAGAGAAATACTGTCAAAAAAAAAAAATCCTTTGTAAGGAGGCAAGAGTTAAAGTTTGAGGGAAGGAACAGGTGGGTTTAAGTGGGAATATTGAAGTGAGGGAAATTTCCATCCAAAGAATGTGATGGGTGAAATAAGGAGGGAGGAAAGAAAAGGTATTAATTGACCCGTAAGTTGCAAAGGGGAGGTGGAAGAGTCTCCCCACACCAGACAACCATCCACATAATGCTAAACATAGAGACCTTTGTCTAAGTAAGGTTTTAATGTGGTGGCAACAGTCTCTTGGCAAATAATGGGACAGTTTTTCATTCCCTGAGGAAGAACTGTCCCTTCATACTGTGAGGCTGGCTCAGAGTTGTTAATGGGGCTGGGATACTGAAAATCCAAAGCATTCACAGTATTGAAGATGAAGGACAGGGAAAAAAAAGCGGCCTTTAATGTTTATTCCTAAGAGAGGGGCGTTGGTGGGAACAACAGAGACAAGGGGTAGTCCCCTTTGGGGGAATCCCCAAATCCGAATGGTTTTATTGGCTGTTCTTGTAGCAGTCTCCAGCCCCCTGAGCTCTTGTTGACAGCAAGCACGGGGTTTCCAGGAGCTGCGGGGAGGGCGAATATGATGGAGTAGAAGCTGCGCTGCTCTTTCATAGCTGAGCGAGGGCTTCAAGTTTCTTCCTTGATAAAGACCTCTGTTCAACCCAGATAGGCTCGTTAGAAAGCCAGTTGAGGCAAGGAGTGTTATATTTAACAGAGGCCCCTGAGAATTGCGGGTAACCGAGGGAAGGATTATTAAGGTTCGTATGGGGATTGTTGTCATTATGGGTACAATCATTTACCCTACTCTAACTTTCTTTAGGCTGACTGGTGAGGGTGACTCTCAGAGCTTCTAGAATGTCTCTTCCTAGAATACTGGTGGCAGTGCTGCCCACAGGAGTGTATATACTGCCTGTGCACCCATCAGGGTCCTCCCATTTGTAGGCTTGTTTGGTGGTGAAGGCATGGGAGCATCGCCTCCTATGCCTAGAAGCTGGGGACCAGGAACTAGCTCCCAGTCTTGTGGGATGTCTTGTTCCCTTAAGATTGTCTGATATGCTCCAGTATCAATGAGGCATTTGAATGGTTTGTGTTTTGGTGAGTCTTATTATATGGGATTTTAAAAAAGATTAATTAATTAATTAATTAATTACATACACAGTGTTCTGCTTACATGTATGCCTGCCTACCAGAAGAGGGCACCAGATGTCATTATAGATGGCTGTGGGCCACCATGGGTTGCTGGGAACTGAACTCAGGACCTGTGGAAGAACAGTCAGTGCTTTTAACCGCTGAGGCATCTCTCCAGTACCTATTATATGGGATTTTTTAAAGGGCCCATATTTTCCTGATCTGGGGTTTCTTTTGATGTGATGATGTATTTCCCACGATAGATCAGGAAATGCCAGGTTCAGAGAAGAACATTCCCAGGGGGACAGGGAAGATACATCTCTGTAAGGGATTTCTCAAAGTCCCCAAACGTAAGCCTTACTGCAAATTTCAAAAAAACCAGTGACTGCCCTAAATGGCTTTGCATAACTATTGGTTGATTATTGTTTTGTTTTTAAGAGAAAAGAAGATGGAGGGTTTGGGTTTTTTATGACATCCTAGCAGGCTGTTGGGGTCCAGGCAGAGGCTTCGGGGCTTTCGATCAACGTCAAGGAATCGCTCTGGCCAGAAGGACTCAGTTGTCCTTTCAAGTTGCCTGAACCCAATGTGATGGTGTTAACTGAAAACAGAGAAGGAAAAGATAGGCTGATGACCCTCAGAGTGGGGAGGCTGAGGGCCTTTGGGCTGATGCCAGAAGGCCGGGAGCATACACCTGTCCCCTGAGTGTACCGGAGATCTGTTACATCCACAATGGGCACCACTTGGCATGTGGTGTCCACTTCTCCCCTCAGGGTATCCTGGCTCATTGTGTACTGAGCTGGCCTGGAGGAAAGGGAACTTAGCCAGGGCAGGTGGGTGCAGTGCAGGATCTCAGTCAGCAGTGAGTGCACAAGAAACAGCATCTTTGGGAGATGGCTTCACTGAGACAGATCATTTAATGGGGATATGGGGGAAATAAAGCCTCTCTGAACCTTTGGGGATTGGGTAGAGGCTTTTGAGGTGAGTGTGCATCATTGGCCAGGGCCAAGGTGCTGGGAACGCCTTACTTGCATGAAGGGGAATTCCAGGTGCTGCTGGACACGACCTGACAAGGGAAAGGAAGTAACCTGGCCACCAGGCTGCATGACCACCTCAAGGGCAGCAGAGGTGGGGGTCAGGGCAGTGAGGGAACAGGTCTACTCCTGCTGGTCTCTAGATGAGATTTTTGGGATTCAGACATGCGTTGACCTCACTCTTACTCCAGGCCAGCTCCCATAGTCACATGGCTCCTGGGCCCCTTGCCCCCTGTTCAGTTTAAAATCTTCCTGTGAGCACCTAGGCTAGTGGGTAAGGTGGTCACTGTGGAAGCATGTGGACCTGAGTCCAGGTCCTGCACCCATGTAACAGCCCAGTGCAGTGGTATGAGTCTGTAACTCAAGCTCTGGGGAGAGGGGAGGTTGAGACAGGAGGATTCCCTGGAGCTTACTGACTGGCCATTCTAGAAGAGATGGGGCACCCCAGGCTCAGTAAGAAAAATTCTAACTCAAAAATAAGACAGAGCTGGGCATGATGGCTCATGCCTTTAATCCCAGCACTCGGGAGGCAGAGGCAGGTGGATCACTGTGAGTTCAAGGCCAGCCTGGTCTATAAAGTGAGTCCAGGACAGCCAAGGCTACACAGAGAAACCCTGTCTCAAAAAACCAAAAACAAAAACAAAAACAAAACACATACACACACAAATAAAAAAATAGACAGAGTGTGACTATGGGAAGAAACTAACATCAGCTTCTGTCCTCCACACATTTGCATGCTAACATACACACACACGATTATTGCCTATACATATACAAATATATTACATTTAATAGACACACATACAATTTAAGAGAAGATGAAATCAAATCTTTCTATGAGGCCATGGCTTCTGTGCTGAGAATGGAGGATGTACTTAAGATGTGTTGTATGAATAGGAAACATCCCATTCTAGATTCTTCCATAGACATATCAAACACACACACACACACACACACACACACACACACACACACACAACTTAGTACCTAGAAGCAAATAACAAACAAACCGAAAACGTAAGACTAAGGTGACCTAGTCTCCTGTCTTCAAGAAACAACTGGATTGCAGTAGCGATCAGAAGCCACAGCCAAACGGCCGGGGCAGCACCCATAGGCCCCCACAGCTGTGCCTCCTGCTGAAAGACATGCTCACTGCATATGCAAAATGACGTCATCTCCTGTTACCATCTCCTAACAAGAGCTAACCTGAGGTACTTGAATTCTTGGGAAAGCCTGAGACAGGTCACGCCTGCCAAGCTCCATAAGGTTGAAAATAAGTCAGTGGTCCCAGAGGTCACCCAGACACAAACGGAAACCTGAGGCGTAAGGGAGCCAGCTGGGTTTCACAGACCATCTCGCCGAGAATCCTGGGAGAAACTTGGCCTGTCTGAGGAGTAAAAATGCAGCTACTGTAGAGTGAAAAACTGGAAGATGATGATAGGCTGTGTTCATCTAGGTGGGTGTTTGAGCACTTCCAAACTCTCTGTCGCCAGCAACTTGCTAACATTGGCTTCTCTAAGTTTGTCATTAGGTGAGGTTGGAAACTGCTTGAGATAAGTCAAGAGTCTCTGGAATTTCTGTAGGAAGGTGCTCTAAAGGTGGGGACATGGCAGGAAGGCTCTGAAGGTGGGGACATGGCAGGAAGGCTCTGAAGGTGGGGACATGGCAGGAAGGCTCTGAAGGTGGGGACATGGCAGGAAGGCTCTGAAGGTGGGGACATGGCAGGAAGGCTCTGAAGGTGGGGACATGGCAGGAAGGCTCTGAAGGTGGGGACATGGCAGGAAGGCTCTGAAGGTGGGGACATGGCAGGAAGGCTCTGAAGGTGGGGACATGGCAGGAAGGCTCTGAAGGTGGGGACATGGCAGGAAGGCTCTGAAGGTGGGGACACGGCAGGAAGGCTCTAAAGGTGGGGACATGGCAGGAAGGCTCTGAAGGCTGGGGACATGGCAGGAAGGCTCTAAAGGTGGGGACATGGCAGGGAGGCTCTAAAGGTGGGGACATGGCAGGAAGGCTCTGAAGGTGGGGACATGGCAGGAAGGCTCTGAAGGTGGGGACATGGCAGGAAGGCTCTAAAGGTGGGGACATGGCAGGAAGGCTCTAAAGGTGGGGACATGGCAGGAAGGCTCTAAAGGTGGGGACATGGCAGGAAGGCTCTGAAGGTGGGGACATGGCAGGAAGGCTCTAAAGGTGGGGACATGGCAGGAAGGCTCTGAAGGTGGGGACATGGCAGGAAGGCTCTAAAGGTGGGGACATGGCAGGAAGGCTCTAAAGGTGGGGACATGGCAGGAAGGCTCTGAAGGCCGGGGACATGGCAGGAAGGCTCTAAAGGTGGGGACATGGCAGGAAGGTGCTCTAAAGGCGGGGACATGGCAGAAGGCTCTGAAGGCTGGGGACATGGCAGGAAGGCTCTAAAGGTGGGGACATGGCAGGGAGGCTCTAAAGGTGGGGACATGGCAGGAAGGCTCTAAAGGTGGGGACATGGCAGGAAGGCTCTGAAGGTGGGGACATGGCAGGGAGGCTCTGAAGGTGGGGACATGGCAGGAAGGTGCTCTAAAGGCGGGGACATGGCAGAAGGCTCTGAAGGCTGGGGACATGGCAGGAAGGCTCTAAAGGTGGGGACATGGCAGGGAGGCTCTAAAGGTGGGGACATGGCAGGAAGGCTCTAAAGGTGGGGACATGGCAGGAAGGCTCTAAAGGTGGGGACATGGCAGGAAGGCTCTAAAGGTGGGGACATGGCAGGAAGGCTCTAAAGGTGGGGACATAGCAGGAAGGCTCTAAAGGTGGGGACATGGCAGGAAGGCTCTAAAGGTGGGGACATGGCAGGAAGGCTCTGAAGGTGGGGACATGGCAGGAAGGCTCTAAAGGTGGGGACATGGCAGGAAGGCTCTGAAGGCTGGCGACATGGCAGGAAGGCTCTGAAGGTGGGGACATGGCAGGAAGGCTCTGAAGGTGGGGACATGGCAGGAAGGCTCTGAAGGTGGGGACATGGCAGGAAGGCTCTGAAGGCCGGGGACATGGCAGGAAGGCTCTGAAGGCCGGGGACATGGCAGGAAGGTACTCTAAAGGCGGGGACATGGCAGAAGGCGCTCTAAAGGCCGGGGAGATGGTTCGAAGGGGACTCGTGCTTGCTGCACAAGCCTGGTGACTTCAGTTTGGGTCACTGGAACCTGGTGTAAATGAATCTATGAGGATGCTGCCTGTGACTCCAGCATTCCTGTAGCAACAGGGGAGATGGAGCCAGGAGAAGCTACTGGAAGCTCCAGGGCCCGCCTGCCTGGAGTATGCGTGCAGCAACAAGCACGGCCCGGACTTAGACAAAGCAGAGGACAAGGACTGACACCCAAAACTGCTCTCTGGCCTCCACACGCATGTCCTGGCATGAGCATCCCTTCACTCATGAACACTCACACTCAACACACACACACAAAAACAAACAAATGCCACACCCTGGGATTTCTAACAGACTACAAGCAAACAGGCGACGCCTGAGTGACTCAGGAAGCAGACACTAGCCCATGCTGTGAACGCTGTTCTACGTCAGCTTCATGGGTTGCTCTGAATGAAATCTCTGGTAATTTTTAGTATTTGCATCCTAGCTTGGGGCATTTTTCATTACATTTAGAAACTTTAAGGAGTAAAATGCTGAGCTTATAAGTAAATATTTCTAGTCTAGGCCCAGCCATCCTCGATGCACCAATCTCACCTGAATATTTCTATTTAGTTAAGGATTATATATGAGACTGTTTTATTTGTTTGCTTGCTTGCTTTTGTAAGACAGTCTGACAGTGGGTAATGTCCCTGGAGAGAAGCTAGGATTCTGCGTTTCAGGCAGCTGGACTCTAGTGAAATTGACAAGGGGCCCACATATTCAGAAATAGACTCCAGATTTGGGCCAGAGAGCAATGAAGAGAATCAAGTTTTAACAGGACTAAAGACTACCACACACAGGACACATGAGTCTGCTGCGAGGGGAAACGTAGTAAGGTTTTCTATATCCCTGAGATAACCTAGGCCTGGAGGCATGGGCCTGCAATCTCAGCTACCCAGAAAGTTGAGGCAGGAAGTTCACAAGTTCAAGACCTGATGGTCTCAGAGGAAATTCAAGGTCAGGCAGGGCAACTGAGGTAGAGTGTCTCAAAAACAGAAGTGCAGGAGCTGGAGGCATGGCTCAGCGGCTACAAGCTTGTCCTGTATCAGCAGGGGACCCGGGCTTGGTTCCTAGGCACCTGCTCTGGGCAGCTTACAATAACCTTTATGTAAGTCTAGCTCCAAGGAAACCTACATCTCTGGCTTACAGGGTGCCTGCGTTCACGCTCCCATACACCGCACCACCCCAGACATAAATCCATACACATAGTTTAAAAGAATAAAAGTAAATCTTTTAAAAATAAGTGATAAATAAAAAGTGGAATAACAGGACTTGGGGTGTAATGTAGTGGGTGTAGCATTTGAACAGTCTTTGTGAGGTCCTTAGTTCAATCTTTTTTTGTTTTGTTTTAAGATTTATTTATTTATTATGTATATAGTGTTGTGCCTACAGGCCAGAAGAGGGCACCAGATCTCATTATAGATGGTTGTGAGCCACCATGTGGTTGCTGAGAATTGAACTCAGGACCTCTGGAAGAGCAGCCAGTGCTCTTACCCTCTGAGCCATCTCTCCAGCCCTTCAATTCAATCTTTAATACCGTAAAAAGAGAGAAAGAAATTCCAATTAAAGCAGAATTATTGTCATGACTTAAGGGGATTTTCTTTTATGCTGCCTCAAAGGAGCTCTATGCAAGGGAATAAGAGGTACACCCTGAGCCCCTTTTCCTGCCGTAGTTCAAGGTCCCTTGGGCACTCTGGCTCCCTGAGATGTTAGCATGAGTCTGTGTTCTGCTCCTACATGCCTTCGGAATGGAACCAAGTTCCACTGCGCTAGAGATGACTTGCTTTGTGTGCAGACAAGATGGCTCAGAGGGCAGAGTGCTTGCTCTAAAAGCTGACAACCAGATTTTGACCCCATAACACACACAACAGAGAGAGCCAACTCCCACAGGCTGCCTCTGACCTCCACACATGTGCTATGGGAACACACACACACACACACACACATAAACACACACACACACATAAACACACACACATAAACACACACACATAATTACATTTTTAAAAATAAAATAAAATCACCTTGTTTTTTTCAGGAAGAAAAGGTACCCCAGGTCAAAGAGAGAAAAATGCCTATTCTCTCAGCAAAAGCAGCTTTTCAACCTCAAGAAAACTCAGTGAAAGTGTGTGAGCACCATGACAGAGACTTCATGACGCAGGTGTGTGTGTATGTGCATGCACGTGCATGCGTGTGCACACATGTGTGCGTGTGCATGTGTAAACCAGAAGTCAATGTCTGGTGATTTCATCAATCACTTCTCTCTTTCATATTTTTTTTTTTTGAGACAGCATCTCTCATTAAACCTAGGACTGGCAGCTCTGACTCCGCTGGCTGGCCAGGAAGCCAGCAGCCTCGGTTCTCCACCCCCCATGCTGCCCCACCCAGCAGCCTCAGTTCTCCACCCCCCATGCTGCCCCACCCAGCAGCCTCGGTTCTCCACCCCCCATGTTGCCCCACCCAGCAGCCTCGATTCTCCACCCCCCATGCTGCCCCACCCAGCAGCCTCGATTCTCCACCCCCATGCTGCCCCACCCAGCAGCCTCGGTTCTCCACCCCCCATGCTGCCCCACCCAGCAGCCTCGGTTCTCCACCCCCCATGCTGCCCCACCCAGCAGCCTCGGTTCTCCACCCCCCATGCTGCCCCACCCAGCAGCCTCGGTTCTCCACCCCCCATGCTGCCCCACCCAGCAGCCTCGGTTCTCCACCCCCCATGCTGCCCCACCCAGCAGCCTCGGTTCTCCACCCCCCATGCTGCCCCACCCAGCAGCCTCGGTTCTCCACCCCCCATGCTGCCCCACCCAGCAGCCTCGGTTCTCCAGCCCCCATGCTGCCCCACCCAGCAGCCTCGATTCTCCACCCCCCATGTTGCCCCACCCAGCAGCCTCGATTCTCCACCCCCCATGTTGCCCCACCCAGCAGCCTCGGTTCTCCACCCCCCATGCTGCCCCACCCAGCTTTTCCGTGGCTGAGGGACATTGAACCCAGGCTCTGGTACTGCATGGTGAGCACTCTGCTGACTGACCCAGCCCATAGTCTTCCTTAAGAAATTCATCATTAGCTGGGCGTGGTGACGCGTGCCTATGATCCCAGCACTACGGGAGGCAACAGCAGGTCGATCTCTGTGAGTTCAAGGAGTTCAAGACCAGCCTGGTCTACAAAATGAGTCTAGGACAGCCAAGGCTGCACAGAGAAACCCTGTCTTGAAAAACCAAAAACAAAAAAAAAAAAAAAAAGAAAGAAAGAAAGAAAGAAAAACAATTTCCTCACTACGTAGTACTTAATTCTTCCATAATAGTGTACTTTGCCTAAAAACAGGGAGCATTCCTTTGAAAAAATAATAAAAGAAATAACCATGTATTGAAAAGTACCACATACCTGAAACACCTAGAAATAGGCAACAAGAAGTCAGGGGGAGGGTCATTAATATCAGAAAAATAAAAGACTCAGAAAACCTCAAGAGAAAAGAAACTGGGAAGAAAGCGTCCATATGAAAGCGGACAATGGTGCTGAGAGAACTGCTTTAAGTTATAAAGTGCTTAAGGACTAAGCACTTAAGGGGAGATGAGGAAGCTTCATAATAAATCACCAGAATCTGAACATAAGCCGCAACAGTCCCTTTGGTGTGTTGTAAAGTATGCAACTTTAATTATGTGATCTTTTTCCTGCCTAATTTCTGCTTCAAAAACAGTAAGTACTTCTGCTTATGGGGTGGCAAAGACAAGAAGTTTTCTCAACCTCTCATATGCACGTTGTCATCAAAATTTAAATTACCAGAAACATGCCTTTTAGTTAAGTTACAATTAGGCCCGTGGCATAGTTCCTGAGAGCCCACTGTGTGCCAAACACGGTTGGCACATGCTGAACAACAGTTCCATCTGTAAAGCACTCTTTCCTACCCGGGTTCTCACGAGTGACATTTTCAAACAAACTGTATTTGTTTTCTCAGCGTGTGCTGAATAATCTATTACCATACATCGCTCCTACTCAGGAGAATCTTTTAAAAGACTTGAAGATACCCTTTGTTGTATTTGCATATAGGATACATTTTTACATCAGCTATGCATCGGAGTCAGTCAACAACGGTAAATACAGACAGATTGTCTGACAAAATACAGCAACAATTTGGTGGGGGGGACGGGGATGGAACACTTGTCAGAGATGCCCACAAATAATTAATTCCTTTAGCACATTAAAGATACTCTCTTAATATTACAGCCTCTTTTGAGGGGACACTCATTAATCCCCGACCATCTGTCATGTCCTCCCCAAAAACCTAATTAGGTTCTTCCTGTGTCACCCAATAACCCATTAGAAGATGCTGCAAATAAGGACGGCGAAGGCAGTATAAAGAAGTTAACATCATAATACTTTGTTTTAAAACTATGAAATTCAGACTAGTCTTTCAAGGTTCTAATAAAACACTTAATTTTCTTAAACTTCTGATAAGACATTAAAGGATAAACTTGGAAAATTCACACACACACACACACACACACACACACACACACACACATACACAGATACTTACAGATAGTAGAGTTTTCCTGCAGGAGTGAGTTCTCTTTTCCGATAATCTATCCCAGAATCTAGCTGGACTGTATTGCAATATTCCTATAATGGAGACATAGAAAACATCTTTTTAAACAAGGAATAGATTTGACTTAAGGCCCACTCCATGAGATGGAACCCAGATCCAACAGTGCTTGGGTGGCCAAATACTAGAGATTAGAAAGCCCAGGGTCCTAGGGAAGAATCAAATATCACTGGTCTTTTGTGTGTGTGTGTGTGTGTGTGTGTGTGTGTGTGTGTGTGTGTGTTGTTTTTGTTTGTTTGTTTGTTTGTTTTAATGACAGGGTTTCTCTGTGTAGCCTTGGCTGTCCTGGACTCGCTTTGTAGACCAGGCTGGCCTCAAACTCACAGATCCACCTGCCTCTCCCTCCCTGAGTGCTGAGATTACAGGCAGATGCCACCATGCCTGGCTAATATCACTAGTCTTTATCATCATCATCATCATCATCATCATCATCATCATCATCATCATCATCTGACTGATAAAATGACTCCTAATGACATTCTGCTATGCTCAGATCAGTGCCTTATTCAGCCATCATCAGAGAAGCTTCCCCTTACAACAGATGCTAACAAATACAGAGACCCATAGCCAGATATTACAGAGAGAGACCTTGGGACACTCGGCCCTAAATGGGATGTCTCCACCAGATCCATCCCCTCAGGGCTCAGGGAACCCCACTGAAGAGGAGGCAGAAAGAGTGTAAGAGCCGGAGGGGATGGGGGGCACCAGGAGGACAAGGTCCCTGAATCAACTGAGTCAGGCTCACAGAGACTGAAACAGCAAGCACAGGGCCTGCCCAGCTACACACACACACACACACACACACACACACACACACACACACACACACACTATGGCTTTCAGTTTAGTGTTTTTATTGGATGCCTGATTGTGTAAATGAGGGGGTTTCTGATTCCTGTGCCTTCTTTGGGGCTCTTTTCCTTCAGTTGGTTTGCCCTGTCCGACTCTGATGTGATGGCTCAAAAAAAATTGTCTATTTTTATGTGCATTGGTGTTTTGTCTGCATGTATGTCTGTGAGTGTCAGATCCCGGAGTTACAGACAGTTGTGAGCTGCCATGTGGGTGCCAGGAATTGAACCAGGGTCCTCTGGAAGAGCAGTCAGTGCTCTTACCCACTGAGCCATCTCTCCAAAAGAAGACTTCAGCACGGAAGAGGAGGAAAGGCAATCCGAGAGCAGGGTCATAGATCTGTGCCAACGTTTAAAACCACACAAGTGCCCTTACTAAAGTGACACTTTCTGCAGACCCACCTTCAGTTTAAATATCTGCCAACTGCCTTGTCCCCTGGATCTCCCTCTAGCCACCGTGTCTTTAGCATCCTTTCCTATTATACATGCCTCCTTTCAGCCTGGATAATCCTGCATCGTTATCCTTTCTTCACCCTAATAATCCTTTTTACATCCTCCAGGCTGTACACACACACACACACACACACACACACACACACACACACACACACACAAACTCCAATTACCTTATTATAAATCTCACGAACTAGGGGCTGGAGAGATGGCTCAGTAGTTAAGAGCACTGTCTGCTCTTCCAGAGGTCCTGAGTTCAATTCCCAGCAACCACATGGTGGCTCACAACCATCTATAATGATAACTTGTGGACAGTCACACGTGCAGGCAGAACATTGTATACATAATAAAATAAATAAATAAACAAAAACAAATCTCATGAACTTTGCAACATGCTTGGGGGATGAAAGGAACATGCATACACACTACATACATACATACAAACATACATACATACATACATACATACATACATACATACATACATACATACTCACTCACCAAGCGGCAGAGTAGCCCAGGGTGTTTAGAACAAGTCAAAAAACATTTATAGGATGAAAACTGGGGGCTAGAGAGACGGTTTGGGGGTTAAGAACATTAGCTGAAATTTCAGAGGATCCAGGTTCAATTCCCAGAACCCACATGGCAGCTCACATCTGTCTGCAATTCCAGTTCCAGGGGATCTGATGTCCTCACACAGACATTCATACAGACAAAACACCAACGAACATAAAATAAAATGTAGGAGAATTAAAATAAATAAAAGTTCTGTAAAAAAAAAATCAAAACTGCATTTTAAACAGTTGAGGAAAAGTTTTATCTTTATGACTTTACTATTTTTTATTAATAAAATCTGCATGTTTCAAATATCTGAGACCAAGATAGTGACAACAGACAATACTTTGAAAACGCCTCAAAAAATCTCCCTAGCCTAACACGTTCTTACAATGTGGTGCTGATATGTTAGCCAATACGAAGCAGGGCGTGTGATCTGCCCTTTGAACTGTATTCCATGGGATGGGTAGGAGCACTCCTGTCAGCCCAGCACTCAGGAGCCAGAGGCATTGTCCTGCTGGGGAACCATCTGGAAGCTGGGCGGTGGTGGTGCACGCCTTTAATCCCAGAGCGCAGGGAGACAGAGACAGGCAGATCTCTGAGTTCGAGGCCAGCCTGGTCTACAGAGTGAGTTCCAAGGCAGCCAAGGCTACACAGAGAAACCCCCGTCTCAAAAATAAAATAAAATGAAATGAAATGAAATAAAATAAACAAATGAATAAAACCAAACAAAACAAAACAATCTGCCTATAGTGCCAAGTCAGCCAACGCTGTCTCCACAGACCCTGTTGCAAACAAACTCCCAAACACTGGACCTCCTGACTTAGTGAAATCCTATCTCAAAGTACAAAGTACAAATAAAGCTAAGGGATAGCTCTGATAGAGTGTTTCCCTAGCACACAAGGGCTACACTCAACCTCTAGTGCCATAAAGGAAACAAAACAAAAATCAGAAATGAGGATAGCTACCAATCCCCTATGATGTCAGAGGCACCTTCTTAGCTAGTGGTTGGCATATTTCCTCTGGTACCCTAAAGTGCCAGGTAAGTATCCAATTGCCCACAGGCCACTGCGCCACAGGAAAACCTCAACTCTCCATACAACATCCCGACAAGGTTCTGCAACAACATGAAGACAACACGTTTACCAGTCGCTAGCCATCATATCACGGTGCTCACCATGGGCTGAGGAAGCTGGATGGCCAGCTGAACCATGACTGAATTGTTTGGTTTGGTTTTTCAAGACAGGGTGTCTCTGTGTAGCCTTGGCTGTCCTGGACTCACTTTGTAGACCAGGCTGGCCTCGAACTCAGAGTTTTGTAGGTTCAGTTTCCTTAACCAATAGATTTTATTATGAGCTAATTAACCGAGCATACATCCCTTATAACCCAACTAACCAAAACAATAGGAAAAGAGGATTAAAGAATACAATAACAAAACCGTAAGGATGTCAGTTCTGAGGAACAATTCTCCAGGATTTCTTCTGCTGGAACCTGGAGTAACCAGAACCCGGAACCTCAGCAGGAGCCCAAAGGCCTGAAGCCTTCCCTCAAGTGGTTCTCTCTAGGAGGGTCTCGAAGTGGAGCGATGAACAGCCAAAACTATCCCAAGTCTCCAAAGGCCCCGCCTCTTGTTTCTGGCTCACTTATATACCTCCTCCCCGAGTCTGTTCACGGGATCTTTTCAGCTGGCAACAATCAAGCTCCCACACGAGGTGGTTGGTCTTCTAGTGGATTAACCTCACCTGTTCTCACAAAACCATTCTGATGCCACACTTGGGATCATAACAAAACCAGTTTTATCTCTCCTTCATCTCTTCCTTTCTATTTAATAAAATAAGCTATATACAACAGAGATCTGCCTGCCTCTGCCTCCCAAGTGCTGGGATTAAAGGCGTGCACCACTACCGCCCGGCTAAGAAGTACCAGTTTTAAGCTTGGATGTTACAGACATTGGCTGTCTACAAATGAGTTTCCAGAACACACCAGCTGGACACACCAGAGAAGCAGCATCCTTCTTCCTGCTGAGGTGCACTGCTGTATACCCTGCAGGGCTCCTTCTCAGCAGCCGGGGCACAAGACTGCCCACATCCTCTCTCCTCCCACAATACAGCCGCCAAGGAGCTGGTGGAATGGGGTGACCAATGCTCTGGAGATTGAGGGGGTTCTTCATGGCAGAGGTCTTTTCAGGACACACCAGGATAGTCTGAGTAACCTCCTACTAGTCACCTTAAGAGCAGAGATCCAGAAAACTAGCCTAAAGGGAAGGCACATGGGCAGGCGGTACTAGGATTACACAGTCATCATACATTGGCTTTGCATAAAATAAGCTCCAAGCAGCTGGACCTCCGAAGGAACCATACAGCCAAGCCTTGGCAGCCCACGTTCAAAGGATGACCCCTGAACCTAACCGAGGCATGGCTTCTTAAATGCCCTCACAGCCACCGGTCCAGGCTGCACTCTCAGAACTGCCTGGAACCCACCACACCAGAGAGGAGTGCCCAAATGCACCATCCCACTCTCCCCTTGCTGCATATGACCTGTTAAAAAAGAAGAACAAAAGGCACCATCATCCATGGCTTCCCAAACCCGTCTCTCTTCTATTCTGAAGAATGTAGAAACCCTGAGGAAAGAGATTTACCCTCCCTTCTGCCCCTCCTGTGACAGTGAGGGCTTTGCCACCAGCTCAAAGGAAAAAAAAGAAACCCACATAATTAAAGAGCCAGTTTCCCTCTGCATCTCTGAAGAAGGCAGCCTGGACTGTGAGCAAAAACAGCATAACACAGCAAACCTACCTGCTTGCTGCCGTGGATTTGCCAGGTTCCACGATCTCCTCTCAATTACAGTTTTTCCTATGTGACCCAATATTCCTAATTCAGTCATAATTCCCTCTCTCTCCCTCTCTCTCTCTCTGTCTGTCTGTCTGTCTGTCTGTCTGTCTGTCTGTCTCTCTCTCTCTCTCTCTCTCTCTCTCTCTCTCTCTCTCTGTCTCTCTCTGTCTCTCTCTCTCTCTCTGTCTCTCAGAAACAAGGCTAATGGAAGTTACACAGCCTCACTTTCTCATTCTGGGTAGCTAACTTCTCAAACACGTGAGTGATTAGCTTCAGGAAATGATTGCATTTGTACATTCAGTAATCACCTAATCAGTAGCTAAGAACTGTAACCAAAGCCCCAGGATGCAAGCTCTTAATTGTCTGCCAAAGACTAACTCCCAGTTTATATTTTTAGAGAAAAATAAATGTCAAATTCTCAGATGGTTTGCACCCATTCTAGCCCACGTTCTCCAAAGCACTTTGCAAAAGGGTGGAAGGCAATGAAAGCTACATCATCCCCAGGTGGAGGATAAACCCGAAGGGTCTGGTTTCTAGAAATTTCCCTAATTTCCAGGTACCTTGGCAAGCCCCAAGAGCTCTTTACAGCACTGGTCCTCATGCATCCGCACCACACCAATCAGCCTCCAGGTGAACTTTATTTTCAAAGAGTTTGTGTATTTATGCACAAAGGACAAATACAATTAAATAATCTGAAAATGCAATTAGGGGGAGAAAAAGGAAGGAGAATATATACTGCCGAGAGCATAAGTCAAAGGCCTTTGACTTTGGAGAGAAAAATATATGAGTAGCCACCGCACCACGGCAACTGGCACTGCGCCACCTACTGCGCTATCCATAGCAACTCGGAATAGGCCCTCACGGACGGAGCAGGGCATCTCACAGGCGACGAGCTTCCTGTAGCATCTACTTGGTTCCCAGTTTGATGCTGGGCTGGAGCTTACCTGTCCAGCACTTGCCCAGCACGTGTGTGCCGGGCACTAGGTCCTTCCTCAGAACTGAAAAGGAGAAAGGCATCCACGCTTTCCCAGTGCAAACAGAGGAACAACGAAGTCAGTCGGGAAAAATCTTTAAGACCACAACATATTAACCTCTAAGGAAAGGGCTAAAAAGATGTGCCTATAATTCACATACATTTTATTTAAAGATTAACAGCTTCCTATAAAAAAAAAGAGAGAGAGAGAAAGTATGAGAGAGGGGAAAACAGTAGTACCAGTCGAGTTTTTAGTGTTACCTGGGGCGACTAGTAACTAGAAAGTTGAGGGATGGAAACTGTCAGTACTGTTGGCTGGTTTTAGCTATTAGTAAGTAACCAGTAAAAAGACAAATGGTTGACACTGTCCTGACCCAGGCAATCAAATATTATAAGTCCTATTGCTTAATTCTTCTCGAAATTGTATCTTTCTGAACTAAAAATGTTATTCATTCTTCTATTAACACACACACCTCCACTCCTATTTAAAAGAATAAAAGTAAAAGTAAGCCAGGCATAGGGATGCACACCTTTAATATCAGCACTCAATGAGCTCCAGGACAGCCAGAGCTACATAGTAAGATTTTGTCTCCAAAAATTAAAAAAAAAAAAAAGTATCTCAAAATGGGTGTGGTAGCACATGCCTTTAATCTCAGCACTCTGGAGGCAGAGACAGGCAGATCTTTTTAAATTCAAGGCTAGCCTGGTCTACATAATGAGACTTTGTCTCAAAATAAATAAATAAATAGACAGATAAACAGACAAACCAAGCAGGAGTGCTGACATTTAAAGTAAGTCTCCTTCTATTCCATTAAAATAAGTGTGTTACTAACTTACATGCTCTAGCTTTTTCCTAGATATAAAGAAACCATAGGAGCTGGAGAGACGCCTCGGTGGCTGAGAGTATTGGCTGGACTGAATCTCCACCCAGCACCTACAAAATAAATCTTAAAACCATACACACACACAAAGGAAGAATGAGATGGGAAACAGCCGATGAGGCCTGCGCCTGTAGCTCAGTTGGTAGAGCGTTTGCCTCGTGTGTAAAAAGCTCTCGGTTCTATCCCCGGGAGCACACAGAACCAGATATGGCGACACATGCCTGTAATTCCAGAGACAGGAGACAGGAAGCTTAAAGTCAGCACCAGCTACAGGGTGAGCCTGGGACCTTGTCGCAAAACAAACAGATCTATGAGAAATACATTGTTACATACATGACTCTAAGCTCAATTATTTTTGACATCTTAAAACTTCTATGAGAAAAAGTAACTTAATAAATAAATAGCTTATGACATACTACACTACCTTTTATGCCAAGAACAGAATTCCATGAGTGAGTGACAAGTACAAGGGAGAAACTGAGGCAAGAACAGAAAGGTGAGGAATGGCCATACCGTCAGTTTTTCTGAGGCAGCTTTACATCCCAACAGCTTAAGTCTGTCTCACTTAAGATAACCATGTCCTACTATTTCTAAAGCTTAAGAATGTGTGTGTGCACACGCCCATGTGTGTGTAGATGAATATATGTGTGATATGTATTTGTATGTACATGTGTGTATGTATGTGTACATATGTATGTATGTGTGCATCATATGTGTGTACCTCTGAGTACTTGAGTATGTGCATGTATGTACATATGAATGTGTGTGTATAAATGTGCACACATGTGTGCATGCAAATGTGTGTGTCCATGTATACTTGTGTATGTGCATATGTGTACATGGGTGTGTACATATGTGTATGTGTGTGTACATGTGTATGTGTGTATAAATGTGCACACATAATATGTTTGTGCATGTATGTACATGTGAATGTGTTTGTGTATGTGTGTGTGTGTGTGTGTGTGTGTGTGTGCAGCAAGGCATGGGGTGCATACCCATGCAGATGCCAGATGAAAATATTGGCAGTCCTGCTCTGTGACTCTCGAGCTTACTACACTAGGCTGAGTTTCTCCTCAAACCTGGAGCTCACTGGTTTTCAGGCAATGTGTCTGGCCAACCATCCATCTCCATCTCTCACACTGTTGGGGTAACAAGCACGTGTGTTCACACCTAGGTTTTTCTTACATATGTACTAAGGTCAAGTCTTCACACTGGTACAGCAAGCACACTTACCTACTTGAGCCATCACTCCAGCAACAATGACTAAAAACTTAAATACATGAGCTTCTGCATTGGTTAGCTTTTGTCACTAAAATGCAACATAAACACCCAATCTAAACAAAACACCACTAGGACTTCCGCAGTCCTGGTATCACTTCCCACTTCTGCAAGGGGACCCAGAATGAGGACTCCAGCACCTGCTGGAGAGCTTGGCCTGCCGGTGGAGCTTCGTGTGGCGGAACGGGACAGAATGCACTCCCTTATGTGTGGAGATCCCGTGCCCAGCAACTGTACGTCACTAGCTTATCTGTTGCTCCGAAGTATTTTCTTTGTGAGTCTGCCAGAACAGATTCCTGCTACTGTGGGTGTGTCTGTTGGTTTATAGCTCAGTTTCTGGTTTCTTAAGGCAGGGTCTCCTGTAGCCCAGGCTGACCTCTAAGTCACTGTGTAATGGCCATGGAGTCCTGATCCTCCTGCAGCTGGGATTGCAGGCATGCACTATGGAGCTCAGCTTGTTCTACCACTGGTGGGCAGCTGAGGTTCCCAGGTACCTACCATTACCGCTAACACTGCAACAGACATTCTCGCATGTGATTCTGCGGAGGTGTCTCTGTGCTCTTGTTGGAGGTGCCCACAACAGGAACTATCTGACACAGAGTAAGGACATGCTTGCCTTCAGTGGATACTAGAGGCTTTCTAAGGTGGCTGCACTAACCTGCACTTACACCAGTGGTATGGGAACATCCTTGCTTATCTGCTGCTGGTGCACAGAATTTACAATGAAACCTGCCTGTTTGTTATTTCAGGGTCTCGGTATGTAGCCAGGGACAGCCATGAACTCATGACTTAGCTCACGTTAGCTCAAATCGGTGACTCACCAATCCTAAGTGTTAGGATTACAGGATTACAGTGTTAGTACCACCACTGGCTTACAACTGGTGTATGTGTGTGTGTGTGTGTGTGTGTGTGTGTGTGTGTTACACATCAGTATGCCTGTTAGTATCAAGGCCTGAAGTTTATGTTTGGTGTTTTCCTTCACCACTCTCCACTTTATTTTCTGAGGCAGACTCTCCTGCTAAGCCCAGAATTTGCCAATCTGTGCTAGTCACTAGCATACTTGCTCCAGGGACTCATTGGCAGCCATCACACCTATCTGGGTTCATCTGGGAATGAACCCAGGTCCTCACATTTGCCCTGCTAGCAGTTTATTGCCTGAGCTAGCTCCCCAACCTCTCACAACTGATGCTAAAATATGGACACTGCTTCCTTGTAATCTCTCTCATGCATGTAAATTTTGTGACTGACTTTGCAGAATGTACTAAAGATGCTTCTTATATTTCATAAATACACCACACTGTTTTATATCACAAGATGTGCATTTGCAGTTCAACAAATCCCCATCAGCTTCGATGCTTACTTCGGATCTGCCTAATAAATGCAAAGGAGCTGTGCCTGCATGATGCTTCCCAGGTGCCTGCATGGCGCTTCCCAGGTGACTGGGCAGGTAGCGGTAAGTGCAGAGCTTTTGATTGGACACTTTGCTAGCTTCAGATATTTGCCTCAAGTTGTGCACTATTTTCTTTTCCACCCAAACATAGGCAAACTTTCCGAGATTTAATAAACTGATTTTCTCTGCCAATTACTGAGCTATGTGATCTGTCTGTCTGTCTGTCTGTCTGTCTGTCTGTCTGTCTGTCTGTCTATAGATCTATCTACCTTATCTATCTATCTATCTACCTATCTTTTATCTTACGATACAGAAAACAGAATTCTCGATAAGCTGTTTCAGAATTTCTGCTCCCTTCTAAAATTAACATGCATCTCTCAATAACAACTCTGATATCAAGGGTCCAAATTCCCTAAAACAAAAGACATAGACTAACAGATTGGATTTAAAAAAACAAAACCAGAATCCATCTATTGTCTGCCTCCGAGAAGCACACCCCACCAAAGGTAGATGCCCTCTTAGGGTAAAAAGAAGGGGCGTGGTGCTCCAAGCAGAAGAAGCTGGGATACAAGTGAGCATTGCAACAGTAATGCCTGGGAAACTAGTGAGAAGAGAATTGTAAAGTCACTTTATTATGACTGAGGAGTAACCCTTCAAGAAGACACTGTAATTCTAAGCATACCTGCACCAAACTCTTCATAAAATAAATTCTACAAGATGAAGCCACAGACTCACACAGTAAGAGTGAGTAACTTCTGTACTCTACTACCATTAACAGATGGGTCATTGCAACAAAAAAATAAAATAAATGGAAACATTATAGATAAATGACATCATAGGTCAACTATAGAGTATTCCAGGCAAACACTGAAACTTTTAATTTTTCTCAGGAGCCCACGAAACTTTCTCTAAAGTAATTAGAGTCTCAACGGATACAGGGAGGTTGAAATAACTTCTCAGAACTGCAGAGAGGGTTGTCATAGGTCTCGTTTGATATGAGAGTGGAAGGGAATTGTGGAGTGGAGGTGTAAGTGGGGAGGGCGGTGAGGAGTGGGGGCAGGAGAGAAGAGCAGGGAAGGCCAACCAAAACTAATGATGCATGAAAAAAAAAAGCCATAAGGTTTAAAAACTGCAAACAGTTTGAATGCAGGTGCCCCGTGTGAGAGGATAACGCTGCTGCAAGAAGCCTCAGACTACCAAATGAAAGTCCCAGTGCCAGGGGAAGCCACGAGTGAATGCTGCCATCGCCATTGGTTGCCTACCAGCAGTAGATGGCAAGACTCTGTTGTGTCACATGAATAAGTTTTTTGTTTTGGTCCCAGGTGTGGGATGTGGGAATGTTTTTCCACCACTGAAAAACAGATTTGTGACCTCTGTTAGCTGAAAACAGACTCATGAGATGGTGCGTGATGACTGGCTGGAAGCTGTCTTGTGTGAGGGTCGTGGACCCTGAGAAAGGATAGATAGAAGCCCACAGGCTGTGAGACAATGCTTTGGCATCACTACTCTCTGCAACAGTTCACATCTCTTCGCTGGTCTTAACTTTTCTACACTTTACTTTGCAGAGAGAAATGCTCCAGAGAACTTCTCGTGGCGCTCTGGCTGAGCCTTGCTGCTCCTGCCGCTCAGGCTGCTTTGGCCTTGCTGTTTCTACTGAGTTGTGCTGCTGCTGCTGCTGCTGTTGTTTGCTGTTTGCTGTTTGTTGGTCTTCTGGTATCCTGACAAAGACTCGGATTGCCCAAAGGAACTACATCTAAAGAGGTCCACAATCCCTTTTTTTAAACTAACCTTCTTTCTCCCCTACCTCTGGTCAATCCATGGGTTGGCAGGGAGGGAGAAGTGTTTAAGAACCCTAAATAAAGTAGGTCTTTGGAAAATCTAAACCTACAACTTCAGGTCTGCTAAGACTATGGGACTTTTGAAGCTGGATTGAAGCCATTTTGCACTGTGAGAGAGCTCTGACCCTTGTGGGTTCCAGGTGTGGGATGTGGTGATTCGAATATGCAGTGTCTCCTTCCGACTTGTGCTTTAAGTGCTTGGTACCCGCCTTATAGCAGTTTGGAAGGCTGTGGAGCCTCTAGAAAGTGATGTCACTAGGAATGGGCTCTTGAAAAGTGTATCTACGCCTGGTTCAAGCCTTGTTTTGTTTCCTGGTTTATCATCAGGACTTTCTGTCAAGAAGAACTGAAATCCCTCTGAAACCATGAGCCAAAATAAACCCTCCCTCCCGTAAGTTGTTTCTGTCAGATATCTGGTCATAATAACTGCCTCAAACTTCCTCTTGTTTAAATTTATATAAAACAACAAGGAAAACGCCATCCTTTAAGTGGCGACAAAGGACATACAGCACCTGGGTTGTCAGGAACTATCTGAATGAACAAAAGAGGAACAGCACACTGATGAAGCTGGAGCAGTGGATCATGGGAGCTTGGTCAAGCCACCGGGAACGTGAACACAAGGAGCAGGCAGAGCCTTGGTAACGAGCTACTGGGCTGGTACAGAAAGGGATTCCAACAACTCAAACACCAGGAGTCTCCCTTACAGAGGTGGGCTGTGAGCAGCACCAAGGTGTCCAAACGTCCAATCATCTCCTGAAGCAATGAGTTTTTACACATGTGACTAAAAATATTCTTAAAGTAGCCAGGCCTGAGATATCTGAGCAGATTCCATGTGTAGCACTGAAACCTGCACACACAGAAGCGGGGTCTCTTTGTTGTCAGAACTCTGAAGTGGGCTTGGACTTCAGACACCACCACCGCCACCATCCATAGAAGGAAGAGAAACGCCAGCCAGGAGCAACCCTGTCGTCTGCAGGAGGCCTTGCTTGGAATGTTAACGATTTACTTTGTCTCTCTTCAACCTTAGAAAAAGTGACTTCCTTTTTAATATTTAGAAGGCTAGAGGGATGGCTCAGCAGCCAAGAGCACTCGCTTGCTCTTGAGGAGGCCCCAGGTTCAGTTGCCAGCACCTACATGGGAGCTCACAACCTTTATCCAGTCCCAGGGAATCTGACACCCAGGGAATCTGACACCCTCTTCTGGTCTCTGAGGGTGCTACATGCATGTGGTGCACTTAAATTCATGTAAGCAAAACATCATATACAAAAAACAAAAATAAGTAAAATTTAAAAACATTTGGACTCTGCTGGGAGAGATGGCTCAGTGGTTAAGGGCACTAACTGCTCTTCCATGAGACTTGGGTTCAAATCCCAGCACCCACATAGCAGCTCACAATTGTCTGTAACTCCAAGATCTGATGCTCTCACATAGACATACAGATGTAGGCAAAACACCAATGCACATAAAATAAAGGTAAGTAAATTTTTAAAATTTATTTTAAAATATCTGGACTCATAAAATAAATTATTTATCAGCTTTAAAATATCAGTGAGAAACTGCAGAAAACCTGAATCAACTATTTAAGACCTTGAATACCATTTAAGGCCATTTCAGTTTCCCAGGCTAAGTCGGTGATCTAATCAGAAGTGAGAAAACTTCTTTTTACGTCATTACACTGCCACAGTCTTACATTAGGTGACTGATTGATTGACTGACTGACTGACTGACTAAGTGATTATGTCAGTAATTTGGGTGAACATGAAGTCATATATCAGTGATTTTTAATAAGTATATTTTGTCTTTATTTATAAAACTAGCTTAGAAAGCAATAAGTTTCTAAATGGGATTTTCATACGTATTGCATTTGGCTGATTCTTCACTCATTGGCGTTTAATCCCCAGTGTGAAGTTATGAAAAGATGGGAAATTAGCCGCACTAGGATCTAGAAGTGGAGCTTTCAGAAGGCGATTGTGACTCGCATATGTCCCAAGATTGGAGCATCCTTGACTGAACACTGACATCAGAAAACACACATGTACAGCCTGCACATATGTGCACCATGTATGCAAGCATGCCACCAGTCTCTGGCTATGTAATACCCACACGACCTCAGAGTACAGCACCAAAAAGACCCTCAGCAAATGTTGCCCAGACACCTGGTCCAGAGCCATGAACCAAAACAAAACTTTTCTTCAATTAAAAATAGCGTATGGCCTTTTGTAACTAGCAATAGGGAAGGGACTAACATGTACACCATTCAAGTTATTTATAACATGGGTAGAAAGCAAAACACAGACTTGGCAGGTTAGTAGGAAGAGCTGTTTCTGCTCATCAGAAAGGTGAAAGCGGTCGAAGGGAAAGACACACGGAACTCATGTGTTTCTCTTTGTAAGACATCCCATTTCCATTTATGCCAGAAGATGGCTTGCTGACATTGCAAAACCACGGTTATGTTTATAATATCATCACAGAAGAGTCAAAATAATAATAACTGCAATCATTTCATAAGGAGTTAATGTATGAACTGGCAAAATGGCTCAGCAGGTAAGAGATGCCTTGCCTTCAAGTTTGATGCCCTGAGTTTGATGGCCAAGTCCCACGTGATGGGAACAGAAAACAGACTCCTACACGTTGCTTCTGGCTTTCACATTTGTGGCATAGCATGACCTCCCAAAATAATCAAGTAAATTCCTTTAAAATCTTTGTTTCCCCAGAATTGGAAGAAGTTAAATTTATGGGCTGGTAAGATGACTCAGTGGGTAAAGCTTCCTGTCACAGCCTTAGGACCTGAATTTAATTTCAGAGAGCTGTATGGTGGGAGGACAGACCCAGTTCCTCCACGCTATCCTCTGACCTCCACATTTGCTGCAGCATGCATGTGTACACACACTCGCGCAGTGCACACACGCACAGGCACACACACATACACACACACACACACACCCATGCCCACACACACACAGACACATACGGTTTGGTGGAAGGAACGAGGATCCTAACCTCGTTCTGCTACTAGCTAGGCAATCATAAGGAAGATGGCAGCAGACAGATGCTAGTTGGCCATGGTCTATAATAAGGTCGTAGGAGAAGCAAAGTCCCTCCAAGATCTGAAACCTTGTGAGAACACATTGGCAAAGCATTTTTCTGTCCTGGTTCTCATTAGCACAGACCAATATGGTATGACTTTAAGGCCCAATGTCTGGCCAAGGCTATCCCAGTGCTCTCCCAGTTACTGTAGTTTATTTCCAAGGACACTCCAAATCACAGGATACTTAGCCCACATACACCTCACCTGGCAGTCAGTCTTCCATACACAATCAGGAACTCCCATGTTTTGTGGGCTTTTTAACCTAGAACACCATCCATCCTTGCCACCTTCTCAAAAAGAGCAGCTATGTATGCCTCATTCTGTATTTCTCAGTTTTCTCTATTTCTAACTTACTTAACTCTAGGTCAAATAACTTCTCACAAAAACACTATTATTATTGTTGTTGTTGTTGTTGTTATTGTTATTTAGCTTATTTTCCTGTGCTCCTCTACTTCTCCCCTTTAAGTCTTATCCACTTTTCATAGGGAAATTTTCACTCCTTTCCAACTGTAGTAGCATTACCCAGACTAAGGGTGTGACCTGGTAAAAAAGCAAACAAAAGGCAGGAAGATTCTTGGGCTATCACTCATCCTCTGTAAACACACAAATCCACCCAGAGCTCACTCAGTTCCCATGCCTGTCACTCACCCCTACAGTCACCAGCGGGAGGGAGGGTGTTACAGAGGGAGGACAATTCTTTTGAACTTTGAGATTTTTATATACTGCACTGTATTTTACACCACTGAACAGTTACCATCGCTGCTCTCTCTGTAGTACAGTACTTTTCCTATATGATAGTTATCTGTTGGGCTTTTCTTTTCTTTTCTTTTTTTCACTATAAAATCCTAATTTTCTTGGGCTGCAGAGATGGCTCAGAGGTTAAGGGCACTGACTGCTCTTCCAGAAGTTCTGGGTTCAATTCCCAGCAACCACATGGTGGCTCACACCCACCTATATTGTGATCTGATGCCCTCTTCTGGCCTGCAGGTGTACATGCAGCCAGAGCTCTGCATACACAATAATAAATAATTTTTTTAAAAATCCTAATTTTCTTAATGGCAGGATTTATATATCAGTAACACTAGCACCGCCAGTGACCAAGCAGCCTCCTGAGATCAAAATAGTACTTTCTTTTATTTCACAAGTTCTACACTGTTTGCTATGCAAGACAGTAAGACTTCTTCAGACTGGCTAGTTTAGGACTTTAGCACCACATTTAAAACATAGTGCAGAAAATAAATACATCACAGAGCAAAGAAGAAGAAGAAGAGGAGGAGGAGGAGGAGGAGGAGGAAAAAGAAAGAAGAAAGAAAGAAAGTATAGTAAACTTTTAAGCTTGAATTAAAAAGTGCACGGAATTACAAGGGCTGCATAGTCTTGTAGTCCAATCTCATCACTTACAGGTTAAAAAATTTTTTCAAGATTTAATGGTTTGCTCCAGTCAGTGACAGAACCAACCCGACAAAGATGGCTTTCTCTTAAAATAAAATGTATGAATTCTTTGAGAACTGCATGCATGCAATGCATTTAGGTCATATTCATTCCCCCATTAGTCCTCCAACGTCCCCCAGAGCCCTCAGCCTCCCTCCCAACTGTAGGCCTCTCCCTCTCTCTCTCTCTCTCTCTCTCTCTCTCTGTGTGTGTGTGTGTGTGTGTGTGTGTCTCTCTCTGTCTGTCTGTCTGTCTCTCTCTCTGTCTCTCTCTCTCTGTCTCTGTCTCTCTCTCTCTCTCTCTCTCTCTCTCTCTCTCTCTCTCTCTCTCTCTCTCTTCCTTGGTGTTTGGGGACAGGGGTTTTCTGTGCCCTAGACTCACTTTGTAGACCAGGCTGGCCTCGAACTCACAGAGATCTGCCTGCCTCTGCCTCCCGAGTGCTGGGATTACAGGCATGCACCACTATGGCTGCTCTGTACGCCTTTTTTATAATGATCATCAAGTCCAATTTAAAGAGCCCTTAGCAACCTCTTGGTCTATCTGTCATACAGAAACTATACAAATATGTGGGATAACTGGAATGGCACACACACACACACACACACACACACACACACACACACACACACATCTAACACATATATGTATATATGTGTGTGTTATATATATTTATATATAAAAACTACATTGGGTTGTAAAGAATGTTTAAAGTTACTTGAGATATTATGAAAGAGTTTAACCAGATAGCTAAATCTTACTAATATATGCATCCTACCAAGCATAATAGGCTAAAGAATAAAATACATAGATCCCCACACATCTTTAAAGACTATGACAAAATCCGTTTTTTTAATAAAAGCAGAAAGGAAACTAAACATTAGCTACTGACGGTGAGTATATATTCTAATGATGCATTAGGAAGTCCTTCTTATGCATTCTAACTTATGGGTCAATGCATAGTTTGGCTTTTGCTGTGTATATATAAAACGGGACATCACTGCCTCAGTAGCCTATGCACAATACATGAGACCAACTTAAAAATGGGGAATGTAGACACAGACACAGTCAACTGCAAAAGAACACACAAAGTACTTTGTGCCAAGGACCTCTAGTATAATTATGATTTTGACAGAGAAAAACAAATGTCTTAGGTATCTGGGGCCTGAGGAACTTGGCCAAACTATTGTTCGCTGTGCACAGTTTGTGTCTTCGTGCTCAGATGTTGTTGAAACAGCAGACTTAAAAGAAATAATGTCAATGAATCCTACCAAGCACTATACGTGACCTCTGGGGTAATTAGCAATCATTCAAAAGCAACAAGACTAAAATGTTCTATTCTTTATTACTGTCAGCTCTTATCTTGATCAGCATTTTAATAAAGATGGTTCGTTTCTAAGACAGTTTCATGAATCAGTCATAATTACATTCTGACATGCAGTGAATAGTAAAGCAAAACTAAATATCACTTCATCAACCTTTCTAACCTTTATGCAAGTATTAACTGTAAATAATTTTTACACAATCCTACAACAGGAAATCTGCATATTTCTTAGCTTTGTACGTACTTTACCCCAAATGAATTTCCTGTGACCTATACCTGAAAAACACAATCAGCCATAATTATCCAGTTTTGTGAGATGTTCAGGTGTTGCCTTTCAGAGTTCAAATCAACTTCAAGTATAAAAGGCTACTTTATTCTACAAATGGCACAATATGCAAAGTAGGTTAAGTAGCCAAAAGCATCTCAGAGCGCTGTGGCTTGAACAAAGTCTATTTGGAATCACAACGTCACAAGAAAGCTATCCTTAAGCAAAGTGACACTTACAAAAATTGATTCATAGATTACACACGGAGGAACGGATTGCTGATGACTAAATTACAACTAAGATATGTTGAAAGGAGGATACTAACTAGAATGCAATCTGGGTAGTTTTTTCTTTCTTTCTTTCTTCCATGTGATGCCAAACAGCTGATGGAAGTGGTTGAAAATATATCAGAAACAGGAGAATTACTTAGGGACACTGCTGTCTGAGTGACCTCAGTTTTTCCTTCACCCTTGCAGATGGGTTACTTTTGAGTTTTCTGGTGACTAATTTATTTTTGCTGAGGATTAATCTGAAAATATTTTGGACCATCAAAGTAAACATAAATCAACTACCAAAATAAATTAACACTGGGTTTCAGGTGACTTGGTTGCTTCTGATTGCTCAAAAATGTCATAATAAATGCAGTGCTTTCTCAAGGACAAGCTCTTCTTTCCCAAGAGTGAAACAACACTGCACGGATCACTGCGGACACACAGCCAGGCTCTCAGATTTGTAGGTTACTCAAAAATAAAGATGTTTACAGTAAACATACTGAGTAATATTCTAACCAAACTGATGTCATTTAAAAACTTAAACACGGTGGCTAGTCACACAGTTTCATTTTACTTAGTGTCATTCCAATTTTAAGATAAGTTCTTTGCAAACAACAGTCTAAAATTATTCCCTGTGTTGTTTCTTATCGCCGATAAAGCAGTCTTACTAGAATGTTACTGATTTGAAGGCAGAAAGATTCGTCAAACCGGGAGGGACTGAAAACACAGAAATATGTTGTCCTCAGTGTGGTAAACTTTGTTTAATTTTTCTACTTGGCTTTCCTGTGCACTGTCCCTTTCTTTCACTAGAGGTGCAAGCTAAGGAGTGGAGACGGGGGGAGAAGTGTTGATTTAAAAAAACCACAAAAAACAGATTCCCCAGGAAAAAAAAAACTGTGATTAAGATTTAAACAAAGCTAAAGATGGCTTCGCCTGAGCCCTGATGAGGTCCGCTACCTCATTAGGGACAACTGAAAACTTGTGATGCATTTTTGTTTCAAGAGAATCCAAAAGTCCTTGGTGTAAAGGAGGCAGGGGAGGGGGGGGGTGCAGGGCCCATTCAGGCTTTCTGTACCACAACCATTATGTCAAAAGTATAAAACACTGCCTTCATGCTGCCAAGCCACAATGACTCTTCCTACATCAAAGGCTTTGCACCACGAGGGTTTTTTTTTTTCCTTCAAAATTTATTCAAGCTAAGGGCAGAGAGACAACGATTCATACACGCTAATTATGCCTAATTATCTATTCCCTTTTCTGACCAGCTCCGGCCAAGGCTAAGTGCTATCTGGATTTCTCACAACCTCCCTCTGCCCTGTCCATGCAGCTTCACAGTGAGGGCTTTGAAGAAAACAGTTGTGGCTTTTCAGAGTTTCCCTCAATATAGAGTTCAAGCAAATTAAATAATGATTCTGTTAGTTTTGACACGTTTGTGCGTTAAATATGAGGACCTCTTGGTTAATTTGGCAAATTCCTTGCACCTTCTCATGGGTACAATCATAGTAACACCCTCCTTTATAGGGGCGTCTCCTCATGTTTTCTTTTCATGATCTAAATGAAATGTTTATTGGATTAAAGTTCTTCTCTGCAGACCTCCATGGTGGCCTGTGACAAAGAGCTTAAAAGTTCTTTTAATTGGCTTGAGTTTTAAGGGAAGGAGAAAGGGAGAATTCTATTTCACATTACATCACTAGCCAAGAAAATTGCCATGTGTAATTAAACTAATTTATCTCACGATTCAAAGAAGCCACTAATTCATATTTAAGACACACTTCCTTTAAAGCATTTTTTTTTGGTCACCAGAGAACTGATTTCTTATAATTAAACTGAAAATAACTATTTCTTGAAGGACAAGAATTCAAGTCCTAAACTATATTATTTTCATGTAAGACACAGCTGCTTGTATTTCAGTTAAAAATAAGTATATAGCTAATATATTTTATAGACAATCTTTTTCATTTTACAAGACAGAAAAAAATATTTTTAAAAGCATACACCCCAAATTACTTTCCTATAGGCTGTCTGATACAAAGAATTCATCTGGGAATAAAGATAGATAAGAATTACACCTTAAAATTATATCACAACAATTTTTCATTTTTAATCATGTTTATCCATTTCAAGAACACAAAACAAAAACACTATTACCAATGAAGTTTAATCCTTGTTGCTCTCAATATATTTTTCCAGTAATTTTAAGTAGATTTTTCTCAAGCATACAACAACATGCTGGGTAGATTTCCTTACTTTACCTAGGCCTAAGAGTCCCTAATCACAGAAATGCATTACACATCAAATGATCATTTTTTGTCTTTGTAAGACATCAAACACCCGATGGGATTCAAATGAACTCTGGTAGTTTGTGGGAAGCCAGCTTCTCTTGACTCCAGGAGTCTGATCTGCTACTTCTGCTCTCCTTCACTTCTCTGGGTCTTAAGGAATAAAAGGGCAGCCCTAGGTAAAGATGACGTCACGCTAGCAAAGGGCCACCCCTGTAAGGCTGAGTCAGGTGACAGCAGTGGAGGTCAGTTAGGTAGACACTAATCTCTACACTAATTCTGATGCTTTAACACACTGAGAGCGCCTGTAACAAAAGTCACCAGAAACACGTTGGCAAACTCATCTCAGCAGCTATGAAAACCGTGGCAGGACAAAGTGTGAGATCCACTTATTTAGCAGCTCGAAGATCCCCGGGCCGGTACTGGATGGAAGATGAAGGCCGCGATGTTTTGTCTGCGGGCGTAAACAACTACTCTAAAGTTTGCAGCTGAAGACTGCCACAGGAGAACACTCTCTGAGTGTTCACTAACAGGTTAAGAGTCCTCCGGATACAATTATCAGGAAACACGATAATAGGCTATCTATCATACTGCCTTTTTAACATTTTTGATCAAGAAAATCTAACAGTCCAGAAATATAACCAAGTAGGAGCTATGCAGCCATTCCTGAATACTAAATAGCACAAACTTAGTAACAATGAAACGGTTGCTCGCTTCTATTATTAAGCATTTATAGACATTGCATATTTAAAATCAACGCATGCTAAACCAAATCATAATAAAATGTTTCCAAATGAGCAACATTTTGTCAGAAATGAAAAAATTCCTAAGAGCTAATGCTAGGACCTTACTGTTCTCTAACTTTATTTTCTGAATAGTATTAACAAATGAGGAAATTACACTGTAGAATGCTCTGTAGGGTTGTACCAGGGCCTGGGTTTGAGTTCGAAGACTGCAAATAAATAGTATGCATGTAGACATTGCATGCGTACATACATATACAAATGTAAATGACATTTTCACTTGATTCTAACAAAGACTGTGTATGTATGTATGTATGTATGTATGTATGCATGTATATACGTATCTATGAACATGACATTTTCACTGGGTTCTAGCATAGCCAATACTTTCGAGTTACCGAATTAGCGGAAACCGACCCTGGCCACCCTCTAGGCTGTTGGCCCACCAAGCTCCCCGTTTCTATCAACCATTTATCCAGCTTTTGAAGTAACGCTTTCTCCAAAAGCTAGTACTGAATCTGCCCTAGCTGGGGGGGGTTCTGTCCAGCGAGCAAGTAACATATTACAGAAAGGATGTGCTGTTTACACATACTGTCCTCACGAGCATCATCGGAGAGGGGCCATATCCTGCCTGGAAAAGGGCAGCAAGGCTAGGCTCCCGAGACCATTCATCTATGCTACAGGGACTCAACTCTGCTGCTATAGTGTGAAAAGAGCTATAGACAACATATTTTAAAAAAAAACCACCAAAACAAAACAATACGAGCATGATGTTCTTCAGTAAAGCTTTATTCACAAAAGTGGGTAGCAGGCTAGATTTGTTTACTACCTACATATGCTGGCTTTGATACAGATTATGATGTCTCTGTAAAATACTGCAGTGTAGAGGCTGAGACAGAGACATCTTACTGTAAGGGATGATCCTGTGCAGAGGCCAGCAAAGGCTTCAACAATTTTGTTAGTACAATTATACCCTTAGACAGTTTTAAACTTTTAAACAATTATTCCTTAGAAGAATTATTGAAATTTTGCAAATACCACAACAAAAAATACCACATTGCATCATATGGTCAGCAGTGACTTTCAAACTGCAAACTTTAATGATTACTGTATTAATCATCGTTTTGTATAAGAGCAAGAAGTGCTGCCCACATGGTCCTTCTTTTTTTTTTATTTGCGTGCACCAAATACATCTTGCTTTTATTTGGAGGCAGAGAGGGGGCAATCTAAGTTTTATACAAATTCTCAAAGCCTCAGTAAGTGGATGAATAGTAATGATTAGTTCATAAAATATTAATGAACTTAATTATTGATCACATTTTAAATTTACACTCTTTTCAGTTTCATCCTTTTCATACATCCTTCCTCTTTGAGCAACGCCTTTTTGCTTTCCCTGGTAACTTCTGACTTCTGTAAGTCTCGGGGCATCATATGCTCTCTGGGAAAATCCGGCATGCGCCAGGGTCTCTGGGAAAATCCAGCATACGCCAGGGTCTCTGCTCAAACCGCTCATTCAGGCCAAGGCCTCTTTGCCTCGTACTTCAGCGTCTTGTACTTAATTCAATTACAGAAGTGCTCACATGACATGATAAAAATGTTATTGCCTGAAATGTTTAATCAGATTCAATTCAACTACCACCAATTATTTTACTGTAATATCTCTATTTATAAGTTATTCATTTTGACTGGTGGTATGAAATCTTAAAAAGTAATTTGCTCAGGAAATTTTATAAAGACTGTAATTCCTACATTACCATACATCCAAAAGTACCTATTTGTGGAGTTTTTAATTTAAGTCACTCTGAAATGTATCAGGGATTTACTTATCTATTCACTGGATTATTGATTTTGGGCAAGGTCACACTATGTAGTCCAGGCTAGCCTTGAACATGCAATCTAGTGCCTTAAGCTCCCGAGTTCCAGGATTACAGGAGTACGTTACCTCACTTGGCATATCTGGGGGTTTAGATATACACAATGACCCAACACATAAAATGAAATAAAAGAATATGTGGGGGGGGCGTTGCTTGAGTGTATGTCTGTGCCTCACCTCTGTGCAGCACCCCTGGAAGGCAGAAGAAGACACTGGATGTCCTGAAACTGGCGTTCCAGACAGTTGTTAGCTGCCACGTGGGAGCTAGGAATCAAACACAAGTCCTGAAGAGCCGTCAGGGCTCTTAGCTACTGTGTCACCTCTCCGGCCATGACACTGAATTTTAACACAGTAAGAATGATTAAATTCTGCTATTACTGAATCTACCTGGCATGGGCAGGTCTCAGGTCAACTTGGGGTTTTCCCCATTAATGTCTTTTCTTGCTGTCTATTGAATTTTTCTTTTAAATTATATAACAGAAAAAAAAATATATATTATTCTTGGTGGAGTTAGACAAATACACAGTGAACACTCTTCTGGACTTTTCTATTTTATACTCTATCTATAAGGTCTATTTTCTACTATATCCTTAGGTCTTTTTTTATTTTTCAGACATGTGAATGGTGACCAGGAGGACACCTGTGTTTGAGTACACCATGAACAAAACAGCAAAGCCTTTTCACGCACACTCACAAACACAGGCACAAGCACACGAATCGAATGAATGGTGACAGGTTCTACCTGTTTTCCGTATCTGGTGTCATCTCTATAGGAGTTTTTCCCTCAACAATTTTCCTTTTGCTTTTATTTCTGTCACCTCACTTTTCTTCTATCTTATATTAGATTCATCTCCTTTACTGTATTGTATTAGTAACATGGTCTCCCCCCACCCAGGGTTTCTCTGTGTATAGCCCTGGCTGTCCTGGACTCACTTTGTAGACCAGGCTGGCCTTGAACTCAAAGCCATCCACCTGCCTCTGCCTCCCGAGTGCTGGGATTAAAGGCATGCACCACCACGCCTGGTGTAACATGACTTCTTTATTTCTCTGAAAAAATTAAAAACTTACTTTTCTCTTGTTTTCTGAGTCGGCACAATTACCATGTGTTTGGAGTAACAAGTAATTAGTCATGTCTTTCCTGCTCCTGAGCCTGCCTTCCTACAGGCCTTTTTGTGAAAAGAAAAGAAAAAAACTCTGTGTGTGTGTGTGTGTGTGTGTGTGTATGTGAGAGAGAGAGAGAGAGAGAGACAGACAGACAGACAGACAGACAGACAGAGAGACAGACAGAGACAGACAGACAGAGAGACAGACACAGACAGACAGACAGAGAGACAGAGACAGAGAGAGACAGAGAGAGAGAGGGCAGACTTGCCACTGTGCACGCGGAGGTCAGGGAACAACTCTATGTGGCCCTTTCTCTCCTTCCACATTTGCGTGGTCCTGAGGATTGAACCTGGGTCTCTGGCTTGAACAGGCGCCTTTAACCTCTCAGTCATCTCTCCTGCAGCCTTTTGAATGAGTCCTCCAGGAGGCATGTGGTAGACACACTGAGGACTTTAGGAGGTGGTGGCGGCATGAGCACGCTGCCTCGGGGACTGACTGATGCTGCTGTCAAGACAGGTTAGCTATTGAGTACATCCCCCCACATTTCTCCCTCACACATGGATGTGCTCCCCCCCCACACCCCACCCCCACCTTCTGCCAGGAGTGGATGCAGCGTGAGGGCCCACTAGATCCACAACTAGTGGCTTCTGTGATCATGGGATTTCTGGTCTCCAGAGCGTCAAGAACTGATCTGTGTTCTTTACAACCCACCCCCAGTTGCTGGTATCATCCTAGCATCCCAAACTGGACAGACACCTGCCATTACATTTACTTTTAAGGTGGTCCTGTTCGATCCATTTTGATTTTTGTTAATACTTCAACTTTCAATATGAGAGTCCTATATAGATCTGCTGATTTCCTGAAAACGATGAACACATGTGATCTTTTAAATTTTTTTCTATTGGAATAATAATATATGATCATTTCAGACATCCTGGAAATAGCTAAAATAGAACAGTTAAATCACTGAAAATATTACTCAGGCAGGCACAATTTCAATTACTATTTAAGATGCTTCCTTGCAATGTGTCTCTCGGTATGTGCACTGTGGTCTGACTTTCATGGTGATGGGCAATCTCTTGCATTATGCTGTCCTAATACCTTTGTGGAGCTTTAGAAAATAACACCCCGAGTGATTACACAACGTCCTCTCATGTGAGCAAACCCATCATTTACCTCACTGCTCCTCTGAACATGTGAGATAAAGTGGGAACAAAAAACTTGGAGCTTATTGCTGCTTTTAATAGTTTTCATAGTTATACTTTTTTATGTCTATGGTAAAATATAAAAGAGATCCTCAGCTAGTGGGGAAAACCTATCTTTTTTGTTTATTATGAACAGCCAAGGTGTTGTGAGTTTTGGCTGAGCACAGGGGCCCTGGGTGCGCCCCTAGCAAGGAGGAAAAGAGAGGAGAGCAAGCTGAGACTCCTATCTTGAACTGCAAGGACAATGGAGAGATGTTACACTGGGAATGGTCCATGGCTCTGGAACCTCAAAGCCCACACCCCAGTGACATATGTTCTCCAGCAAGGCCATAACTCCTTAACCTACCTGAACAGCTCCGTCAACTGGCAACCAAATACTCAAATATCTGAGTCTATGCAGGACATTCTCACTTCAACCACCTCACTTTACTCCCTGGTCTCCATAGGCTCATGGCTATGTCATGACAACACATCTAGTCCAAAGCCCTAAGTCCTCAAAGTCTTGCAGGCTCAACACTGTCTAGAAGGCCCAAACCTCTTCTGAGACACAAAGTTATCTCTTAACTGTAATCCCCTATAAAATTAAGAAAAATCAAATTTTATACTTCCAACACATAATGGCTCAAAATATTCATACCCCATTCCTGGTACCAAATTCTGCATTAGTTACTTTTTCATTGCTGTGATAAAACACCATGACCATGGCAACTTACAGAATAAAAAGGTTACTTGGGCTTACACTTCCTGAGGATTAGGTCTAGAACGGCAGGAATTGCATGGCAGCAGGCTGGGAGAAGTTGCTGAGGGCACACATCTCAGACCACAAGCACAGAACAGAAAGAGTGCACTGGGAATAGTACTAGGCTTTGAAGTTTCAGTGACATCACCATCCAACAAGGCCACGCCCAAGCCTTCCCAAACAGTGCTACCAACTGGGAACCAAGTATTCAAATGCCTGAGACTATGGTGCCAGCACATTCAAACCACCACAAACGTTGCATAGTATAGCTGCATAGGATACGTGACTTAACAAAGAACAAGTCACACAAAACTGGGAAATATATAAGCACTCTAAACGGCCAGAGTCAACAAACATTCCCTGAACACCGACGGGCTCACCTGAGAGCCTGGAGTCTCAGTGAGTCACTCCTGGAAGTGATGGAACAGACCCAGGTACGGACATCTTAACATAACTTAAGAACAACCCTCAAAAACAGTGGTGACCCGCAGCCTTAAGCCCAGCATTTTGAAGGCAGAGCAGTCAGGTCTCTGTGAGTTTGAGACCAGGCTGGTAGTCTACAGAGTGAGTTCCAGGACATCCAGGGCTACACAGTAAAACAGAAACCCTCAAAAGAATCAAGCTTAACTGCAAGAAATTTAGCCACTGGCCAAAAAAAAAAAATCTCCCCCCCCCCACCCCGGCACATTTAAAGAAAATAAAAGACTCGGTGCAGTGATCACTATGTCTAGAATCCAATCTAAATTACCAGATATGGGGGGGGGGGAGGGGGGAACCAACAAGCAGAAATAACTGAGATGGTAGACTTTGCATATGAAGCCATTTAATAAGGCAAAAGCCACTTTCGGGGATATGGAGATGTGTAAATTCAAGCCCTGAAAATTATTTATGGAACAAATATTAAAAGTCTCTGAAAAGCATCAAAATGGAAAAACGCTGTAATGAGCAGCAGGATGACTTTTTCCCCCCGCAGCCCTGCATATCACCTTCGCAGTATGAAAGCCAGCTGGCAGGGCGAAGCCTCCAGCTCCGTGCCAGCTTGGCTTACGCTTTTTGTTTTTTGGTGTGCATGCGCATATGTGTATGTACATGTGTGTGTGCATGTGCATGTGTGTGTGTGTGTGAATGTATGCATTTACACTGATTGATTGTGAGGAGTGGGGCAGGATGTGTGCTCTGTGTGTGCAGGTGTGCCATGGTACATACACAGTTGTCAGGAAACAACTTTCAGGAGTCAGCTCTCTCCTTCCACCACCATGTGGGTTCCAGACTCAGGTCAATGACCTTACTCACTGACCTATCTATTGGGTCTTCACCATGTCATAAACATATATATGTGTGTATATACATATGTTAATAATATGTGTACATACATATAGCATTCTGCTGAAACTCTCATGTGTGCGATGGAATGAACCAGAACAAGTTCAACTCCCTCAAGATTGTCAGATGTGCCTCCAACACCAACTGCCTAGCCTCTGACCAAAGACATCCATGGAACTTGTGACCATGGTCTACATCATTTTGCCACCCAGAAGGCTGTAAGTGGCTCCCCCAGGGCACTGTGGCAGAATAGCCATGGGGTTGGCCAGAAAATCATCTGGGAACCTTCTGGCACTGAAACAGCTGTGGGAAAGCTCAGCTCTGAATTGGCATGGCTCTCGGTGTGCCCACCCGTAACGTACGATGGATCTGACGTGCATGAGGAGAAAGGGCTCAGGTGTGAGATAGCAACAAACTGATTAAATAGACACTGAAACGCTCTATGGGGGGGGGTATCCTGGACTGCACTGAGGCTATGGCTTTCTATTTCATGTAACAGTGACCCCCACTCTTCCACGTTTGATGCTGAGGCCGCAATGCTCCCTCCAACCACTCCATCAAGTTCATGTCCTGGTATGACCATGGACTTGGCCACAGAAACAGAACCGTCAGCTGCAATGGCCCATATGACCACCGAGGAGTCTGACCTCTGGATCTTGAGCCCCACTGGGAGCATGCAGAAAGAAAAGGCCTCCTCCAGCTGCTTATACCTCTCTCCCCACCTCAGTCCCTCAATCCACTGATTGGCGCCCTCTTTGACACAATGACCACACTGGATTCCCCAGAGAAGAGAAGAGGCTGCAGGTCCCACAAGAGCATATGGCACCGATAAAGTCTACCATGCTCCCTCAAAGGAGGAAACGACATTCAGGGACGATGTGTGGTACTACATCAGCCTCAGTGGGATGATTACTGCTTTTTGTTTGTTTGCTTGTTTATTTTTAAATAAAAGAAACAAGCATAGGCAAGGATGTGGAGGCACTACAGCATTGCTGCTGGGAAGGTAAAGTGGTACGACAATTATAGAAAAGAGTATGCCCACTTCTCAAATAAACTTAATATACAATTACCATATGTGGCGGTTAATTTTCATCGTCACCTTGGCTGGATTTAGAATCACCATGGAAACACATCACAAGTATATCTATGACGACGTCTCCAGAAAGTTTTAACCTAGCAAGGAAGACTAAGCCTGGGCGTGGATAGCACCATCCCTGGGGCTGGGTCCCAGACTGGACAGAGCGTCCTGCCTGAGTCCCAGCACTCCTGTCCCTTGCTTGCTGGCCTCACACTCCTGCTGCCGCGCCTTCCCAGCCATGGTGAACTGTTTGCCTTTTTAAACTGCGAGTGAAAACAAACGCTGCCCTCCCTAGCTCCCTCTTGTTGCAGCAAGAACAAACATAACTGAAGTGCCTTAGATTCCACACGTTCACTTCTGAGTGTAAACTCCAAAGAATGTGGGTGTCCTGCTTGGCCTTCTGCCAACTTGACACAAACTAGTTGTCTGGGAAGAGAACCCTCCATTGAGAAAAATGCCTATATCAGATGGACTGAGAGCAGCAAGCCTGTACATTTTTTTGTTTTTGTTTTGTTTTGTTTCTCTGTGTGACAGCCCTGGCTGACCTGGCCTCACTTTGTAGCCCAGGCTGGCCTCAGACTCACAGAGATCTGCCTGCCTCTGCCTCCCGAGTGAGTGCTGGAATTAAAGGCCTGTGCCACCATTTTCTTAAGTGTTTGATATGCAAAGGACGTGCCTCTAATCCCAGGCAGACAGATCTTTGTGAGGTCAGTTTAGTCTACAAAGTGAGACCAGGACAGCCAAGGCTACACATAGAAACCCTGTCTCAAGCCCCACCCCCAGAAAAAAAAAAAAAAGCAAAGGCCCAGCCCATTGTGGACAATGCCACTCCTAAGTAAAGGGTCCTGGGTGCTATAAATCAGGTTAACAAGCCAGGAGGAGCAAGCCAGCAAGCAGCACTCCTTCCGGCTCAGCCTCAGCTGCTTCCTGCCCCGACTTCCCTCAGTGATGGCCTGGGATCAGAATGTGAACGGTCAAGAAGCTCTTTCCCACCCGAGTTGCTTTGGGTACGTATACCCTAACTTAGACTACAGGCATCTGCACACAAATGTAATAGTGGCTTTATTCGGCCAGGCGCGGTGGCGCATGCCTTTAATCCCAGCATTTGGGAGGCAGAGGCCTCTACAAAGTGAGTCCAGGACAGCCAAGGCTACATAGAGAAACCCTGCCTCAAACCCGCCCCTCCTCCAGATAGTGGCTTTATTCACAATAGGGAAAATGTCAAATCATCCTGAATATCCATCAGCAAAGGACTGCGTAAACAAAGCAGGCTGCGTAATAATAGATTGTTATCAAACCATTCAAAAGAACAGAGGCCAGGCACAGTGGTACAATCTGTCATCCCTGCTCACAGGAGGCTGAGGCAAGAGGACAGTAAATTCAGGGCCAGCCTGGCCACACAGGGAGATGCTATCATTAAGAACGCAGAGAGAAGATGAAGACCAAAATGCTCGGGTATGGACAATATGGGTAGACCTCGAAAACACTGTTTATTTCTACTTTCTGTGGGACTTCTTTTCTTGTGTGTGGTGTACACACACGTGTGTATGTGCATGTGGAGGGACCAAGGTTGACACTGGCTGTCTTCCTCAATTGCTCTCTACCGTATATACTTACATAGGCAGAGACTCTTACTGGGCCAGGGATTTCCTGTTACAGCTCGTCTGGCTAACCAGCTTGCTCTGAGACTCTCTCTGCCTCCTGCTTCTGAGAGTTCACGCTCTGAGCCTCATGCTTGCTGGCAAGTGTTTTATACATACATGTCCTCAGTCCCTGGGTAACTTCTTTCACTCAAGTGCCATCTAGAAGCGTACGTCTTCATTGGCAGACAAGGACTCTAACTTAGCGTTCCGTAATGCAGTTGTTCACAGACGCCTGACTGCATGGTGCTCAGAGACGGGGCTCTATCTGATTCCTGTCGTTATGTTTATTGGGGAGACTTGTTCCCATGGTTACGCTGGGTCCTTACTACTGATTCCTCCACAGCTACAGAAAGGCTTAGGAGAAGCATCTCCTCCTAAGAGAATCTGTTTCTCTTACGATTCTGCCATTTGCCTTACACACCTGGTGCCCAAGTCCTACAGGGCCTGCTGGCTTAAAATGACTAAACATCGCTTGCCAATAGAACTTTCTAGAATCGTGGAGTGCTAAGACCACGGTATCAGGCACATGCACATAGCCTGTAGAAACAAGTGTTATTAAGTACTTTATATTTTTATCAGATAATTCTAATATGTCTGTCATTTCACCGATGCTACTGTCAACAGATTTTCTTTTCACCCTAATCTGAGGTCTTCCTGGTGTTTGGTAGGAATGTTTTTCAACTGAAACCTGGGGATATTTTTATAATCTCTCAGGAGACTTTGAATCTTATTTTAAATAGACGTTTATAGAAAATATGTATAAGATAAAGCCGGACATGGTGGTGCATGTCTTAATGCCAGCACTCAGCTCTCTGATTTCAAGGCCAGCCTGATCTACAAAGTTAGTTGCAGGATAGTCAGGGCAACACAGAGAAACCCTATCTAGAAAAAAAGAAAAAGAAAAAATGCATAATATAGATGTATCACCATAAGCCACTGGCCTTAAACATATCCACTCGGCTCTTCATCACCAGTATCCATTTCTAGACCTTTTCATAACCCAGATAGATACTCTGTACTCAGTAAACAGAGTATCCATTCTTCTGGTGGCTCAGTGGTTAAGAGCTCCTGATCTTACAAAGGATCTGAGTTCGATTCCCAGAACCCATATGGCAACACCTACAACTCCTGTTCCAGGATGCGCATAATACACAGACGTACATGTGAGCAAGATACTCACACATATAGAATAAAACAGATAACCATCCTTCCTTCTGTCCAACACCTGGCCACCCTTAGTCTACTCTTGTTCGCTATAAATCTGTCTGTTTTAGGTAACATACGTAAATAAGTTACACATTATTGTGCTTTAAAAATATTTATTTTTGTTCCTGGCTTATTTTAATTTGCAAAGTGTTTTAAAGATTCATTCATGGTATAGTCTGTATCAGAATTTCAATCCTTTTTATGGCAGAAAACTGTTCTAATATATGTACACTATTCCAACATATATGCATACAATCCTAATATATATGTATACTAATCCAATATATGTGTATACATTACTTTCTATTTATGTAATTTTATATAGCTATACCATATTTGTTGATAAACCTATAGCTTTTTAATCACATGTGATTCCCCATCATTCCAATTATCTAATGAACATTCTATTGTTTATTAAGAGTTTGTGTAAATTCTTGTTATTTTTTCAATACATCAAGCAATAAACTCTAAGATCCTATGGTAAATTACAAATTCTGTTTATTAAGAAGGAACATAAAGGAAAAATGTATCATTCCTTTCCCTTAATAAGTTCCAACTTTTTCTTTATTGAGCTAAGATTCTCTGTTATTTTTAATTTTATATCTTGACTTAGAAAGAACGTGTGTGTGCGTGCGCGTGCGTGCATGCATGTGTGTGTGTGTGTGTGTGTACACATGTGCGTGTAGCTACACATATCATAGCATGTGTGTGGAGGTCAGAGAACAATTCTTGGGAGTGAGTTCTCCCCTGCCACCAGTGCCTCCATGCATTTAGCCATCTTGTCAGCACCTCTATGTGTTGTAGGCTGGTTTCTGCTATACATTTCTCTCAGCTGGGCCGCAAGGTGTCATTCAATTAAATATGAGGCCATCTTTACCTACAAAGAAGTCTTCATACACACAAACGTCCCTACTTTGCTTTCTCTTGCTTTTATAAAACACTGTTCAAACGCATCTGAGGGAAGCCACAGCAGGAGCCTGGAGGTGGGGACCGACGCTTACTGCCTTGCTTTCCTGCCTCGCTTTTTTCTACATCCCAGGCCCCACCTGTGTAGGAATGGTGCCACCCTGGTGGGCGTGGCCTCTCATATCAACTAGCAATTAAGACAATGCCCCACATGCATGTCGCCCGGCCCATCTGACGGAGCTGAGCTTCTGTTGAGCCTCCCTCATGCCAGTGACTCTAATCTGTGTCAGGTTGACCAAACATGAACCGGCACAAAGAGACAAGCTCCAGCAAAGCCAGCTCTGGCTTCCAGTCACATGTTCTGTTCAAGAACTGTGTTATGTTCATGACAGTGTTCTGTTCTATATGAGAAATCTTTCGAATGAACTGGACATTTTAGATATTTTCTAATGCAATCTTTACTTTGATTTGGGCATGTAAGTTCATGCTTAATTTGAAATTATGGATTATTCATCTCTGGTGTTCTTCTCTCTTCAAAAAAAAAATTAAGAGCAGGGAAAGAATGAGAATGGAATTCAATTGGTTAGTGTAGCCGCCTCTTACTGGTACTGTGTACTGAATTATGATAATTACTGGCCAAAAAGGAATAAAAGGTTTAAGGAGCCCCCTCCCCCAAAGTATATAAACCAAGTTTCGTGAGCCTCTTTTTCTGTAGCTTATGTATTAGTGCCATATGAAGATACTATTTTGGGCACCCACTTTTCTTCATTTCTGTTTGTATTTTGGTCTCTCTGTAGCTCATATTACTTTGGAGTACAGCGGAAACACTGCAAACCCACCTCTCCCCATGTGTGAAGCACGAACATCAAAGACATTACTGACGGTATGGATCTTCTGAAAGCACTTTCCTCACATCTATAAATATCTCAGAGAAATTAAAATCCCTGGGAACATAAAATTGGTCAAGGAAACAGATGTTTGAGTTCTTCTGGGTTAGTGCAGCACCAACAGTAATCCAGCTGAAGTATTCTATCAAAGAGCCTGACTGCGCGCTTAGAGTAGGTGAAGCTATTTCAACTCTTCCTCCTTAGGAAGAATTTTTGAAGTTTAGTTTTTGTTAAATAAAACTTTATTCTTTTTCAAATATGTTGATACGGACCAAGAATATTTATATACCTAAAATTAGATAAATTACATTTGGCACATAATTGTACCTCATTTGGGAATTATATACTTTGCTTTCTGCTGTAAGTATTTATGTACATTTTACATTCTCAACTAGAGTATAAGATCTGAAGATAAAAAACCACCTATTTTGTAATTCTACTACCTACTATGACTAGTCTGGCACTTCGCACAGAGTAGGTTTTTCCAGAAATATTGGTAGGCTATAGAATTAGTGAATAATCATGCAAGAATTACTTAAAAATTAACAATAAAAAAGGAGGCTATTTTATTCTTAATGATATTGTAATGAAGACTATTTTAAACTCTATGCAGCAATGATACACACAAATATTTAAACTATTTATGTGCCTCAACTTGACATAATTTCATGATAACTTGATGGCAATCACATTTAAATATATTAGAATATTTTTATAATAATGGTGTTCTAGAATAGCAACTTTAATAACTAGGAAAACATGTTAATAATGGCCATTAGCCTGAAGGAAACAAGGAACACCACACATTTTCTTCAGAAAGAAATGTATAAGTTTAAACATGCTATGATAATATTTATGAGCAAACCTTAAATTAAGATTTATAAAATGTAAACTATCAAATGTCTCAGGTAGGGAATAATTTTGGACTATACTTCATAATTTTTCCCATGTATGCACTGTTCTAAAAACAGGTGCATTTCTGCTCCTGTCTCTGACTATCACTGTATAAAATAAGAAGGTGAATTGTGCTTGACGCAAGACCAACGTGTTCTTACAGAGTCACTCAGGGATCGCCCCCATGTCTAGTCAGTGGGCAAACAGATGATTGCCCCTTACCTTCAGGACAGCTATAAACGGTACAAAGTTAGCCCTCTGGAGTCCATTTTTATAGAGATCTGAAACAAACAAATGCATAAGCTTTTTAGCGTATCACAATGACATTTTATCTTTTAGCCTGGCAAATGGAGATTCCTACTGACTAAGGGAGCACAAGAAAAAAAATGACCTAAATTATTTTTATTCAGACAATAAGACTCACTACATTTTTAATAAAAGAAAAAAAAAAAAAACAGCAGTCGGAAAGGAGATCCGAAGCACCCCAGCAAATCAGCTTTATGTGGGAGGCCGATGCAGTGGATAATGTAAGGGAATGATTTCCAGGATCCTGAGTAATCATCCAACTTAAGAAAATGACATATGGGCTGGGTGTGGTGGCGCACGCTTTAATCCCAGCACTTGTGAGGCAGAGGCAGGTGGATCGCTGTGAGTTCGAGACCAGCCTGGTCTACATAGCCGACAGGGGGTGGGGTGGGGTGGGGTGGGGGATGGGTGTCAGCACACGCCTGTAGTCCCAGGCCCAGACAGGCAGATATCTGAGTTAAAGTCAACCTGGTTCTACACAGAGAAACCCTGGCTTGAAAAAACAAACAAAACAAAAAAGACAGCACATCTAAAAGCACTTAGCCTTGAATTGAGAGGATTCCATCAGAAAAGGAATCATCTTTTCTTGTCCTATAAATTCCCAGTAACTAAATAAAAGATGTGTAAGACTAACTATTTTAGAAACACATTGATACAGAAAACTGCTCCTGAATTTGTACCAAGGTCACATATTTGGACAAAAGGTAAAGAAAAGCCAGTGAATGAACTGTCTAAAAATCCAAATGATTTTCTTAATAACCTAAGGTATAAGGTGATTATGTTATTGGCAGTATTTTCTTACTTAGATGAGTTCCAACATATGTATCACTGTGAATGCATACTTAGACAAAATACAGAGACAGAAATACATTTGTTTCAAAAACAACTAAAAAGTGGCAACAGACTAAGAATTTTATACTTTTCTTTTAAAAAAAGAAAGACTTTTGCCAAACATAACAGCACACATATGTAACTGCGGTACTCAGGATGGCACACATATGCACGTGTAACTGCAGTACTCAAGAGGCACATACATGTAACTGCAGTACTCAAGAGGCACACATATGCACATATAACTGCAGTACTCAGGATGGCACACATATGCACGTGTAACTGCAGTACTCAAGAGGCACATACATGTAACTGCAGTACTCAGGAGGCACACACATGTAACTGCAGTACTCAAGAGGCACACATATGCACATGTAACTGCAGTACTCAGGAGGCACACACATGTAACTGCAGTACTCAGGATGGCACATACATGTAACTACAGTACTCAGGATGGCACACATATGTTCGTGTAAATGCAGTACTCAGGAGGCACACACATGTAACTGCAGTACTCAGGATGGCACACATATGCACACATGTAACTGCAGTACTCAGGATGGCACACATATGCACACATGTAACTGCAGTACTCAGGATGGCACACATATGCACACATGTAATACACACATGTAACTGCAGTACTCAGGAGGCACACATATGCACACATGTAACTGCAGAACTCAGGAGGCACACATATGCACACATGTAACTGCAGTACTCAGGATAGCACACATATGCACACATGTAACTGCAGTACTCAGGAGGCACACATATGCACACATGTAACTGCAGTACTCAGGACAGCACACATATGCACACATGTAATACACACATGTAACTGCAGTACTCAGGAGGCACACATATGCACACATGTAACTGCAGTACTCAGGAGGTACACACATGCACACATGTAACTGCAGTACTCAGGACAGCACACATATGCACACATGTAACTGCAGTACTCAGGAGGCACACATATGCACACATGTAACTGCAGTACTCAGGATGGCACACATGTAACTGCAGTACTCAGGACAGCACACATATGCACACATGTAACTGCAGTACTCAGGATGGCACAGGCTCAGAAGACTCCAGTTGAGGCCAGCCTGAGCTATATAGAACTGCTTTGTCTTGAAAAATCAAAACAGAGGCTCACAGCAGCTTGTAAGTCTAGCTACAGGGCATCCCATAACATATTCTGGCCTCTTTGGGCACAAACATACATGTGCACACACCCACACCCATCCACGAAAATAAATAATGAAATAGGTCTTCAAAAAAGAAAGAGGAACTGTAGAGATGGCTCGGTGGTTAAGAGCGCTCACTGCTTCTACAGAGGACCAGAGTCCCCAGCAACAGTGTCAGGCCCAGGGGACCGGATGCCTTCTTCCAGTGCCTCCAGGCACCTTCATGCATGCTCTCACACACATGCGGAGACACGTATATGCACATACATTAAAATACTGCTAAATCCTTAAAAATGTTTTTAAAGGAAGACTTCTTGGGAAAATGTTTTCAAGAGTTAGAAATCTCATTGCGCCAATTTTCTTTTATGGCCAGTCTCTAAAGCTATTAGGAAAAAAAATTTTAACTATAAAAATGAAAACAGTAAATAGTAAAAAAGTAAATAGTAAAAAGCCACAAATTAGATTGCACTGTCTCAGTTTTCTAAAGTATAGCATTATAGGCTCTTATCTATATTTCCTTGTTTAGAGAAAACTTGATCACTATGTAGATTGTGACTGCCATACTTTTATGAAAATGAAATGGTCATTAGAAACCATTTATTCTTAGAGATACTAACCATGGCATCATTACAGTGAGGGAAGGTTTGCATTAGAAGAGGCTTCTGTTCACTGACATCAGCACCACAAAAGGCAAGATAATGCTAACCAGGCTAGGTGGATGTCAAAGTTCAACAAGACATCATTTCTTTACTAGAATCCATATGCCACTAAGTAAGGAAATGGGTTTAAAATGAAATATTTCCACAGTTTTCACCAATTGCAAAAGCTGCTGGTGAACAGATATAAAAATGTAGTGGAGTCGGGCGGTGGTGGCGCACGCCTTTAATCCCAGCACTCGGGAGGCAGAGGCAGGCGGATCACTGTGAGTTCGAGGCCAGCCTGGTCTACAGAGTGAGTCCAGGACAGCCAGGGCTACACAGAGAAACCCTTTCTCAGAAAACCAAAAACCAAAACAAAACAAAACATAGTGGGGCCTTGGGGCCATCTCAGTGGTAGTGCTTTCCCAGCATGCATGAGGCTCTAGGTTCAATCCCTAGAGCCCCCCCACTCACAAAATAAATAAATAATAATGATGATGATGATGATAAGTAAAAACAATAAGGTTTGAAGCTCAGTCCACATTCTAGCAGCTTTATTCGTAAAAGCAAGAAGCCAAACAAGCAAGCAAAGGGTCCCTGAGCTTTATCTGTAACATCCCCAACCTGGAGGAGACCCGGATGCGCAGCAAGCGTGGGAAGACAGCAAGTCATGCGGGCTGCACAGCGACGTACTGTTCCGTAATGAGAAGGATGCACTAAGTGTACAACAGCAGACGCCATAGAAGCCGGAGCCCAGGCAATGCATCCTGGCCAGGTCCCTTGACATAAAACCATAGAAAGAACAAGCCCATCTGTAGAAACAAAGCAAGTAAGTGGCTGCCTGGGGAAGGAAGGCAGGATGGTGACAAAAGGACTCGGGAAACTCTGGGAAGAAACAAATATTTACTACATAGTTGAGGTGATAGTTTCAACAATGAATTTAACTTTAAAATATATTTTTTTTGGAATGTATGAGTATAGTATTTACATCACCCCCCCTCAATGTATCAGTTTTTTAAATGTACTATTTCTATTATATATTAGAAATCTGTTATAAAAACATATGCAACATTGTTGAACATGCATGGGCACCACATTCTAGAGTATTATTGATTAATTAGCTAATTAATTAATTCTAAGGTGTTATTTTAAGGTACTTTTGTTTTTGTTTTCGTTTTGAGGCACGGTCTAACTAAGCGGCCCTGCTGGCTATCCTGGAATTCATCAGCCTCACAGAGATCCCCTTGCCTCCCCACCTGGGCAGTGCTGGGACTAAAGCAAGCGCCAGCACCCCGTGGTATCTTTTTAACGTGCCATAGGCGGCTCCCTGTGCAGCTCACTAGCAGGCACCTTAGGAATGCTGAGGCCCGCGAACACGGGGAAGGCTCGCGTGTTCGTGATGAAAACGTTTCTGCTCATCAGCAATGTTAACGGAGAATGACAGTCGCTGTTAAGCCTTACAGATTTAATGTCACAAAGGCCTACATTTTTAAAACTCAGCCGTTACAAAGACATAGAATTCAAAACAGTCAGCTCTGAGGAGTGTTTTCTAAACAGAATCCTAAGCAGAAATCAGTCTGCTTGAAAATCCTTAGGCTTTTATGGAACTCATAATGAAAAAGGAGATAATAGTCATTAAATTGAAGAATTTCTCTGCAATTCAAATATTATGCTAATTACAATACAATAGATCCATCTCCTGAAATGTAATTTAGCTACAAAGTTTTTCACATTTAGCTTTAACTTTCTTAGATGTAAAGGTTCCTGATTATGTTTAGATCAACAGCTGGCGTCACTTACTAAACAGCAGTTAAAATTCGCCAGTTCTTGCCTGTGATTGTTTTTTAATGACAGGACAGAGCTAAATGAACATTTGGCTTATAAGACAGAGGACTGGGGTTTGGGGACACTCATTTGTAGAGAGCGGTCAGAGTGAAGGACTGGACTAATGCCCAGAGGAGAAGTGCATGCAGGGGACGTTTATAGCGGTGACGGGCACATCTGTGGAGATGCGCGTGGGCCGCAGGTCCGTTCCTTAAGAGCCCAGCTTCAAACCCCAGAGGATGAGTGACGCCTGTTCACATATGTACGAGCTGGAAGAGAGCAAGAAAGGCAGTAGAAATGCAACTCAAGAGAAATTCCCTATAGAGTAGGAATAAAATATTTCCTGACATACTATCTTTATGTGGCTCAATGGGGTTAATATGATTTGGCCTTCAAAGATATTATTATTTTATTGTAGTTTTTATTTATTCATTTATTTATTTATTTATTTATTTATTTATTGGTTTTTCGAGACAGGGTCTCTCTGTGTTAGCCCTGGCTGTCCTGGACTCACTTTGTAGACCAGGCTGGCCTCGAACTCACAGCGATCCGCCCACCTCTGCCTCCCGAGTGCTGGGATTAAAGGCGTGGACTACCACGCCCGGCTCGTAGTTTTTTTTTTAAGAGCACCTTTAGATCATTTAAGCAACAACAACAATTTAGCTTTTCTCTTTCCTTATTTAGAAAATATTTTATTAGTTTCTGTAATCAACCTGCATAGGTGAGACTTTTCATATTTAAAGCACTGCATTTTTTCTGCACAAGTGGGGAAAAATGAACATTTATAGACCAATCAACATGGCTGTACATTTCTGTACAATGTCAGGTCAATACAGCAAGCTGGAATACTTTTCCCCACAGTGTTTGGCTTCATTCAAGACTGGAGTGCAAACAGTATTTTGTTAAATTTGCAAATAATACAGTAGATTAAGTTTTCCCTTTGATTGAGAACTGTAGCCACACAGCTGGGCAGGTGGCACGCGCTTGTCATCCCAGGGCTTGGGAGGTGACAATGATGGCAGGAGGGAGGGGAGTCCACTGCTAGTCTGGGATGCGGAGTGAGACCCTGATGGGAGACAGAGAAGGGACAAGGGCAGAGAGAGACAGAGAAGAAGGAGATAATCAAGTCAGCACACAGCCACTCACTCTTAGTGTGCGTACCGCACGCGAGCACTGACGGCAAAAGCTGCAGGAACTAAAACTTAATAGTTGGTACGTGATGCCACATATTTGCTAAGTATTCCACGTAAGCACAATAACCCTAAAAAGGAAATTATTTATGTCCATTTTGTGGTTTATAAAGAAACTAACATTCAACATTTGGCAGACAGCTTGCCAGTAATTGGCAAAATTAGAGCCAAGCGTGATAATGCTAAAAGGCAACGAGCTTCTTTAACCATGCTGCGACCTGTAGGCTTATGGCAGACTTACCATGTAGCCCAGGCTATCCTCAAGCTTTGAGTCCTCCTGTGTCAGCCTCCTGAATGCTTGGGTTACAGGTATGTCCTGTTTTAAAGCTCTCTCCTCCAAGGAAAGTTGCCCTCACTTCTTCACTCTTTCAGGTGGGTTCTGGCCAGCTCCTGAGGGGCCTTTCCCGTTATCCTGATGCAAAGTGCTTGGTTTGTTTGTAATGGCTTTAATCTCTTCAGCAGCCATATTTTTCTTGGTCCTTAACTTTATGGACACTTTTTTTTCCCCCATGGGGAAACTGAAAAAATTTCAAACCTGGTGGTTCTGCTGTTTGGCCACAAGTCTCTCTATAAACTATGCTAAAAGTAGCTGGAAATAACAATAGCACAGTCTGAATGCTGGCCTGCTTCAAAACTAGCTCTGCTAGAGGCTGTGGAGGTGACGGTGTGTAACAGCACATACTGCTCTCACAAGGGACCTGAGTTGGAGTCCCAGAACTCAGATCGGCAGTTCACAGATGCCTGGTACCCCAGCTCCACGGAGATGCAATGCCTCTGGCCTCTGAGGTGCCCACACTCACATGGACGTACTTACGCACAGAGTACAAATATTCTAAACTTTAAAAGAAGACTAATAATAATAATAATAAATCACTTTTGGGTTGTTTTGTTTTTTTTTTTTCACTCAAATGCTGGCCTCAAACTTGAAGATTCACCTGCCTCTACCTCCCGAGTGCTGGGATTAAAAATGTGTACTACTATGCCCAACCATAAATTACTTTTGTGTGTGTGGGGTCTTTTTTTTTCTTTGTTTGGTTTTTTTCCAACACAGGGAGGGTTTCTCTGCATAGCCTTGGCTGTCCTGGATTCACTTTGTAGACCAGGCTGGCCTCAATCTCACAAAGATCTGCCTGCCTCTGTCTCCTCCCTGAGAGCTGGGATTACAGGTGTGTGCCAGTGCACCTAGTTCATCTTTTTTTTAAAAAAAAGAAAGTATCTCCCCCTCCACAAAATGCCAACAAGAGCTTTGTCACAGTGTGACATGCCCCCTAGTCCCATTCTAAACTTGGTCCTGCCTGAAACTCCCCAAGAGGCTTCGGCATCCACACATTATCAGCATTCTCAACTTCCGAGCCCTCGCTCCGCCTCAGCCACTGCTGTACTGCTGTGAAGAGACGCCAAGACCAAGGCAACTCTTATAAAATAAAGCGTCTGACTGGGGGCTGGCTTACAGTTTCAGAGAGTCAGTCCATGATCATCATGGCGGGAAGCAGACAGGCACAGTGCTGGAGCAGTAGCTGAGTGTTTACAACCTGATCCTCGGGCAGCAGGGAGAGAGAGAGAGAGACAGACAGACAGACAGACAGACAGACAGAGGGAGAGACTGACTGGCCTGGACTCTTAAAACCTCAAGGCCACCCCCAGTGTCACACCTCCTCCAAGGCCACACCTCCCTATCCTTCTAATCTTCTCAAACAGTTCCCCTCCCTGGTGACTAAGCACTCAAATACATGAGCATTTGGGGCCATTTTCATTCACACCAGCACACACCTCAATCACTGTTGTTCTCGTAGTATTCTAGGACTTCTGTGACCTACATCATTGACCTTTTCCAGTTCCTTACAAAAGCCAGTTTCAAAGGCTCCTGGGAAACATTGCCAGGCCAGCTCCCAGCAATGACCCCATTCTTAATACCAATTCTCTGCATTAAACGTCTCATCACTTTAACAAAACGCACAAGAAAAACAACTTGAGGGAGGGAAGATGTACTGGGGCTCATATTTTAGAAATCTCAGCCCATCAGGGCAAGGAGGGAGTGGCGGACCCAGTGAGCTCCCCTCGAGGCAGCCAAGCTCCAGGAGTGCCCCTCTCCCCTTTGATGTCAGCTGGGCCCCCAGCTATGCGATGCTCCTGCCCAAACTCAGGAAGATCTTTCCCTTCGTTGATTGTCTCTGGACATACTTTACAGGCAGACTCAGAAGAGCACCGTTCTAATCTGTAGGTGCTTCTAAGCCAGTCAAGTTGACGATGGAGACCAGATGCTATGCTGCTGTGTGTGGTTTGAAGGTCTCAGGAACAGGTAGGATTTGCACACTGAACCTGGAGCTATGTCGGTTTGGTTCTCTGTCACCTCAAACTCTGTGATCTGAGTCTTCAGGCCATAAAATCTGTGGGTTCTCGAACAACCCCAGATGCCAATGCCAAAGCCCACACCGGGCCTCCTCTAAGTTCTGCCTCCCTCTGCAATCTGTATGTTTTTCACCCTCCAGGACCATCAACACATCAGTGCTGAGCATTGTGCTAGGAGCCTCTTACCGTTATCTGCAAGAAGGCTGCTGAGCTAGGAGCTTGCTTAGCTCAGATGGGGTTCAGTAGAGAAGTGCCACCCATGGCATTTCCTGTCACTGACCCCCCTAACCTTGTTGCACAGTTTTTATTCATACATTTGGGCTATTCTATAGATTTTTGTCCTGAGAAGCATTCTTTAATTCTTTTTCTTTTCTTTTCTAGTAATTTAGACAGTAAAAGGCATATTTTAAATTCTGAGAGAAAGTTGGACAGAGTCGCTCAGATCTGTATCCCAGCAACCGGACTGTGCAGGCAGGAAGATCTCAAGTATGAAGCCACACCAAATGGCGACATTGCCACTGAGTGTCTATAACTCCCCTCAGCAGGGGTCAGAATAACCTTCTCACCCACTTCCTCATTTGAGTGTTTCCTTACTCCAAACTATTCTCTTCAGTGAAGTCCCATCACAGCATGCTCTTTCATGTAACTTCCGTCGCCACTGTTCTGGTCTCTGTATTCTGGTCCTATATTCTGCCAAACATCTTAAGCTGGTCTTCCAAACATGGCTCATTTCATTTCTTACAGTTTCATGTCTATACTTTGGTACCCCTAATCCTGACATTCATAGATTTAATATCTTCTTATTTTATTTGCTTTCTTTATTTCAGATGACTTCTCTGCAAACAAGCTTTCAGCTCAATTTGTTGTTTTTTTAAAAAATCTTAAATCTTTTTTTCTCCACGCAGTCTGTTTTCCTGATTCCCTGCCTCCCCTTGGGACAGAATCTCACTATGTAGCCCATGTGGCCTCAAATTTAGCCTCTCCTGATTCATGTTGCCTCATGCTGGATTACAGGCTTGGACCACCATGTCTGGCTGCTGAGATTACAGGCTTGGACCACCGTGCCCAGATTCTCATCTTCAAAAAACACAAAACCGAGTTCCTGAAGTATACTTTTCTTTGCTCTGGCCACTCAACTATTTTAAAAAACTGTTGCTCTTTTGTCTTTAGTCACCATACTGGATGTTGCAGTATCTTTATTGTCCTAATACTATGGTGTTTTCTGTTCATGTAGACTTGAATAAGACGTGCCATTTGTAGGCTCAGTGCAGCTCTGCAATTCAGATAGTGTTTGCTCATCATTCTGGAATTCAGATAAGATACAAGGTTTGGCATGGTTCTCCTAACCCCCCACTAACTTGTTTTTCTCTTCTTGTCTATAATTTAGTTTCATGTTACACAGTTAAAGCTGGTGCTCAAACAGAAGAGAAAAAGGTTTCCTGGAGTGCTCAGCCATGAGTAGGCCATGAATCCCATCTCCTGCTCAAAGCTATAACAGAAAAAGAGTGGGAAGACTGTCAGAGCCAGAGTCAGGGACGACTGGAAGAAAACCTTGTCTGTGGGCCTGACAAGACTGCTGCATTCAGACATCATGGCAGCTGTGGATGCCTGCACAAAGCCTGTGCAAGGTCAAGCCCGTCAACACTCCAACATGAAATCCAAAGCCCCTACACCTAACTCAGGAGCTACAGACAGGTGATGGCTTCTAGGGTTGAGAGAGTTGGTTTTCTTGAAGGGTGTGGCCCCTGATAGGTCAACCACATTCCAATGAAAGGCCCTACACCCAGAAATATATGGGCAGCACAAATTAGAGTCAACTGGTTATTAAAGAAGAGGATACAAAGTTGGGGCTGGTGAGAAGGAGGAGGTGGCTCTAGGAAGAAGAGTTGAGCTAAATAGGATCAAAATAAACTGTATGAAGTTCTCAAAAAATTAACTCCTAAAAATAAAAAAAAGGTGGGCTGGGAGATGGCTCAGGGGTTAAGAGCACCGCCTGTTCTTCCCTAGGTCCTGAGTTCAATTCCCAGAAACCACATGGTGGCTCACAACCATCTGTAATGTAATCTGATGCCCTCTTCTGGCCTGCAAGTGTACATGCAAAACAGAACGCTGCATACATAATAATAAATAAATAAATCTAAAAAATAAAAAAAGCTATAGTTGTAGGTCTTGATAAGCTCACAGAGTAGAAATGGTCTATAGTTTCAATGCTAAATGTAATTCTCTCTTTTGAAGTAAAACACATAGGTCTGATATCATACTAAAGAAATAACTCCAGTTACATTTCATGAAATAACTCTGCTGGGAGAGGCTATTAGAGGTTTGTCCAAATGTGTTTCAGCCTTTGTATTAGTGACCAGGCAACTGCCGCTGTTGCTGCTTTGTTTTGTTGAGACTGAGGCCCGCTGTTTAGCTCTGAAGAGCCTGGAACTTGCCATGTAGACCAGGCTGACCCCAGACTCACAGAGATCTGCCTGCCTCTGCCTCTCAAATCCTGAAAGTAAAGCAAGGGATTAAACCATCACGCCCAGCTCGATTTTTTTTCTTCTAAGTAGTAAGATAAATAGCATAAATGTGAGTGTGCACACACTCTAGCCAAATCACAGCGAGACCTACACCTTATGTCCACTGTGAATATACTAGTCTGAAAATAAATCATAGACAGCGTTGTATGATGATCTAAGAAAGTGGATTATTCAAACTTCTCCAGCCAGGATATCTCAACGCTACCTAATTCATCTTCATTATACTAAAAAGCACCCAGAAAACAGACATCTGAGCCAACAAGATGACTCCGTGGGTGAAGGCAGGTTTGGGTTTCCTCCACACCTGATGATCTGAGTTCAGCTCCTGGGAGCCTCATGGCAGGAAAAGAGACTGAGTTCCTACCAGGGGTTCATAGACCTCCACATGCGCACCACGGCATGGCACTCTTGTGTGCCTGTGTGCTCATACACACACACACAGAAAAGTTAAAAATGTCTGTGTCGAAAAAAGGCTGGAGGCTGGAAAGAGGACTCGGCAGTTAAGAGTACTGGCTGCTCTTACGGAGGATGTGGGTTCGATTCCCGGCACCCACGTGGTGGCTCACAACCATCTAGAACTCTTGCTCTAGGGCCTCTACCATCCTCTCCTGGCCTCCAACAGCACTAGGCATGTGTGTGGTGCACACATACCATATACATAAAATAATACCATACCATACACATATAATAGCAGCAGTAGTAATAGTAGTAGTAGTAGTAGTAGTAAAAAATATTTTTAAGTTTCTAAAAAGTCAAAAACAGAAATTCTAACATCTTCTTTAGAGCTCTGGGCTCAATCTCGGGGACAGCTTTCTTTTCAGTGTCCCAACTTATACTGACAATGAAAAACAGTCATCGAACTGACACAACCCATTTCCCTTTAACACTGTCCTCCTGTTTTTCACATAGAGTTCTCAAGTTTAATCATTACGTTAATTCTGAACTTTTAACTAATTTGATCTACTGACCTACTCCCTCGTTCAGTCATCATCCAATTAATTCTACTATTTTTTTCCCCTAGTGGAATATCACGAAACAAGAAAAATTTGGAGTATTATGAAAACAGAACAACTTCATTTCAGGAACATAAAACATGAGAATTGGGTATGTGAAATTTTAAGTTGTGGGTTTCCTTTCCAGCCGTTCTCTGCAGATCCGCTGCCATCACGCTCTACCAGGTTTCTTATTCTGCGCACCCCTGACATGTGTGGCCACGTGATCCCTTGTATGAAGAATAGCTCTTTGCACTAACAATGTCGCTGGCAGCAGTCCCAGCCTCAACCCTGCTGCCTGCCAGTGCACCCTGCACTTGGGTAGAACAGCCAGACATTGCTAAATATCCTTCCAGCCAAACAGTCCCCGCGAGAGAGCCGCTGTCTGGTACCAAGGCTCAGCCACTTCTTGCTTAGTGTTCTACGGCTGCTTCCTAATGTTCTTCCTGGGTCCCCCACATTCGTACACTCCACCCAGAAACCCCTCTTCAAACTGCAATCTTCCTGACTGGGATCTGGTCGGTCCTGCGTGAGGCAAGCTTCAGTGGCTTACGTTATCTCTTAGAATGAAATTCAAAATCCTTATTGTTGCTTTATAAAAATACAGCTCCAACCTCCAGTTTTACCCAAAACCTGTCACCTTCTGGTCATGCAGGCTGTCTTCTGAGCTCCTCCACTATGCTACTTTCTTTCTGGTCACTTAGCTTTACCCAACTCTCTGCCAAGAACCTTCTTCCCCCAGGTAGCACAGCCATCTGAGAATCTGCTAGCTAGGGGGTGGGAAAGGAAAAGGTCCCCTATGTAACCCTGGCTGGCCTAGAACCTGTTATGTAGGCTAGGATAGCCTCAGACTCACTGGCCATCCTCCTGCCTCTGCCATCCTAGCGCTGGAATGCAGACACGGACTACTCTACCCAGTGGTTACTTCTGTCTTTTCAAGGACAGCTTTCACTAACTGGGATGCGGGATCAAAGCTATAACCTTCAGGAAAGCTGCATGTTCTGCTGGTCGGAAAAGAGAACAGCTTTTAACTGGGGCAGTTAGACCACGACCGTTCTCCGCCATCAAGGAGAAGCAAGCCAGATCAGTTTTTCTTCATTTTCAGAGAATAAAATTAACTTTTCTGGCTGGAGTACAGTTTCGTGTGCTTGAGCACATATAACCACTGCCATAATCAAGATACAGAGCAGTCCATGCACCAAGAAACACTCTCTTCTTGTAACCCTGCTATGGAAATCTCCCACCCCAGCCCACGAGACCATGGGCCCACTCCTTAATCTGTCATCTTCTCTTTTCCTAATATCAACATTCTGTCTTTTTCTTCACCAATAAAGTTATGCACGCGCGCGCGCGCGCGCGCACACACACACACACACACACACACACACGAATGAGCTCACACATATGAATACGCATACCCACATTCACATATGTGTTATATTCTATGTGTTAAGATGTTTGATTTGGTGGGTTTAGGAGTGCTTTGCTCTTGTTTTGTTGAGATAGATAAATCAGGCTGACCTAGAACTTACTCCATAGCCCAGGCTGGCCTTTAACTTGCACTTGGCCTCCTAGGTGATAGAATTACATGTGCACACCACCATGCCTTTGCATTAGAATAGTAAGCTATTTCATTCCAGCATTCAGAAAGCAGAGGCAGGGAGACCACAAGTTAAAAGCCAATGTAGCACCAAAGCGCTGGTGGTGGTGGTGGTGGTGGTGGCGGCAATGGTGGTGGTGGTGGCGGCTGCGGCGGCAGCGGCAATGGTGGTGGTGGTGGTGGTGGTGGTTGCGATGGTGGCAGTGGTGATGGTGGTGGCAGTGGTGATGGTGGTGGCAGTGGCAGTGGTGACGGCAGTGGTGGCGGTGGCAGCAGTGGCAGCGCACACCTTTAATCCCAGCGTACTTAAAGCTAAGTCAGAACAGGGTCATTATGAATAATGGAAGACATACCACTCAGGGAATTAAAAGATGTTATTAAAAATAAAAAGATTACCCAAGTGGTGGTGGCACATGCCTTTAATCCTAGCCCTTAGGAGGCAGAGATAGGTGGATCTATGAGTTTGAAACCAACCTGATCTACAGAGTGAGTTTCAGGACAGCCAGGGCTACACAAAGAAACCCTGTCTCAAAAAGCAAAACAAAAAAGCCAACCTGAGCTATGTAGTGAGTTCCAGGCTAGCCATATATATTATCCATCCTACTACGGTGACTTTTGCCTGCTCTGCCAATAGGGGATATTCCAGTGCCTGTGGAGAAAAGGCTGTCAGTTGACTAGTGTCCAACTCCGACAACTCTGCATCCTGAATTCACTTTGGGTCTTCTCCAAGGGGAAGCTCCAGCTCACTTTCAGCATGCTATATGACAGACCCTGTTCACACCTACAAAATCTTGAGCTCCAAAATGTCCCCTGGCCTCTCCTTGTAACTGCCTGCTTTGCTTTGCCACTCCAAATAGTCTACACCGTCAAGCACTGCTTTTCTTTCAGCAATCCTTGCTAGACCTTCCTAGATTATTCTAGCACCTTGTCACTTATGAGCATAACGTTGTCCTTATGCAAAGACAATCTGGTGGCATTGCTGGGTCAGCTACAGTAGAGGCCAACACCGTTTTCACTGAGTGGAATGATGTAGTATTTGTATGTATGAGTGGCGTTACTGCCATATGCACATGTGCAGGGGGTGCACATACACCAAAGCACATACATGTGTGAGGCCACAGGTCCACATCATGTGCTTTCCTTTATTTCCTTTTTCTTGGTGTCCTATTGCTGTGAAGAGGCACCATGACCAAGGCAGCTCTTATAAAGGAAAGCATCCAACTGGGGGCTTGATAACAATTTCAGAGGTTTAGTCCATGATCATCATGGCGGGACATGTGGCAACCTGCAGGAAGGCGTGATGCTGTAGCAGCGGCCGAGAGTTTTACATCCTGACACACAGGCAGCAGGTGGAGAAAGAGAGACTCTGGGGGTGGTGTGGGCTTTTGAAACCTCAGAGCCCACCTCCAGTGACACACCTCCTCCATCAAGGCCACGCCTCTCAACCCTCCCCAACAGTTCCACCAACTGGGAATCAAATATCCAAATATATATAAGCCTATGGGGCCATTTTCATTCAAACAACCACAGCCTTCAACGCCTCCCCCTTCCTTTACTTTTCTTTTTCTTTCTTTATTTCTTTTTTTTTTTTCCTTGACAAGGTCTCCATAGGTTGCCTTGGCTACCCTGGAACTTAGTATGTAGACTAGGCTGGCCTTGAACTTGTAGAGATGCACTTGCCTTTGCCTTTTGAGTGCCAGGGTTAAAGGTCTGCACTACCATGCTCAGCCAGTAATTTTTATTTTTTATAAAGCTCTTGAAGGACGGGGACATAGTTCAGTGCTAGTCTGCTGGCTTTGTCTCTGTTTTTCCATTCTCTAAAACCCAATGCATCAGTAAGACCTGCTGGCTCTGCCTATAACAGAAAGGGCATCTGACCATTTCTGATTGCAGCCCCACCTCCTCTAAGGATGTTGCAGCGGCCTTCTCAGTCCTTACTCCCAGTCTCAAAAAGTCAGCCCTACAAGCTACCGCCCACTACAGACAGAGATCCCTGTGGAAATGTGCGAATTCCACATCCATTCTGTGGCCTCTTTCTGAGATCTATCTGTGTACCAGTCACTCTGAAAGTGCATGGAACACACCCACACCCACGGACTGAGATGAAAGACTCCCATCAGTGCCCACAGAAAGCCGAGTCATCCTGGGTAGACAATGAGTCAAAACCACAAGTAAATAAGTCAAATATTGAGGGGCATAAGTTTGATGTGAAAAAAAGAGAAAGAAATGTAAAAGGAAATATACCACGAGGGTAAGAGGGTAAGAGTGCAGTCAGGGAGCCGGGCCGAGGCCCCATGCTGAGCGAGGACCTCACAGCCCCTGGAAACATAATTTTGAATTCCTCACCTTTAACTGATCACATGGTGCACCGAAAAAAAAAAAAACCCACCAAGATTTTAAATGTGTTACTTTTGTCTAACTACTACTTGTATTTTAATTCTTTAATACTTTCCTAATAAGCCACAAGTGCCTTTTTAGAAATGATAAATTAAGTGAAGTAGAAAAAAAATCTACTCATGAAAGTGAGATTCATCTTTTTCTAAAATTTAATTAAGAGTTTTTCATTTCACTGAGCTTTCTTTTATGGCATAAAAAGCAGCTACAAAGACCTGCATTTTCTATGTACACATCATGTGTCTAGTGTTGGGTGACCTACATCCATCATAGAGACCAACTGCACTCTGCTTGCTAAAAAACAGATTTTTGTTTTTGTTTTTTTGTTTTTGTTTTTGTTTTTGTTTTTGTTTTTTTCGAGAGGGTTTCTCTGGGTTATCTTGGCTGGCTGTCCTAGACTCACTTTGTAGACCAGGCTGGCCTCGAACTCACAGTGATCCGCCTGCCTCTGCCTCCCAAGTGCTGGGATTACAGGCGTGCGCCACCACTCCCTGCTAGAAATATTTCTTTTCTTTTTCTTTTTTCTTTTTCTTTCTTTTTTTTTTTTTTTTTGGCTTTTCGAGACAAGAAATATTTCTTCAATGCAAATTCAAACTGATTTTTCAAATCAAGCCTGTTATGAAACCAAGGTTTACAAACATGAGAAAATGACTACAGAAACGTGGGTTTTTGCAAACTTCTTAAGTCTCCTTCTAATTGGGCTGGGAGAGCACGGCCCGCGTGTTACCTTCCGGTGGTCTGTTGGATGTTGCCACAACGACGACCCCGTTTTTGAACAGATTTTCAAAAAGCTGTTTCAGAATCATAGCGTCGGCAATGTCAGTGACCTGTGGACAACAACACATTTGTTTTATTTTAATTTCACTTCTGCTCTAACAAATTTGCTAATGGCTCTTTTTTTTTTTTTATTAAGATGGAAGTGAATTCCAAGAGGAAAATTCTAATTATCATCACGAAGAAAAGAGTAGATAATTAAAAGCAGGAGAGGCCGTCCAACGGTCTTTTAAACTCACACTTCCTTTGCCGCAAGTCAATCATTTCTACCCAAATTATCAAATGGTTCTATGCTAACTTCTTTATCAACTACACGTGGAAAGCACAGGAAACTGTCCTAAACATTTAGGAAGTCCAATTAATTAGAACATGACCAACTCTCCTTATACTGCCTCCCCCCTACACACACACACACACACACACACACACACACACACACACACACGGTGGGCGAGTAAGAATAACACCATTAAAATACACAGGCTATTTGCAATTCCTAATACCTTTCTGGCAAAGGTCCCTGGAAAGGTGACTTTTAATGGTCATGGGACTTTAGAAATAAGGACAAGTAGCCAATGAGACATAATCAGCGGCTGTTGAAAATAGAATGATATGACATAGATACTATTGTGCAATTGTTGCACAAAACAATTCAACAGATGGTCCATCACAGAAATAAGCAATTTCATTGTTCTTTTTAAGTGCCTTCTATTACTGTCCATGAATAATCCAAAGGCACCACAGTCACTTCCAGCACGCCAGCCTCTGCTAACCTTCCGAACACAAATATTCCTGCTTTGAAAAAAAAAAAAAAGAAAAAAAAAAGGCAAAAATAAACCCATCCCTTACAAGGACAGTTAATACAGTGCTTTAAAACAACCTCTGGCAAAAACCAAAACTGCATCGGCAGATAATACAAGGCACAGTGCAGCAAAAGTATATTAGGCGACAGAAGCACAGCTACTCATCTCTTCCAAAATTATTTCTTGTTCAAAATTCATAATCAAAAAAGCCTGCTTAATGGCAACTTTTAAAAGAGTTTTTTACAGTTCGCAAGGAAATCAGCAATCAAGCGGGGAAACTCCACAGGCCGCGGTCTGGTAATGCCCACTGACCACCGCTGCTGCGGAGCACCAACATGCCCTGTAGGAAAGTGCTGGGACTTTCTGGACTAGCAAATTCCAAACGGTCAGTAACATTAGCCTTACCTGTGCTTGCTAGCATCACATTTTTAATTTCCCTCTCTCACAGGACACAGAAACTCATGGAAATCTTCCCATTTGAAGAAGAAACAACAAGTTACCAACTGACCCATCATAACGCGGCCGGTCAAAGCTGAGTTGCACAGGTCTAAAACTACCTCGCTTTCCACGGCTGGAATCGTCCAGAGACAGTGAAGGATTTCCTACCCACCTGAACAAAACAAAACCACGATGGGCGGCGTTGGGAGGAGGGGGATCTTTTTTGTCTCAGCAATGACTTAAAAACAGTAACTAAAAGAAACTACTGGAAAGGCCTTCTATAAAATGACTCCTGGACCTTGACCAAAGAGGAAAGAGCAGAACTGCTGCTGGTGGCTCTCCGCTGGAAGCTCGGGATCACGGACAAATTTTGCTTCCCCAAAAACATTCATAGAGAAGGTCCTTTTCAAACGCTTAAACACCAGTGGCATTTCTGATGAGGGGACAGAACGGGCTTGCAAAATTCAGCAGCAACTGCGTTTTTAAATTCGATTACATTTACTTCAAAATGAAAATCAATGCCATGCTATTCAATACTAAAAAATAAAGGCAGTCCTTTGACGATATCTAAAATGTTTTTTAGAAAAAAAAAAGAAAGAAAGAAAGAAAAAAAGAAAAGAAAAGAAAAATAGCTTGTGTGCCCCGAGGTTGAGAGCGGAATTTTCAGCTGGTTAACACAGCGCAAAAGCTTAAACCAGAAATGCATGGAACAGACAGTCAAGACTTGTGGTCGACTTCCACTAGACTGTTTTTACATTATGGAATGTTTTTGTGCTGGCTGAGAAAATTAGCTTGGAGAAGCTATGACTAATTAATAAAGCAGGAGTCACTCTCGCTCAGTGCAGCTGGATGCCAGCGTGCACCCTTTGATCCTGGCCCCATGCTTGTCCGGCTTTCCTGGGGAACAGTAATTTTACAGTATAAGTGAACAGAAGACAATTGGCCCCACATTCTTGGAGAGCTGGGGTGTTCAGCACCCAGCATTTCATTACCACCCGGAACAAAAGACAAGGCTACAGATTACCAATAAGGGTAGTCTGCGAGCAGAGAGCGGAGACATTTCATTAGCATTAAAGAGAAGAGATCTTTATGACCTAGAGTTGCCTTCCAGCATGACTCACTTAAGTAAAAAAAAAAGGGGGGGCGGGGGAGTAATTCATTTACATGTATAAGTGCTTGAGTCTCAGTCACCCACTGATTGGTACAGTACCATGGAATGAGTGGCAAATATAAGCATGCATTATCAGTAATTAGTATTAGCACAAAAACAAGCACCTACTTTTTATTAGCAGTTTTTAATAGCACTGCTTTATAAAAAATTTTATCTGTATCTGTTGAAGGATATTCATAGACTATGGAGGGGCATTTTACACCGCATTCTTCTCATCAAAATGCTTTTTTAATACTATATTAGTTAGACATGTCTTCCCTCAGAATTCTGATGTTTTCAGAATCATAAGTGGTTTGGCAGGTAACATAAATATTCAAAGAAGATATAATAAAGATTTGAAAGAAAACCTTAAGAATGGGGTATTCTTTTATTCCAGCCACTAAAACACAGTTAAAGGGGAAAAAAGAAAAAAGAAAAAAGGCCTGTCCAGACCCATCCCTCAACCAAACTAAGAAGTGTATCTGAGATGTCACATTTGATAAAGATGAAGAGAGAACGCGCTCTGCAAAATGTGAGCTAAACATTGCCAAAAGAGAACCTTAAAATCTCCTTAAATTCAAGAGCACAGATAGAAAGTATAAGACCTTGCTTTTATGCAGCAATAATTCCACGAGCCGCCCTATGAAATAAGCACTATATTCATTACCACCCCAAAGGCCAATAATAAATAGTGAAAAGAGCAAGACTAATGACATGATTCAATTTTACAAGTGATGTGGCAGTTGCCCACCTACCGTCTCTAAGAATAAAGCACCTAACAAATCTTTTCTAGTAAATCCAGCAAGTATTATCCTAGGCTAAAGGATGACTTTCAGGGTCTGTTATTAAAACACCCATGGAGCTAGGCCCCATGGCTCATGCCTTTAATTTCAGCACTTGGGAGGCAGGTGGATCTCTGTGAGTTCAAGGCCAGCCTGGTCTACAGAGCAAGTCCGGGATAGCCAAGATTACACAGAGAGACCCTGTCTTGAAAACCAAAACAACAACAACAACCAAAATCAACCAAACCGCCATATACTAGACAGTTAAGCACATAGCACAAGACTTTGTATACTAAGAAAGATACATAACATGGCTGTTCCAAGGCAGACTGCGGGGTTTAAGCTGCGTTATCTCTGTGACCACAATTAAGTTACACAACCTCTCTGATCTCCATTCCCTCATCAATACAATAAAAGCAGCAACAATACATAGTTGTAAAACTTTAGTACAATGTATGTTAAGCTCTCAAGCAATGTTAACTAGGGCTGTTATCTACAGATAGTGTATACGCGACTTGCTTTCCTGTTAGTAATGCATTGTGGTAGATTTTGACTGTAAATGGAAGGTTAGATTTCACAGTGCATGTTTAAGAACATAGGCATTAGGGTTAGCAGTTAAGACCAGTTGCTCTTCCAGAGGACCCAAGCTCAGTTCCCAGAACCCATGGGAGGTAGCACACTGCTGCCTATAATTCCAGCTCCTTCTTCTGGAGTTCACGGACAACCACACTAAGTTCACGCATGCAGACCATTACAAATTAAAACAAACCTTTTGTTAGAACATAGGGGCCAGACAGGATGAAACATACTTTAATTCTAACACTCAGAAGCTCTCTGTTAGTTTGAGGCCAGCCTGGTTTACAAAGCAAGTTCCAGAACAGCCAGGGCTGCACAGAGAGGCCTTGTCACAGAGAAAACAAAAAGAAAAACAAGCGACAAAAACACAGAGGCGCCGAGCAAGAGCCCAGGAAAGAGCAGCCGCCATTACAGAGCGTGTATGAGCAGCCAAGATGCAGCGTGTGGATGACTTGTCTAGTGTGCGAGAGGCCCTAGAACAATCTCCAGCACTGAAAGAAGGGAGGAAGGAAGAAAGGAAGGAAGGGAGGGAGGGAGGGAGGGAGGAAAGAAGGAAGGGAGGGAGGAAGAAAGGAAGGAAAGAAGGGAGGGAGGGAGGGAGGGAGGGAAGGAAGGGAGGGAGAAAGGAAGAAAAGAAGGAAGGGAGGGAGGAAGGAAGGAAGGGAGGAGGGAGGAAGGAAGGGAGGGAAAAAGGGTATACATAACAGGTGGAATCTAACATCCCAACAAAGAGAAAGGCAACACCTCAAACAGTTCTTAAAAGGTCAATTTAACCAGTAAAAGTAAACAAATGAGAAAAATCTACATTAACCCATAAAATAATATAAATTAAGTAATATGCTATCATTTCCATCTATTAATTAAAAAACGATCGGATAATTCAGGATGTTGACAGGAGAAAACGTGGGCTGAAGTTTTAGTCTTCGGGTTCTGGGAAACTGGTTTCGCTTGAGAGGTGCTATTATTACACACGAGGAGCGAAGGGCTTAATCAGGGAGCGCTCTAAGCAAAGCTCAGTGGAGCGTTCTGGTGGGAGTTTGGAAGGCCAGAATGCCAAAGTATGGATGGTAAAGACTGTTCACGAGCTTTCAGACAAAAGGGACTCTGTTGGGAACGGGCTAGAGGCCATTTGTGTTCTACTCTGTCAACGAATGTGCTATGATCTGCTCGTGTCCTCAAATGTTTAAGTGAGGCTGAATTCAAAAGCAATGGACTTTTAATTTGTTGGAGAAAATTCAACATAGGATAGCATTCAACTGAAGCATGGTTATTGCTTGATGTCAGGTTTATTATAGTGGGAAATCAGAGCCAAAAAACAGAGCAGGCAGATGTAAAGAAAAAAAAAAGTTTGGTTAGGCAAAGAAAACAATGTGAGTGAATTTAAAGCTGTGACAAGGTGTTTGTTTGTTTGTTTGTTTGTTTGTTTCTGGGTTCTTTTTTTTTTTTTTTTTATTCAAGACAAGGTTTCTCTGTATAGCCTTGGCTGTCCCGGACTCACTTTGTAGACCAGGCTGGCTTCGAACTCACAGCGATCCACCTGCCTCTGCAGGCCTGGAGAGAGGGCTCAGCAGCTAAGAGCACTGGTTGCTGTTGCAGAGGACCCAGGATTGGTTCCTACTCCCCACATAGCAAGTCACAACCATCCATAAGCAACAGTTCCAGGAGAGCTAGTGCCCTCTGCAAGCACCAGGCACACACGCAATGGACTTAAATGCATGCAGGCAAATACTCATACAGTTAAAATAAAAATAAATCTTTAAATAATAATAATAATAATGATGATGATGATGATGATGATGATGATTAATAATAATAATAATAATAATAATAATAATAATAATAATAATAAATGAAGGCTGGAGAGACAGCTCAGTAGAGGACAGTCTGTGCTTCCAGTGGGCCTGGGTTTGATTCCCAGCACCCACACGGAAACTCACAATCTTTAACTCCAGTTTCCAGGGATGTGACACCCTCATCTGCCTACAAGGGCACCAAGCATGCATATAGTGCACAGATGTACTCACAGGCTAACATCTATACAGATAAAACACAATAAATAAAACCTTAAGTAAGTAAATGGCCAGCTATGGTGATTCAGTCCTCAACCCCAGAACTCAGGAGGCAAGCATGCGATTTCTGTGAGACTGAGGCCAGCCTGGTCTATATAGAGAGTCCCAAGCCAGCTGGTGCTACATAGTGAGACCCTGTCTCCAAATAAATACATAAAGGAGGTTGTGATCGAAATGTGTAAAAACTGCAACTATTTAAGAGAGAGCATCATTAAAGAGAAAGCTCAAACCCCAGCTGGCACAGTGGGAAAGATGCCTTGAGGCAAGACCTCAACCAAGGTTCCAATTTATAAAAAATAGAAATAAAAATGTATTTGTTTTGGAGGAAGGTACAATTGTGTTCTCAAATGCTAACTTCAGTGCCTTGAGATCTGGTTCCCCCCTGCCTTGGGCACTGTTATAACTGTTGAACTATCTCCCATGATACCACATGATGATAAGGAATGTTCCCCAGTTGTCCCTGATTGGCTAAATATGACATCCTATGACTGGGTAGAAGAGAGGGAGGCGGAGTTTTCAGGTTTGAGAGAGGAAGGGGAAGGAGGAGAGGGAGAAAAAGCAGCAGAGTAGCAGAAGGGGAGGAAGGGGGGGGGGATTGCCATAAGACAGGATGGCGGCAAGCACACGTGCTTAAAGACAAGCTGATGGAGTAGAAGCCGCCCCTGGAGTCATCAGATTGTCAAGTGATTGGCTTTTATGTGGGTTTTAAAGGTACTAGGATTAGAGTAGCTCAGAATCTGCCCAGCATAGTGCTTACAGCTTAATAATAAGTCATAGTCTCCCTGTGTCAGTCACTGGTAAACTAGCTGGTTAAAGAAAACTGTTGCTGAAACAATTCATTGCATTATTTAATATAGAAAGAATGATTCATCTTCCTACAACATTCATTTGGAAATACAGTACCTAAGTAAGTAGTGCCTGAACACATAGAGACAAAGAGGTCACTGGTCCAACAGGGTCCCCTATATAAGTGTCTCCCTAGTTAGATCAAACCTATAAGAAGCACAGATCCACGGTTGCTGACAAGCTTGTAGTCTACTTATAGACAGGCAGAGTCTATTTAGTAGTAGGACAGAAAAGGTCCTGTGATATAGAGACAAGCATCTGGGATGACTATCAAACCAAGTTTGGATGAGGCAGGTGATGACACAGACCTCCATTAGTTGTGTTGGCAGGCAAGATCCTTTTAAGAGCTTCTCTCACTCAGTGTAGTGTTTGAATGAGAACGGCCCCCATATGCTCATATGTTTGGATGTTTGGTCCCCAGCTGGTGGAACTGTTTGGGAAGGATTAAGAGGTGTGGCCTTGGGGTGGAGGTATAACACAAGGAGTGGGCTTTGAGATTTAAAAAGCCCATGGCATTCCCAGTTGACTCTCCCTCTCTACCTCATGGTTGTTATCTTAACATGTAAGCTCTTGTCGACTGCTCCAACATCATGCCTGTCTGCCTCCATGCTCTCCACCATGACGATCATGGATTAACCCTGTCAAGCCCTGTCAAGCCCTGTCAAGCCCCCAATAAACTCTTTCTCCTATAAGTTGCCTTTGTCTTGGTGTCTCTTCACAGCAATAGAGAAGTAACTAAGACACTCAATATGTAACAAGAAATACCCTCTTTGTTGCCTGTGTTTCTCTTAAGACCCAGCTTATTTAAACAGTAATCTAGACATTTATTCTTGATTCCTTCCTCCCATTAGGAACTTAATGGAAAGTACAGCCAAGTTCCTGTTAGGATTTCATGGAAGATTATGACTTTGGAGAACCCAAAAGCATATACCTTCATTGGATCCTTCCTTAATAAAAAAAACAACAAAAATCTATAACTGTGTTGATATGAAAACAAATGCATGGAGAGCTGGCTCAGTGGCTAAGAGTACTGGCTGCTCTTCCAGAGGACCCAGTTTGATTCCCAGCACCCAAGTAACAGCTCACACTGTCTGTAGCTTCAGTTCCTGATGAGATGATGCCTTCTTCTGGCCTCTATGTGCAATGTACACACACACAGTACACAGATACACAGGCAGGCAAATTACTCATACAACTAAAAGAAAAAGAAAGAAAGAAAGAAAGAAAGAAAGAAAGAAAGAAAGAAAGAAGAGAATTAAGGGGCTGAGAAGATGGCCTTGTGGTTAGGAATGCTCAATATTCTTGCAGATGACCCAGGCTTGTTTGTCATCGCTCATGCTAGCCTGCTTATAGCTGCCTATGACTCTAGATTCAGGGGATCTGGTGCCCTCTGGCCTCCGTGGCCATCTGTACACCCATGGTGCACATAAACTCATGTAGGCACACACACATACACATAAGCAAAAATGAAATGAAAACAAATATAACATGGATGTAAATATATACACAACTTGTTTATTGCTACATATTTACATCATTCTTTGAATTTTAAAAGAAGCCAAGGTAAGCCGGTGGTGGCACACACCTTAACTCTCAGTATTCAGGGAGGCAGAAGTAAGCAGATCTCTGTGAGTTCCAGGCCACCCTGATCTACAAAACATATTGAAGAAAGCCAAGTCTAAACAGAGAAACTATGTCTAAAAAAACAAAACAAAAAAGTCCCCCAAATTAAAAACAAGAAGAAGAAGAAGAAGAAGAAGAAGAAGAAGAAGAAGAAGAAGAAGAAGAAGAAGAAGAGAAGAAAGAAAGAAGCCAAGTTAAAACACCTTCAAGAGTTCCCAGAGATATCATGGGCCCCAGACACTGTGCCCACTATGTCTAACAGGTATAATACCAGCCCTGCTTGTTATAGAGCCTTTTCAGGACCAAATGCTTTGCACATTCAAAGTATAGTAGTTCCTTAACTTTTCTTAGTATTGTTTTTCAAAAGCTCTCATGCCATGCAAACATGACAGTTGCCTCTCTGAATGTTTTTAACTTATTTTTAAAGCTAAATGTAACAGTTCTTTTTAAAATTACATTTATTTAATTACTTATTAGTCAATTTATTTACTTACATATTACTTTATTTCTTACTTATGTGTGTTATTTCTTACTTACTTATGTATGTTCAGGTCCAGTTATAGATGTGGATATCAGATGACAACCACGTGGATGCTGGGAGCCAAATTCAAGTCACAAGGCTGGCGGCAGGTGCCTTCACCCACTGAGCCACCTCACCAGCCCAACTACTCTTTTTGTAAAATGTCATGAACGCTTGTTAATGTGTGCATGTGGGTATATGTGCAATGGTGGCATGGGTGTGGAGATCATTAAAAAAAACTCTATGGAATCAGTTCTCTCCTTTCACCTTTTTGTGGGTTCCAGGTATTGAGCTTGGGTCACCAGGCCTGAGCATCAGGGATCTTTATCTGCAGAGCCATCTCAGCAGAGCAAAGGGGAGACAATTCTTGGAAATTGTGATACCTCTAGATCCTCATCTCATAGTAGAAAAAAAATGACAATTATATTACTGAGATAAACAGAGACATAAAAAATTTTAAAGCATGAATCATTTTTCAAAGGTTAAATAGCAACATATCCTTGATTTTTAAAAAAATGTTAGAGTGAAAATAAAAGGGGCTGGAAAGATGGCGGCTCAACAGTTAGGAGTACTTGGTGCTCTTGCATAGGACCTGAGTTTAGTTCCCAGTACCCAGAAGGAGGCTAAAACCATCCATAACTCAGATTTTAGAGGAGTCAATGCCCTCTTCTGGTCTCCACAGGTACTGCATATATCTGATGTATATTCATACACATAAACCAAAATAAACTTGAAGAAATGAAATTTAAAAATTAACTACACAGACTGACATATTTAAAACTATGTTAGTTACAAGGATACTAATGGCAAGTGAGGAGATACAGCCCTTCCTGGTTATGGTAGCATGAATGAAATATTCCCCTTAAGTCTCAGGCATGTGAATACTGATGAGGTCCCCAGTTGGTGGCTGTTGGGGGATGATTAGAAGAGATGACCTTGCTGGAGGCAGGCTTTGAGGTTGCAATAGACGTGGGCCACTTTGAGTTAGCACTCTGCTTCCTGTTTGTGAGGCCACAGCTGTTGCTGTAGCTGTCAGCCACCTGCCACCTGCAATATGTCATCATGAACTATTATCCCTGTAGACTCCAATCTATATAAAACCCTTGGCGATGACGTTTTACCGCAGCTATGGGAGCCTTAACTATACATGAATCATCACAGACTGACATTCTTAGAAGCTGCATAACTGTTGACTGGGTGCCATCTCCAGCGAAGCCCTCTCTTTCTGCATTAGCGTGCTTAAAGCAGCTCTTTAGAGAGGCAAGGAGTACTTGCTATTCTGGAGAAGCCTTGCCTCAGGACACCTTTGAGGTTCCAGAATATAAGAGTGAGTGCCAAGCTGCCTTAATATGGATGAAGAAAACAAGAGGAAAGATCTCTGTGGCAGGATATTTGATGCCATTGTGAACCCCAAGATGGTGAATTGTAAAACGTTGTTTCTTATTTGGTGTGGTTGACTTCTAACACACACCGTTAATCCAAGAACTTTCTGCTCATTGTAAACGGTGATGGTGGTGTGGCTCAGCCCTAACACACACCTTTAACACAAGAGCTTTCTGTTTCCTGTAAACAGGTGATGGTGGTGTGGCTCAGCCCTATCACACACCTTTAACACAAGAGCTTTCTGTTTACTGTAAACAGGTGATGGTGGTGTGGCTCAGCCCTAACACACACCTTTAACACAAGAGCTTTCTGTTTACTGTAAACAGGTGATGGTGGTGTGGCTCAGCCCTATCACACACCTTTAACACAAGAGCTTTTTGTTTACTGTAAACAGGTGATGATGGTGTGGCTCAGCCCTAACACACACCTTTAACACAAGAGCTTTTTGTTTACTGTAAACAGGTGATGATGGTGTGGCTCAGCCCTAACACACACCTTTAACACAGGAGCTTTCTGTTTACTGTAAACAGGTGATGGTGGTGTGGCTCAGCCCTAACACACACCTTTAACACAGGAACTTTCTGTTTACTGTAAACAGGTGATGGTGGTCTGGCTCAGCCCTATCACACACCTTTAAGTCAAGAGCTTTCTGTACACAGGATTTAATAAAGTTAACGCTGGGTTAAGAGGTAGAACAAGAAACCACCTATCAGGGATTAAAGAGTAGGAAGGACTTTTAGTTGAAGGGTATTTAGGACAGCATGGATAATAAGAGGGGGCTTTTTGAGCTTTGAGAAAGCAAGCTCTTTGGCTTTTAGTTTTTTGGCTTTTCCTCCTGAGCTATCAGCTGAGCTAGTAAGTTTTTGGGGATACTTCCTCTGAGATCATAGCTGAGTCGGACGGTCAGCTGGGTGCTTTGTCTGCCCCTCTGAGCTAGCAGGTTTTCACCCCAATATCTGGCTCTCAGTCTTTACTAGTAATAGCAAATGACTGGGACCTTTTTAATATTTATAACAACAGATCCCTTCTACAAAACTGGCTTTGGGTTCACGGTTGCAGAGGGTTAGGGTCTATGACCACCTGGCATGGCAGCAGGCAGGCTTGGTGCTGGAGCAGAAGCTGAGAACTTACATCTTGATCTGCAAGTAGGAGGCACAGAGAGCTAACTGGGTATGGCCTGGGCTTTTGAAACCTCAAAGGTCACACCTAGTGACACACTTCCTCCAACAAGACCACACTTCCTCATCCTTCCCAAACAGTTCCACCACTATATTTGAACACCGAAGTCAATGGGAACAGTTCTCACTTAAAGCACCATACTTTATCACAAACCGTACCCCTGAGCTTAACATGAGATCTATCAATTGTTTGCCTTTAAAACTCAAACACTATTTTACAAATCTAAATGTCTGGTATAGAAGAAGGGAAACATAGCTTGGCATGGTGGCACACACGTCTAATCCCAGCACTCGGGAGACAGAGAAGGTGGATGGCTGTGAGTTCAAGGCCAGCCAGTCTACAGTGTGAGTCCAGGACATCCATAGTGACACAGAGAAACCCTGTCTCAGAAAAGAGGAGGAGGAAGAGGAGGAGGAGGAGGAGGAGGAGAGAAACACATGCCATTTGCTGTAACTTACAAGTTGGCAAACTTCTCTTAAAATAAATTACTATTTCAGGCTTTGCATGCCATATACTCTCCTCCTCCTCACCCTCTGCTTCCTCTTCCTCCTCCTTTTCCTCCTCTTCCTCTTCCTCCTCCCCCTCCTCCTGCTTCCAGCTACCACTTAAAAAGAGCTAGTTGGATGGCTAAGCAGCTAAAGCTCTTGCAGAGGACTCACATTCAGTTCCCAGCACCACAACCACCTGTAACTCCAGCTCCAAGGCATCCGACGCCCTCTTCTGGCCAATAGGACAAGCCATAAGCATACATACAGATGCATACTTACAGATGAATGAATAATAAAATAGATCTTAAAGCACAACTACATAAAATCTTTCTTTTCCCAGTGGCCACACAGAAGCAGGGGCCAATTTATCCTGGGTAGGTCATGGCTTGTGAAACTTTAAACAAGTCAGTAAAATTTTTTTTTTTTTTTTTTTTTTTTAAAATGATTTATTTATTATGTTTACAGTGTACATCAGATCATATTATAGATGGTTGTGAGCCACCATGTGGTTGCTGGGAATTGAACTCAGGACCCCTGGAAGAGCAGTCACTGCTCTTAACCGCTGAGCCATCTCTCCAGCCCAAGTCAGTAAAATTGAAGTAGTAACAGAGAATCTGTGAAATCAATTCATAAAATATTGAAAAGACCAGGAACAAATTGTAAGTATTCATACTTCATTCAATATGCCGTTCTATACCTGTGTAAAATCTCCACTTAGGGCTAGAGAGATGGTTTAGCAGCTCAGAACACTTAGTGTTCTGCAAGAGGACCTGAGTTTCATTCCCCAGACCCAAGTCAGGCAGCTCAGAACCACCTGTAACAATTCCAGGGGACACAATGCCTCTGGCCTTGGTGAACACTCACACTCAAATACACATCCCCATATATGTGCGTGTATACACTTGTGAGTATTCACATGCTCACGTGCACGCATGAGCATGCGCACACACACACTTTAAAGTAATAAGAAAAACCTAAGAAAAAAAGAATGAAGAGATCTCCGCTTTACCTGAAATTCATCAAAGCACAGGAGACAAGCTTCTTGGCTGATTTCCTCAGCTATGGGAGCTATCGGGTCATATGACTTAGCCATGAATCCAGCCTTCCTTTTTGGCAGACTCTGTTTAAGGCGATGTATCCCTGAGATGTATGAAACAAAACAGACAGGATGTTATATTAATAGAAAAACTCAAGGAACTAGAAGGCAGTTTTAATCTCTGAAGGAAAGTTAACTTGGACATAAGAATTAAGCTTAGATTCCACAAGCACGGAGTTCAGTCATCACCATTTGATTATTGAAGGGAGCTGCACTTTCTCTGCTTCAAAGCAACTCACTTAAATACCGTAGTCTTAAAACCATAAGGAATTCAAGGTCATTCTGTCTCATTGTTGAATCACTTTATAAGCAACAACATCAGGCAGTGAGATGCACCCACAGACTGGATTGTTCCGAGGGTTTTAGTGATGAGAGTAGAGGCCAGAAATCCACCTGGGAAATACACAGCTTGTCTGGCATATCTAATCAGAATGTTCTCTTCCCTCCAACCCAAAACACTCAAACCATTCCTGCTCCTGCGCTATATTTATACTAAACACTGAAGTACTGGGAGTGGGGAAGCAGTGTTCCTATTCTAGGGAGATATAGCTGCCAGGCAAACCATACAGGAAATGAACTAATCTACAAACACCAAGAGATAAGCAAGATGGAACACACTTGAATCCCACCAGCGGGAGGTGATGCAGAAGGGTCGGAAGTTATATCAGGCTGTCTCAAACAACAAACAAAAAGCCTGGTGTGGTGGCATCCCAGGGCTCAGAAAGGTCTCTGAGTTAAATTAAGGACAGCCTGGCCCACAGATCAAGTTTCAGGACAGCCAGGGCTACACAGAGAAACCTCATCTCAAGCAAACAAAATAGAGTTAGAGTAAAATAGAATAGAAACTTTAAAACCCAAGATGGACAGACAGGCAGAAAGGTTTCCAAACAGAGCTATAAGATCTACATGCAAATACAAACTGAGTGCCTCCAAGATAGGTAGGTAACACAGTAAGAAATGTAGGAATTTCCTGAAACAGGTGTGGCTTTACCGTTCCTCACCAAGCCTAACCTCTGTGCTCTAATATGCATCACTGAAGTGATCTTAAGAACTAAGTCTTTTAGCCAGGCGTGGTGGCTCATGCCTTTAATTCCAGCACTTGGGAGGCAGAGGCAAGAGGATCTCTGTGAGTTCGAGGTCAGCCTGGTCTACAAAAGTGAGTCTAGGAGAGCCAAGGTTACACAAAGAAACCCTGTCTCAAAAAACCTAAAAAAGAAAAAAGAAAAAAAGAACTAAGTCTTTTGTTGTCGTTGTTGTTATTGTTGTTGTTGTTGTTGTTTCGAGACAGGCTTTCTCCGTGTAGCCTTGGCTGCCCTGGACTTGCTTTGTAGACCAGGCTGGCCTCAAACTCACAGCGATCTGCCTGCCTCTGCCTCCCGAGTGCTGGGATTAAAGGCGTGTGCCACTACTCTAGATGCATTCCTTTTTCCATATACCACAAAACAAAAGATATCAAAGAAATTCTCACTTCAAGCAAAGGCCTATTTTTTTTTAAGCTTACATGTTTATTCGCTGAAAAGGAAAATGATTTTGTGGTTATCACACTGAAAAAACTGCTGCTGGGGATCACTAACTTACTTCTGTGCACGTCTAGCATGAAGCCATGAAAATGGACCCGCTTTTTCCTCTTCATTTCCACATAAGCATAAAACATGTCCATCACCATTGTTTTCCCTGTACCTTAAAAACAAAAATGAGAAAATTTAAGAACACCATTAAACAGCATGTGCTGATTACACTAATGATTGTTCATTAGCTTTGAGATAATGAGAGCTCTCTGCGCTGGGAAGCCAGAGGCTGTTATTCTGCCGGTCGGAGGAGGCGTTTGCTTTCCGGATGAACTGGCTTTAAAAGACTGATGTCCCTTTTCGTCATAATCCTGTTTGTAGTCAACATTAAGAGGTCTGCTCATAACCTGGCATGACTGTTGTCCTCCTGTCTTTTCTTCTAAAAGACACTAGAATAAATTGACCTATTGGCATTATTATATATTGGGAACAGTGGGGAATTCAGAAAGTAAAAGTAAGAATATCAAGAGAAGGTGGCTGGTAAGATGGCACAGCGGGTGAAGCACGTGCCGGTCACTCTGACCACCTGAACCTGGTCCCACACCCACACCCCACCCCAGGCAGCTCTGACCACCTGAACCTGGTCCCACACCCCACCCCACCCCAGGCAGCCCTGACCACCTGAACCTGGTCCCACACCCCACCCCACCCCGGGCAGCCCTGACCACCTGAACCTGGTCCCACACCCCACCCCACCCCGGGCAGCCCTGACCACCTGAACCTGGTCCCACACCCCACCCCACCCCGGGCAGCCCTGACCACCTGAACCTGGTCCCACACCCCACCCCACCCCGGGCAGCCCTGACCACCTGAACCTGGTCCCACACCCCACCACACCCCGGGCAGCCCTGACCACCTGAACCTGGTCCCACACCCCACCCCACCCCGGGCAGCCCTGGCCACCTGAACCTGGTCCCACACCCCACCCCACCCCGGGCAGCCCTGGCCACCTGAACCTGGTCCCACACCCCACCCCAGTATGTCATAGTAATAGTAGCATAGTAATAATAGATACAAATAAGGTTTTCTAGGAGGCAAAAAGTTAAACAATAAATGCAGAAGAACACGGTCAGTTATAATACTCTGTTCTATTTATTGTTGAGAACACGTTTTTTCAAAATGAGCCCCATGGTGGTTTGAATAAGTATGGCTCCTATAGACTCATGTGTGTGAGTCCCTGGCCATAGGGAGTGGAACAATTAGTAGGCGGAGCCTTACTGGAGCAGCTGAGGCACTATTGGAGCAAGTGTGTCACAGTAGAGGGGGATTTTTAGGTCTTCTATGCTCAAGCTACACCAGTGTGGCGCACAGTCTCCTTCTGCTGCCTGCAGATCGAGATGCAGAGCTCTCAGCTCCTTCTCCAGCACCGTGCCTGCCTGCACGCTGCCATGCTTCCTGCCGTGATGATAATGGACTAAACCTCTGAACTGTAAGCCAGCCCCAAATAAGTGTTTTCCTTTGTAAGAGTTGCCATGGTCATGGTGTCTCTTCACAGCAATAAAACCCAAATTAAGATAGAAGTTGATACCAGGAGTGGGGTATTGCTGCGATAGGCTTAAGTGTGTTTTTGTTTGGAGAAATGTGGATTTGGGGACTTTGTATTGGGAAAGCAGTAGAGTCTTTTTTTTTTTCCCCGAGACAGCGTTTCTCTGTGTAGCCTTGGCTGTCCTGGACCTGCTTTGCAGACCAGGCTGGCCTTGAACTCACAGTGATCCACCTGCCTCTGCCTCCTGAGAGCTGGGATTATAGGCGTGTGCCACCATGCCCGGCTAAGCAGTAGAGTCTTTAAGTGCTGCTTAATGGACATACCAGTAAAAGAACAGTAGACAGTGTTGCTGGGGGTGATTTGAACTATGGGGCCTGGCTTGAGTGGTTTCAGAGGAGAAGAATGTTAGTATGCAGCCTAGAGAGAGTTCCTGTGATGTCTTAGCAAAGAACATGGCTGCTTTTGCCCTTGCTGAAAAGTTTGTCTGAGGCTAAAGTGAAGAGTTTTTGGATTCATTGAATGGACAAAGGAAATCTCAAAATAAGCCAGGCGTGGTGGTGTACAACTTTAATCCAAGCACTTGGGAGGCAGAAGCAGGCAGATCTCTGTGAGTTCGAGGCCAGCCTGTTCCACAGAGCAAGTTCCAGGACAGCATGAGCTACACACAGAGAAACTCTGTCTCCAAAACCAAAAAGAAAAGGGAAGGAAATCTCAAAATAGTCTAGTATAGATTATGTGGTGGGGTAACTAATGTCAACTCTTATGAAGAGCATTTTGATGAGTAGGAGCAAGCTGAGCAAGGAAAAATACAAAATGTATGGTCCGAGGATTGAAGGGGTACCAGGAAGGAGAATGAAGCTAAATCCTGTGTTCGAGGAGATAAACAGAGTAAACAGATTAAATGGAATTAAGAGAGTGGTGACCTCAGGACAAGATCCCACCCAGCTAAGCTTCCATCTTGTGAAAAGGAAAGAGAAGCTTAGGTCCAGGCGTGGTGGTACAGGCCTCTAATCTCAGCAGAAGGAGCCGGAACTCAGGAGACCGAGACAAGCAGATCTCTGAGTTCAAGGTCAGCCCGATCTATAGAGAATGTTCCAGGGTGGCAAAGCTTAGGCAGCAAAGGAAACCATTGAAAACAGAAAGCTGGTGAAGATGTGTTTGAAGAAGGGAGCCATGTTCCAGCTACCACGACCAGCAGAACCTGTTAGCTTCAGCCATATTGTTCTGCCTTTAGAGTCAAGAATAGAAGAAAAGGTTTACGGATTCTCCCTCCTCAACTAAGGAGCGTTGCTAAAGGCAGGCGTGCATCCGGGGTGCCCCTGCATGGAGGCCTAGCGAGGTCGTTGTGTGACGCTGTGAAGGCGAAGCCTGGATTGCCCTGGAGACACCAAGAGGTAAGAGGTGGCAGAGCCATGAGAGAGCAGTCAAGGAGAGCTGCTAACAGGCTGTGGAACCAGCTCAAGAGAGACAACAAAGCTGAAAGGAGTTCGAGCTCTGAAGAGCATTTTGACAGCAGGCACGGAGATGCTGAGTTTGGAGTTTGCCTGGCTTCGGTATCCCTCTTGCTTTGCCCCAGTGTTTCCTTACTATGCTCCCTCCTCCACATTCTGGAATTAAAATGTACATCCTGTATCATTGTATGTTGGAAGTATGTGATCTGTTTTTTATTTGACTTTGTAGAGTATTACAATTAAGAGATTGCATAAATCTCAGAAGAAGCTGAACTATTAAGCATTGTTGGGACTGTGATAGACTATGGGGACTTTTTAATGTTTTATTTATTTATTATTATGCATACAGAGTTCTGTCTGCATTAGATCACATTATGGATGGTTGTGAACCACCATGTGGTTGCTGGGAATTGAACTCAGGACCTTTGGAAGAACAGGTGGCGCTCTTAACCTCTGAGCCATCCCTCCAGCTCCTATGGGGACTTTTGAAGGTGGACTAAATGCATTTCACATTATCTCATGGCTACAAGCCTGTGGGAGCCAGGGAACAGAATGTGGTGGTTTGAATAGGTCTGGCTCCCATAGATTCATGTGTTTGAGTGCTTGGCCATAGGGAGTGGAACTATTAGGAGGTGCGGCCTTACTGGAGCAGGTGTGGCCTTGTTGGAGGAAGTGCGTCACTGTGGAGGCGGGCTTTGAGTTCTCACATGCTCAAGCTATGCCCAGTGTGGCACACGGTCCCCTTCTGCTGCCTGTGGCTCAACATGTAGAGCTCTCAGCTCCTTCTCCAGCACCATGCCTGCCTGCACGCTGCCATGCTTCCTGCCGTGATGATAATGGACTAAACCTCTGAAACTGTAAAGCAGCCCCAATTAAATATTTTTCTTTACAAGATTGCCTTGGTCATGGCGTCTCTTCACAGCAATGAAACCCTGACTAAGACAAGCTCTACTTCAGAAACTCTGATAATCAAGCTTTAGAATGTAAATGATCTAGTTTTCCATCCTCGAAAATGTTACTCCCTGGAATTGTACTAGCAATTGAATGTCAGTCACTTGAGCACAGGCGAGCACAAAACCATGTTTCTCTCTCACAGAAAACCTAGCTTCCGGGGGACCACAGCAGTACCCACACTTAGTTCATACCTCAGAATCCAAGACGTAAGGGTCCTATCTCCAGTCCTCCTCCTCCTCTGCCGCCCTCTCTTTCCTCTTTCTCCCCCCCCCCCCCCCGTCCCCACATTGCATCAGGAGATGCAGTTACTAAAATTCAAAGACAGCTGAGCAGGCAGGGAGACACAGACTCAGTTTTGGGCTGCCCTCCACTGTAGAATACGTTAAGCTCATGCATTTCAACGCCAGGTCTTTTTGCATTTGAAGATGCAATCCCCAGTCAGACTTGTCATAAAAATTGAAATTAAATTGAAAAGTGACTCTTCCCAAAATCTTCAGTACAGAACTTCTGGCTAGAATAAGGAACAGCAGAGTCTCAGTTTTACATTTACCAAAAAAACAGTAAAGCGGTGAACTGTCAAATGCTGCTGCAAGGAACACTGATCCAGGAAAGCTCTTGACTAATCCAACCAAAAATGGGAAGACTATATATACTGGATATTTGTACAAACTCTTTCAATTGAGCTTAACATAGAGCAAGGTCATCATCATGTGAGCTGGAAGCTAGGCTGCGTTACAGAGCAAGACACGTCTCAGAAAGAAAGAAAGAAAATATTAAGCCACATGTTAATTTAACCATGTAACTTTCAAAATCTTACTTAAACATAATAAATATGCCGTAGTCACTTAATCACTATATTGCCTGAATGCCTGCACGGATAAGGTGCTACCACAAGTACTTGGGGCAGAACAAGGAACAAGACTAAGAAAACCCGGGGACCAGCATCAATTCCACATCAATCTGGGCTACAAAATGAATTTGAGGCCATCATAGACTACAGAGCAAGTCCTGCCTCAATAAGATGTAAGACAAACCATGAAAGTGACGTATTACAGGGTTAACAGCACGTATGTGAGTAGTGGCCAATATGAGCACAAATGTTAGTCTTAGGTAGGTGGGAGGAATAAAAAAAAAAGTACTACACTACATGGCTGAACATGACACAGCAGTAAGCTTAGTAATTCATGCTGGGCACGCACGTAGGAAGACTATAACAAAATAAAGATGTTTTAAACAATCACAGGATGGAGTAACTAAAATATAAATACTAAAGATACAACAAATAAACTAATCATATGAATAAACCAGGACATACAAAACAGTCTTCAGGAACTAAGGACAGGGCAGGTAGGCCAGTGTAGCAGGGACGGACACACCAAGCCTGACCCCCAGAGTTCCATCTCTGGGTTCCCACAGTAGAAGGAGAGAACACACTCCCACGAGCTGTTCTCTGACCTCCACACACACATGGAGACACATGTACATACAAACTAAAACAAGCAAACTAACTAATACAGTAATAAAATAATTTTTAAATTAAAAACAACAACAGCTAAGAACAAGATGGGTATAGTAACACAGGCTTGCACTCCTAGCCCTGGAGAGGTTGAGGCAGGAGGATCAGGAGTTCAGAAGCATCTCAGGCTACAGAAATAGCTATAGGCCAGCCTGGGCTGTATGAAACTCCATCTTAGAACAAAAGCAGCAACGGGGCTGTGAAATGGAATCCTTCCATCCCATCAAACTAGCTGGACCACATAGTCCAATAAAAAGGCCCGAGATAAATAACAAAAGGTAAAAAGTGTAGACTCTCCTCATGATACTCAGACACGCATGTCAACAGTGAAAACTGAGGGCTTCAGAGACGGCCCAGAGGCTGCTCTTCCAGAGGACCCAGGTTTGATTCTCAGCACCACAGTGTCATCTAGAACTCCAGCTCCGGGGGATCGTCTGGTCCTCCTGGGGATTGTATGCATGGCGGCAGAACACCCAAACACATAGACTTAATGAATTAATTAAACCTCAAAAAAATTTAAAAGGTAAAAGTAAAAACTGAGAAGATCGACCCCACAAATACTCATCATAAGAAACTTGCAATAATTATACAAATCCCAGACAAACTGGACAAGGAATCAAGGAGCACTGCTAGAGAAAGAAGTATCTTATTATCTTATCCATAATAAGATAATCGATCCATCCAGAAGGTGGAATACAAGGGGGCACAGTGGCCCACAGCTGGAACCCCAGCCCACAGCAGGCTCAGTCAAAGGAAAGAAGAACATCAATATTAAATGCAGATGTGGGGCTGGAGAGATGGCTCAGAGGTTAAGAGCAAGCACTGTCTGCTCTTGCAGAGGTCCTGACTTCAATTCCCAGCAACCACATGGTGGCTCACAACCATCCATAATGAGATCTAGTGCCCTCTTCTGGCGTGCAGGTGTGCATGCAGGCAAAACACTGTATACATAATAAATAAATAAATAAATAAATAAATAAATAAATATTTGGGCTGGAGAGATGGCTCAGCAGTTAAGAGCACTGCCTGCTCTTCCAAAGGTCCTGAGTTCAATTCCCAGCAACCGCATGGTGGCTCACAACCATCTATAATAAAATCTGGTGCTGCCTTCTGGCCTGCAGGTGTATATATGCAGGCAAAACATTGTATACATAATAAATAAATCTTAATAAATAAATAAATGCAGATGTGCTCACATAGAGGCTTCAACACATATTAAGTGAAAGTAAAAGGAGAAATGATCTAATAAATGTGGGAGGTGTCAACATGCTTATCTTGGTAAAGATGAAATGAAAAACAGCAAGGATTCGGATTTCCATAACATTTGACAAAATGGAGGCACAGAGTATTTTACACACAGCGGTAAGGGGTTAATGTTTCAAGTACACACCCACTATTCAACCCTAAGTCACAGTTAGTCTTCTTAGGCATGAAAGGAGTTGAAGTAGACAAAGTATGTTCCATGGCCGCAATAAAATCAACTAGGGATCAACCAGACACTTAGAAATTAAGCCACATGTACATAAGTATTCCCTGCGGCCTGAGTTCTTTCCTGACATCTCCACTCAGGTGAAGTCAGATCCTTGACTTTGCCACAGAAAGGTCTTTGAGCATGAGCCAGTATGAAGCAGAGCTGCAGTTGTCAAGACGTTTTAAGCAAAGATTAAAGAGAGGGATTAAAAAAAAAACATAAAAACATATCTATAATAAACTCTCTCCTCCACCATACCTAGGTGCAATCCTTTCCTTTCCTTTCTTTTTATATTCAACAACCATTGTCCACCAGCTCCGCTTTGGGGTATATAAAATAACCTAAAGTGTGAATGCAAGCAAAGATCTATATAGTAGTGTTCATAGCAACATTATTTACTATAACTGAAGACAGGGTGACTCAAAATACCCACTGACAGATAAGTAGATACCAACCTGTGGCACACATGAGACAGAATATTATTCAGCCTTTAAGAGGGAGAAAATTCTTGTGTGATTAGACTTTTTTGGCCCCTGCAAAAATATCATGATACATTCTTCAAATTACCTCACTTCAAACTTATAAAATTTAAACTAAACTGAAGGTTTGAAAATAGGAAGACCGTGAAAACAAAGACTCTAAGGGGAAAAATCTATTGTGTGGGACAATATAGATGCATCTTGAAGCTATTTTGCTAAGTAAAATAAGCCAGACATGCAAGGCCAGATATTGGACGAATCTCTCTCTGTGAGGGGCCTGGTGTAATCAGACTCACAGCACAGAAGAGAAGGGTGGTCTCCAAGGACTTGAAGGCTGGAGAAAATTAGAGGGTGGGGTGTGGGGGTGGGGCGGAACTAGGGACAAACTTGGAGTGAGCAATGGCTCATCTGTGTATTCACCACATCCCCAAGAGCATCACGCTGCCTGTTACCAGGTAGATGCTCAGCAAACACCAGTCAAGGGGTGAGGAGGAGACCAGAGGACTTGGGAAAAAGTAGAGCTTGACACTAAATTCTACCAAGTTCACAATGTTGCTTTAGTCTCTAAGAGTCATGACTTAAACCTGGCATTTTCTCCAGAGAAGAGTAGTTACACCTGTGTTAAATAGTCTACAAGGCCAGATGACTAAGATTAAGGAGAGTTAAAATGTTGCAAACCAGAGCCCAGTTATCTCAGCTGTTTTTAGTGCCTTTGAAAGCCATCCATCGGCCATGCCTGTGGCTGGCCTACCATCCTGGTAACTATCCAAACACACACACACACACACACACTCTCTCTCTCTCTCTCTCTCTCTCTCTCTCTCTCTCTCTCTCTCTCTCTCTCTCCCTCTCCCTCTCTTTCTCCCCCTCTCTTTCTCAGTCCCCCTCCCTCTCTCCCTCCCTCACCTCCTCTCTTTCCCCTTTCCCTCCCTCTTTGTTTTGTTTGAGACAAGGCCATACAACATTGCCCAGGCTAGCCTCAAGCTCACACACCTGCTGCCTCGGTCTCCTGAGAGCTGGGATTACAGGTCTGCACCTCATTTGTGGCTAGTTTTGTTTTGTTTTGTTTTTTCAAGAACTCAGACCGATTACTCACACCATAGCTCCATTCAATTAGCTAGACTATGGAGCAAGCTTCACCGGCCTTGTCTGTCCAGCCTTTTGCACTAACCATCTCCATTTACGGTGAAGTGGTTAAGGTAACGGGAACAACAAAGAACAGAGTTTTGCGATGACTGAGCATGAAAGTGAGCACACAGGAAGTGTGATGTGCTGCTCCCAGAGAACAGAGGTGGCCAGAGCGAGGGCTGGGAGCAGTGTCCCAGGCGCGAGCACACAACACCTGTTCTTAGTGAAAAGGAACCGCGTCCATCCATCTCACAACTCACAACCAGTCTCGGAGCTGAGAAAAGACAAGTCTGCCCAGTGCAGGAGAGCAAGGAACTACGACCACTAACGCCCTAACAGAATCTACTAACTAACTTAAAGGGAACTGCAAGGCAGGGTGGTGCTGAGGCAGGGGAATACTTCAGTCCACAACACTGAGACCAGCTCAAGGAGCATAGTAAGACCAGTTTGGGGGGGGGCGGGGTGTATGATAATAACCAAGTCATTACTCTAAGGGCTTAGATTATTAATAGAAATGTGTGTGGAAATTAAAAGGTAAAAAAGAATAAGCTTTTTTTTTTTTAAAGAAGTAAGCCAGACAACCGTGCTGTAATGAGATCCTGCACTCTGATGTGGGATTGTGTGATGTGATTGTGCCTTAGAATATGGCCACAGCCTATGAGAAGCCACGGTGGAAGCCGAGGTCCCTCCTCCCTCCTCCCACTCCCCCAGCCTGGTGCTCCTTCAGGTGTTGGACTGAAAGGTGTGGCCGTGGAAGCTTCTGTCCCTGAGGGAAGCTGCAGAGCCTCCTGATGGAGCCGCCCAGCGCTTACTCAACACTTACCGACATCTCCATAAACATACAGGCCCTTTGGAGGTTTGTTCCTTGAAAAAAGCTGCAAATTAAGAACAGATTACAAATTTTCTATCATGAAAATAATTACACATAATCATATACATAATGTTCCCAACCGTGCTATATATAGGACACCAAGGGGCCATTACATACAATAAGTAGAAAAAACTTGCTGTGAAAGTCTGCAAAGCCAAAATATTATGCAGTCTTTAAAAGGAAGGTATTTTTGATAGACCACAACATGGATAAATCTTGAGAACATTGTATTAGTAAAATAAGCTGGTCACATAAAGAATCCTTATGACCCTTATATGAAGTATTCAGATAAACCAAAAATCGTATAGGCAAGAAGTAGAAAGTATGCTTGCCAGGGGCGGAGGAGAACCGAGAAGTTCCTGTGTAGGGTTATAGGGTCCCATTTTTGTAACATGACCAGATGGGTAGAAGTAATATACAGAATTATGTCTGCATTTATTACCAGTGAGCTGTTTAGTCAGAAGTGGTTAAAATAGTTACTAGTGTAGTGGCAGTCACCTGTAATCCCGGCACTCAGAAGGCTGAGGCAGGAGGATGTCTGGACTACATAAACCAGAGCTGTGATTTAAAAGACAAAATTTGAAAACTCAACTCAGCGTCCAAGCCATACTGTTCTTGTTTCTGTTTTACAACCCCTGGGCTCCTTCTACCTCCCCATGTGGGCCACACCCTGGGACAGGCCAGGCAAGCGCATCTTCTCCACCTTCATTCCAACATCAGCACCGTTTCCCCCGGCTCCCGGCACATCACTATTCTAAGAGTTGGCTGGAAACAGATCTCCACTTCTGCCAGCATCTCAGTTTTTCTTTCTTTTTTATGTGAAACATTGTGTCTCTCTATTTTAAACTTCACACACACACACACACACACACACACACACACACATACACACACACACAAAGCATGAAACCCTTAAATAATTTTAGATCAATATCAAATCTGCAACCTAACATAAAAGCCAATAATCTCTATGCATATTCTGCATGTTAGGGGTGTTTTGGTTTGGTTTTGGTTTTCTACACAGGGTTTCTCTGTGTAGCCCTGGCTGTCCTAGAACTCACTATGTAGACCAGGCTGGCCTCGAACTCACAGAGCTCTGCCTACCTCTGCTTCCTGAGTGCTGGGATTAAAGGTGTGTGCCACCATGGTTCAGCTAGAAATCTTTTGAAAGCAATTCTGTGTTAGATAACTGGGTGTGCTGTGGTAATTCAAATTTTTTCAAAATATGTTCTGTAGGAATAATTTGTTGTTGCTGCTGCTACTGTTTTGGAGGTTTTGGGTTTTTTGTTTGTTTGTTTGTTTTTTAAGACAGTAGAGCCTTGGCTGGCCTGTAACTCGCTATGTTGATCAGCCTGGCACGAACTCATAAAGATCTCCAGTTCTGGGATTAAAGGTGTGAACCACCACACCTGGAAATAGTCCCCTACCCCCACCCCACCCCACCCCTCTGGTACCGTTCACATGATGCAATCAATATACTAAATAAACAAAATTCAACTTAGAGCGCAGCATTTCCGTGACATGTCCCACTGCACACAAAATGAACATCTACAGACACTGCTTCCTGTCAAATATAATGGCCAGAGCTCACACTCAGAACTTAAGCAGCCAGGAAAAAGCACTGAGGGGCCTGTCTTCTTCTTTTCCTTCCTATTCAATAATCCAATATATTTTAGAAAGAGCACCCTGCCACGTTTTTGTATGTTACATGTACAGTTTGTTACACTGCTTTATATGTTCTTAAATATACTTGAATATACTTTGAAATTTTAATATAATGTATTTTAATCATATTAACTTCCCATTCCTCTCCTAAATTAAATTGAATTTGGGCTTGGTTTGGTGAAATTATCATGGGGCAGTGATGTTTTTGAGACAGGGTCTCACTATGTAGCCCTGGCTGGCCTGGAACTCTCGCTGCCTCTGCCTGTGAGTGCTGAGACAGGGGCTTGCACCACCATGGCAGGCCCTGCATTGGACCTTTTTTTTTTTTTTTTAATGGTAAAGAGATACTGCTTGGTATCCAGAGAAATTCTAGCATTTGGAGGCTCAGGCAAGAGGACAGTGAGTTCAAGGCTAGCCTGGACTACATAGTGAACAAAATCTTGCCTCAAAAAAAAAAAAAAAAAGGACTCGATGAAGCTGTGAGGTAGAACCTCAGCCCATCAGGTACCCCTGGATTTAATCTCCAGCACCACCAAAAAAAAAGTTAGTAAACAAAATAGATAATTTCTGGCTACTTAATTTAAATCCTGGATACCAGGCCAGGTGTGGTGGCCTTTAATTCTAGAACTTGGGAGGCTGAAGCAAGCGGATCTCTGTGAGTTCGAGGCCAGCATGGTCTACAAAGAGAGTTCTGGGACAGCCAGGACTACACAGAGAGACCTTGTCTCAAAAAACAAAAGTAATTAATTAACATAAAACAAAAATAAAACCTGGATACCTTCCACCAATGAAGGCTGAGAACAGTCTACATAAATGACATTTAATTTTTATTACAGTTATTTATTTATTTATATGGGTGTAAGTGGAGGCACACGTGTATTTCACAGCATACACGTTGAGGTCAGAGGACAACTTCTGAGAGTCCGCTCTCCCCACCCACCATGTGAGTCCTAGAGATCACACAGAGGACACCAAGCTTGGTGGCAAGCACGTAACCTGCTGAGCGCGCCCACCGGCCCTTTAAGTGATGTTGCATACAACAGTCCTCCCTTCTCAAGAAACACAGCCTCCAACACCTCCATGCTCTGACTGTCCTCACCCTCGTGCATGCCATACTTTCCCCTATACACCTACCTATGATAAGATAGTAACAGTGACAGCTAATAATAAAAAGAACCACTATAAAAAAAACCATGCTACAGCTGGGAGGTGGTGGCACGTGCCTTTAACCTCAGCACTTGGGAGGCAGAGGCAGGTGGACCTCTATGAATTTGATGCTAGCCTAGTCTACAGAGTGAGTTCCAGAAGAGCCAAGGCTACACAGAGAAATCTTGTCTCGAAAAACCAACAACCAAAAAAAAAAAAAAAGGAGGAGGAGGAAGAGGGAAGGAAAAGAAAAGAAAGAAAGAAAGAAAGAAGGAAGGAAGGAAGGAAGGAAATTATTTAAAAATTGTATGGCAGAGTGAGGGGGAGCTGAAAAGATGCTCAGAGGTTAAGAGCACCTGCAGCTCTCCATGTGCAGAAGACTGGGTTTGGTTCCTAGTACCCACAAAGCATCACAACCACCTATCCACTCTATTTCCAGGGGGATCCAACACCCTCTTCTGGCCTCCTCACATATGCAGACAAAACACTTATGAACAGAAAATAATTATCTCAAAAAAAAATCTAGACAATACAGTTAGTAAGCTCAAGCAATTTCAGATCTATATCCAGCCTGGGGAAGAAGCTCAACAGCAGAGCAGCAGCCCCCAGGGTTTGCTTCCTGGAACCACAGACGAGCCTAGAGCAGCGCAGCAGCGTTTCCAGACCTCCTCTAGCCTACTCTGCAGCGGCTCTCCTCAGCCTCCTCAGCCTCCTCAGCCTCCCTGGAGCTAGCCTACACTTCCCGTCCCCGCTTTCACATACAGTTCCCGCTTCGTTATAGAGAGAAAGCAGAAGGTGTCTGGAATCCCGCAGCTTCCCGTGTGAAACTACAACCTTGCGCCCCCCACCCCCTGCCCCTGTCAGTAACCCTTTCCCCTCTGCCTTTCCAAGGCCACGCCCCTCCTCTCAGGGGCCACGCCCATCAAATTATACTTCTCACGTAAACCGGCTGCCCGCCTTTACACCTTTATTCCTACCTTCCTGCTCGTTTGTTCTTATAATGTTGAAGCTCAATAGGCAAGACAAAACAAAAACAGAAACCACAAGGACAAAAGACAAATCCTGTTAAAGTATATATATTTTTAATTTTATTGTTTTTTGTTTTTTGTTTTTTTGGCCTTACTATGTAAGCAAATGGATCCACTTCAGAAAGCCCCTCCCAATGCTGTACTTCAGAGCACTTACTGCCTATTTTCTTCTAGCAATTTTAATGTTTCAGGTTTCACATTGAGGGTTTTTTGTTTTGTTTTGTTTTTTAATCCACTTGGGGTTAATTTCTGTGTGGAGAGACCACTATAGCTTCCAATTTAATTTTTTTTTCTGCCCATATGAACATCAGATTTTCCCAATGCCATTTGTCAAAGATGTTTTCTTTTCTCCAATGTATGTCTTTGGCCTCTTTTTCAATTAGATGGCTGTGCTCACGTTGGCTCTTCTATTGTGGTCCATTGATCCACTGTCTGGTTTTGTGCCAGCGCCATTTTGGTTGGCGACTCTAACTGTCTAACTTATCTTGAAGTCTGGAATGGCACTCCCTCCAGCACTGCTCTTTTTGCTCAGGGTTGCTTTGGCTGTCCAGGGTCTTTTCTGGTTCCATATAAGTTTTAGGGTGTCTTTTTCTAGTCCAGTAAAGAGTACTATGGGTATCCCATTGGATCCGTAAACTGCTTTTGGTAGGGTGGTCATTTTCACAATATGAATTCTACCCATCTGTGAACACGAGTTACCTTTCCATTTTTCTAGTGTTTCCTCCGTCTCTTTCTTCAGAGACTTGAGACAAAGGCTCATTGTAGTCCCAGCGTGCCCAGAATCACTCTGTAGACCAGGCTGGCCTCCAACTCACAGAGCTCCTCCCTGCTCTGTTCCTGAGTGCTAGGATTAGAGCATCCACTGTGTGTGATAACTCTCCTCTACAGCCCTACACTTGAGGGAGGTAGAAGGATCAGAAATTCAAGGTCGTTAGCTGCACAGTGAGTTCAAGACCAGCCTGAAGTCCTTGAAACCCTGTCTCAAAAAAAGCGAACAAACAAGAAAAAGCCCACTTGCACATTGATGTTCTAGAATATTTGCTTTCAATACTACTCCTTTGCTTTAAATGCTGTAAACACGAAGTCACTGGTCCAGTTACTTACATTTAATGATCTAGATCTTCTCTTTTTGTTTTCTGTGTTATTACAATTTTAACATTAAAAAAAAAAAAGATTCAAGGTGCTGGGCACACGATGCACCCATGTAATCCCAGCACTCAGAAGGCAGAGGCAGGAGGAGGTCACATGCAAGGCTAGCAAGGATAGCAAGACATTATCTCAAAAATTAAAATAAAACAAGTTTTTTTTTTAATGCTATCCATAATGATCTGTGGTGGTTCTAAGCTTTCTAAGCTAAAATGCGTGCGCCCTCTGCCTCTCGGGATCATCACCCTCTGTCGCTCCAGCAACAATTTTCATTAGGGCGACTAGGTAACAAGGGTGTTGCTGTTAAGATAAAAAGTATTGTTTTTAATTTGTTTAAAATGCAGGAATATTACTTTTCCTGTTTCCCCATCTCCCCCCCCCCCAACTGCATTATTATCTCCCCAAATGGCAGAATCAGAGACAATGATTCCAGCTGGAGTGTGAGCATAATTACATCTTTTAAAAACTGGCATCACAGCATCCTCCACGTGGACCACTTTTGATAAAAGTACATCCTTCAGGTTTCTCCATATCTTTAAAAACTAAAAAAGAACTATATGCTAGCATCCATAAACTCCCTTTAAATGAAAATGTTTTTTTTAATGGCTTTAGCTGATTTTCAAAAGAGCCCTCCTAACCTAAAGTACATCAATTTGTTCAGTTTACTAGTATAATTAAGCCTATTTAAGTATCTAAATAAAGGGGCTTTCAAATTCTACAACAACACACACAAGAAATGGCTTGCAGAGCAGCAGCTAGAAGCCAGCCGTGGAGCTGTAGACAGAACAAGGATGTGTCACCTACCCCAGACACCTTCAGAGTGTGTGTGTGTGTGTGTGTGTGTGTGTGTGTGTGTGTGTGTGTGTGTTTGTGTGTTTGTGTGTGTGTGTGTCCCTTGCTCAAACCCAGTCCTGTTGGCTTAATGTCATCGTGGAAAAAAGCTGCTGCGGCAGAGTGACAGGAGGTAGCAAATTCAGGAACTCAAACCCACACAGCTTTCCTCTTGTGTGGACACAGCCCCCAGTGTGTGCATCTATCCACTGACTGGCAGTATTTGTACTTTAAGTTGATGGAATAAGCTGTGGGGTTTAAGCATCCGGTGGAAGGGAGGGAGGGAAGGAGAGAGAAGGGAGGTAGAAAGGGCGACAGGAAGCACTCCTAAGCATGATGGTATTCGCCTACAGTTCTAACTAGCCAGGAACTGAGGTAGGATTGGGGCCAAGAATTAGAGACCAGCCTGGTAAACATCGAGAGGCCCTGTCTACACAGAGGAAAGAAAACTAAACACCTGTGCAGTCTCTGACTGTAGCAAAATATACAGATATAAATGGTTTTTAACTTTTTAAAGACAGGGCCTTGCTAGGTAGCTCAAGCTAGCTTCAAGCTTTGCTCCTCCTTCCTCACCCTCCCCTGTGCTGGGACCTTAGGGACCTTAGGGACCCCTCTGTGCCACTGGGAGACAAGTGACAGGAAGCAATTCTCCAACAAACACTTGCTGGTCTCCTGCTCCTATTTGAAACTTTGACCCTGGCCTCTGTCAATGGGACACCAGGACATAAGCACAGTCCTCAAAATGATCAGCAACTCATTAAGAGGAAGTGATTGGGGAAAACACCAGCTTCTTGCTGTGAGCTCTGAGAATGACACTGGGATTGCAGGCATCCTCTATACCAGCTAGGAACTATTGCTACAGACTCCTTCCCAGAGACAGACACAGAAACAAGAACTCCCGGGCACATGGACAGGTCCAGAGCTGCCACATTGCCCTCAAATCAACATAGAATTATTTCATGCCTCTTCCGTGACAGCTTTGTTACTTATTTTACTCATTCAAGCTACGAAGACGGATTGAACACTAAGCACCTACTCTGTGCCAACCTTACAGGCTCAAGAAGACCAAGAAAAGAAAGTTAGCAAAGGCACGTGTGGGCAACAGAAGATGGTCCCTAAAGAGGGTGACACCACATGTCTTTAATTCCAGCACTTGGGAGGCAGCAACAGGTGGACTTGGACTATGTGCCGAGATTTTGTCTCAAAGAAACAAAGAAGTAGCATATGTTAAGAATATTCTTGGGCTGGAGAGATGGCTCAGTGGTTAAGAGCGCCGCCTGCTCTTCCAAGGGTCCTGAGTTCAATTCCCAGCAACCACACAGTGGCTCACAACCATCTATAATGTGATCTGATGCCTTCTTCAGGTGTACATGCAGGCAAAACACTATATACATAATAATAAATAAATCTTTAAAAAAAATATATATTCTTGATACAGTGCCAAATGGGATGAATGGGACCGTGTTGTAGGAGAGATACCACACTCCTTTGCTCCACACACACACAAGCCAAGCCAGCGTCCAGGGAAAGCAGGGTCACTGAGGCCCAGTGGGGCGAAAGCAAACCAGGACAGCTCCATGGTCTCCATCACCACTGCAGTGACGCAGTGCCTCAAAGCTGTGCGGCTCACATCTCCCTGGGAAGCTAGCCGCCCACAGTCATGACAGTGTGTCCTGAAACACGCATTCACCTGCTGGACTCTGCACACTCCATGGACGATGGAGTATGCAGATGGCGAGGGGGACCTTTTCTGTTTGTTGTTTATATGCCTGTTTATTTATTGGGTTGGTTGTTGAGAAAGGGATTCACACAGTGTAGGGTGACCTTGATCCCCCTATGTACTCTAGAGAGAATTCTGGCCTTTCTACCTCTACCTCCTGAGCGAAGCAGATAAAAACGCTCACCAGCAAGCCTGACGCTGAGGATGGTAGAAGGAAAGAACAGCTGGCCTCCACTGGAGCACCTCCCACACACATACAGACAAGAACAGATGTAAAGAAGAGGAGGAGAAAATAAAGCCAGTCAAGGTGGCTCACACCTTTAATCCCAGCACTCAGGAGGCAGAGGCAGGCGGATCTTTGGGAGTTCAAATCCAGCCTGGTCTACATCGTGAGTTTGAAGGCAGCCAGGGCTGTTACACAGAGAAACCCTATCTCAAGAAAGTAGGGGAAGAGAAGAGGAGAAAGGGGAGGGAGGGGAGGGGCGGGGAAGGGAGAAGAAGGGAGGGGAGGGGAGGGGAAGGGAAGAGAGGGGAAGGGAAGAGAGGGGAGGGGAGACCAGACTAGAAGAGAAGTGAAGTCAAGTCACTGAGGCCTGAAAAGATGGCCCTGTGAGCGAAGACACCTGTAACCAAGCTTGACAAAGTCCAGGCTCTGGGATCCACATGGCAGAAGGAGAGAAGTGACTCTCAAAAGTTGTCCTCTGACCTTCACACGTGCAGTTTGGCACACTCGTGTGTGCATGTTCACACATGTACACACAAAAGACAATATAATAAACAAACAAACAAATGAACAAAACTAATTTTGAAAACAAAAAGCTTTGAAGGAAAATATCTAATTCTTGAAAAGCTTAAAGGAATGTAACATCTTAGACAGCGCTTAAAGATGCCAACTGCACAGAAAGTCATCAGCAACAGAGAGCGCAAGGATAGCTGGGAAGGAGCTCAGCACGGCTAGCTTTAAGGGGGAGGTGCGACTAAGTGATTGCATCCTGTTAAAGGCTCTGCCTGCCACGCCCTCCCCTCCACGGTGGACTGACCCCTGTGAACACTCCTGGCAGAAACCGTCCTTTGAAATATGATGCTTAATGCTGTGTTTGGTCAACTTACTGAATGAATATGTGAATCAGTAAAAACCATGAAAATAGAAAAACAGTGGCTGAAAAGTGGTTGGGGAGGTGGCTGGGTGCGGAATGGAGGCACACAGCTGTAGCCCTAGGACTCGGGGCAGAGGCAGGGAGCTCCCAGGGCGCACCATCCAGCTTGCCTAGCCAATGCCAGTCAGTGACTCCCGGATTCCGTGAGAGACCTTATCTCAAGGTGTGAGGTGGAGGACTGGCGAGATGGCTCAGCGAACAAAAGCACCTGCCGCCGAGTGATCGGAGTTTGACCCCTGCCACCCACACTGTAGAAGGAAGCCCCCCAAAATAATGAAATATGAAATAAAAAACACATAGCATTAGTCATCTGAAAACACCAAATGTTGAACACACACTTACACGTGCACACATGCAAACACACACCACATACACACACAGAGGAAGATTAGCTGAGCAGTGGGAAGTCAGAGTCCGTCAGAGCACAACATGTAGCTTTACAGCTGACCGCGCACGTATCCCCTGTGGACAAGTTATGCCTGTTACCAGCCCCGAGGAGAACACACTGCTCATAGCTGTAGGTGCTACGTGTTCACACAGCTGTCTGCGCAGCGTCACACAAACCAGAGTGGCTTGTTACGACATCACTAGTAGGTGAGGCTTTCTCACCCAAGATCATCTCACAGAAACTGCCCAAGCATATGCAGCCCGTTGCTGAGCAAAACGCGGCTATGTGACAACCGTGACTATAGATGGATGCCCCAGTCTCACTTCCTTACAAACGGGCTATGAAGTCTCCTCCCAAAGGGTGAAAAACCCTGGTGCCTGCACAGCCCTGATTAATGGAGAAAAAGAATCCAAGGCTGTTTAATTCTCTCCCTCCCTGACTCCAGAAACGCTTGATTTGGCTGTGTAAAAGTAATTCTAATTATAGTGATTTACATGAACTACTTATCATTTATGCCTAATTACCTCCCAGCACAATAACAATTATGCATACATTAAATGTGTTGGATTAACCTGGTTGTAAGTTTTATTTGGTAACAAAGTGTCCAGAAGCTCCCATTTTTTGCAGTCCGATGATCCTGGGGCACAGGGGACACTCTGAACTTTGTCAAATGTTTACTGTAGCATTGCCAGGTGAAAAAGGTACGTTCTATTTTTATATGATAGTGCAGACTTATGGACATTTTCTTAGGACTACAATAGAAGTGCACCAAAGTAGACCTTTAAACATCTATAAGAGCTGGGCCTGGTGGCGCACACCTGTACTCCCAGCACTCGGGGAGGCAGAGGCAGGCGGATCGTTGTGAGTTTGAGGCCAGCCTGGTCTACAAAGTGAGTCTCAGACAGCCAAAGCTACACAGAGAAACCCTGCCTCGAACAAAACAAAACAAGAACACCAAAAATATCTGCATGGAGAATATACTCAAAGTCCTCAGAATCGTGAGTCTAAGCCCAGAGTAAGAACACCACAAACATCATCTGTGAACTGAGAAGCCCAGCCACTCAGATTTCTCTTTTGTGATAACTGGTAGATTCATGTGCCTTTTCTCCCCTTGTTTTAAAAGAGATAGGTCTGGCTGGGTGTGGTGGCACACGACTTTAATCCCAGCATTCGGGAGGCAGTGGCAAGCGGATCGCTGTGAGTTTGAGGCTAGCCTGGTCTACAAAGAGAGTCCAGGGCAGCCAAGGCTACACAGAGAAACCCTGTCTCGAAAAACAAACGAACAAAGAGATAGGTCTGTAGCATCTTTACAATCTTCAAAAAAGAAAGTTTTACATGTGTTTTTCTCAGACTATGTCAAGTGTCCTGAGTCTTGGGCTAGAGAAAGAGGCCAGTAATCAAAGAGTTTGTTACACAGTTCAAATCCCCAGAACCCACAAGGAAAGCCAGGCGTGGCACTCCACATCTGTAATGGCCGCGCTAGGAAAGTGGGAACTGGACAGTCCCTGGGGCTTGCTAGCCAATAGCCAGTAGGCAAGCTTCAGTGAGAGATCTCAAATAAGTCAATAAGGTGGAAATTTGAGGAACATGGTCCAAGAATGCAGTTGTTGGAGGCGAATTCTGAGCGCTTGTGAGAAAACCCCAAACAAGCAAGACAAGAGTCCCATGGCCTGAGCTTTTTCCAGAGCTCGGATGTGTTCTTGGAACGTGCTTGCACACCCTCCCCAGCATGGCGGCCGGCGTGAGCTCACTTGAGATTACTCATTACAACTGGCTGTTGCTATTCGTTTATGCGCCTTTCTGGAAAAGCATGCTTTTGCCACGTACGGCTTCTCCTTGGGATTATGTACGTGACTCACGTGACTTTAACCCCCAGAGTATAATTTGTCTGATGCTCTGAATGAAGTTGGCTGTTGCATGAGACTGTAGTCCGCCTCAGGTTTAGGCCCCATTCTCACGGGCCCCTCGGCCAGCTAGAGCAGTAAATAGAAAGTGATTGAGCAGGACAATCAAACACTGACTTGTGTCATCCACACACATGTACACATAAACCTTCACGCAGATGTGCACATGCACCTCCACACATGTGTACATGTACCTCCACACATGTGTACATTCACCTCCACACACATGTAAACATGCACCTCCGCACCATTCACATGCACCTTCACACATGCATACATGCACCTGCGTGCGCACACACGTATACATGCACCTTTACACTCGTGTACACACACCTTCACACACCTGTACATGCACCTTCACACACATGTGTACACACACCTTCACACGTGTGTACACACACCTTCACACATGTGTACATGCAGCTTCACCCACATGAACACAAGGGAAAGGAATAACAGAGTCAGGACAAGCCTTGGCTGAACATCTGTGTCCTATTAGATCATGAGAAAAAAAATCAGGTAAAATGTGTCTTGTTTGTTTTTTTCTTTTTCCATTGTTGCTTTTGTGTTTGTTGTTTGTTGAGACAATGTCTCATGTAGCCGGCAGCCTAAAGCTTGCTTCATAGGACAGGCTGGTCTAAAACAGGCGCAGATCCTCCAGCCCCGGCCTTCTGAAATCCAGGAATGCCCAGCAGGGCAGAGGCAGCCGGCAGCCGGCAGCAGCCATCACCAGCCGCCTCCGCTTTCATCACGAACCTAGCTTCTCAAGGGTGAGGAATGGCCTCCCACTTTTATACTCTCCACCTGGAAGTATTTTGTTGTAGCAGCCTAAAGTGGCAAAGACAGAGGACTGAAGGAATGGCAAGGTGCCACAAGGCCTGGTTATAATGGAAATTTATTTCCTTGCTATTTTCAAACATGCTCTTATTTTTCAATATTTCTCATTTCAACACAGAGGAATCACTATTCCTTTTATTAAAATATAGTAACACAATGCTAGTCTTTTTATTTATATAAAAAACAAGACTTTGGGGGGGCTGGAGAGATGGCTCAAAGGTTTAAGAGCACTGGCTGCTCTTCTGAAGGTCCCGAGCTCAATTCCCAGCAACCACATGGTGGCTCACAACCACCTGTAATGAGCTCTGGTGCCTTCTTGTGGTGGGCAGGCACACGTGTGGGCAGAATACTGTATAAATAATAAATAAATCTTTAAAAAAAAGAAAGAAAGAAAGAAAAGAAAAGAAAAATAAAAAAACAAAGCAAGACTTTGGGGCTGGAGAGATGGCCAGGAGGCTAAGAACATTTGCTGCTCTTCTAGAGGACCCTGGTTTGATTTCCAGCGCCCATGCCTACATGGTGGTTCATAGCCATTGGTACCTACGGTTCCTGGGGGTTGGACACCCTCTTCTGGCCTCCAAGGGCACTCCAAGCATGTGGTGTATAGATACACATGCAGGCAAAACACCCACATACATAAAAGAACAAAATAAAAATATTTTTTAAAGTAAGACTTTTTTTTTTTGAGACAGGATCTCACTATGTAGCTCTGGCTGTCACGAAACTCTCTCTGTAAACCAGGCTGGCCTCAAACTCATAGAGATCCACTTGCCTCTGCCTCCTGAGAGCTGGAGTCAATGGTGCTACACCCAGCATAAGATGTTTTCTTCTTCAGTATTTATGAGGTTTTGGGGGTTTGTTTCTTGTTTGGTTTTTGTTTTGTTTTGTTTTCAGTACTGGGGATAAAAGCCAGGGTCTCCAGCATGCTAGGCAAGAGTCTATCACAGACCTAGTGTCCCAAATCCTTCAAGAGCATTTTAAAAGTTAAAATTGCACTTGGAAGGCAGAGGCAGGCAGATCACTGTGAGTTTGAGGCCAGCCTCATCTACAAAGTGAGTCCAGAACAGCCAAGCCTACACAGAGAAGCCTTATCTTGAAAAAACAAAAACAAAAACAAAAACAAAAAAGTTAAGATTATTGGGTAGGTGTGATGGTGCATGTCTTTAATTCCAGCACTCAGGAGACAAAAGCAGGCCGACCTAAGTTTGAGGCCAGATTGATATATCAAGCAAGTTTAGGGCATGTCTTAAAAAAAAGAAAGAAAAAAATTTCAATTTTAATAAATAAAAAATAATAAAATTACCTTCATTGGAGTTTTCTCATTTGTCATCTGTCTGGTGTGTGTGTGTGTGTGTGTGTGTGTGTGTGTGTGTGTGTGTGTGTAGGCATGAATGCATGCCGTGTATAAGAAGATGCCCTCTCCGGCCAAAAGAAGCCATCAGATCCCCTAGAGCCTCCACATGGGTGCTCTGGAAGGGTAGCAAGGGCTCATAACCCCTGAGCCATCACTCCAGCCGCTCATCAGAGTTTTATATAAACTACGACTGCTGTGTGTTACCCGGCGCCCCCTTTTCTAAAGGCCTTACAGTGAAGGAATGGTTGGGCTTGGGGAAGCAACAGAGTGGGGGCCAGTCAATCACGCAGGAGCTAGCTTCTCGGTGTGCAGTTCCTGCAACTTCTAAAGACACTGCCTCTGGCGATGGGGCACATCCCACAGTGGGATAAGGTGTGTGTGTTCCTATGGTGGCCGAACTTCAGCAAAAGCTCAAAGCAGAGGGAAACAGGAAGCAAATGCTCCGTCCACCTCTAGGAGCTCACATCCACACGGGATTATTTTAAAAGGAAAAACTAGGCAGCCCTGGCACAGTGGCGCATGCGTGGTAATCGGTGGCTACAGTGCCCACAAGCATGTGCGAGTCCCGGATTTAGTCCCCAGTACCACGCACCAGAAGGAAAAAAAACTGTCAAGAGTTTGAAGCCAGCATGATCTACACAGCAAGACCCTATTAATCAATTAACTAGTCAATTAATAAGAAATAAGAAGACAAAGGGGGGGTGGTAAGAGCGATAAAGGCAGAAAGTCGTTAGCTGGGCACGGAGAGCAAGGAAAGGTCATAGAGGCATGTAGAGGTTAGGCTTGAGTTCCGAGGACATCGCCCTCCACGGCGAGTGAGGAAGTCCGCAGGCAGCCACCACAGCAGGGTGTGGAGGAGCCTGGCACGAACCCTCAGAAATACAAGGGTATATAGGACAAAGTCGATTTGGTGCCTACTTGTTGCCCACAGACGTCCAGGCTGGGGACTAGAAAAACAGCTCAGCAGTTAAGAGCGTCGGTCACTCTTACAGAGCACCTTGCTCGGTTCCCAGCATCCACGGCTGCTCACAGCTACCTGTAACTCCCATCGAGGGGAATCTGGCGCCCTCTTCTGGCCGCCACAGGCACGTGGTGCACAGACGTTCACGCAGACAGAAGACTTACACCTGTATAAGTTATTTTCTTTTTGAAGAAAAAGGAGGAAGGGGAGGAGGAGGAGGAGAAGCCAGAGTAACCGAGTAAGTTGTAGAGACAAAGCCTCGTTCCGTATGGCCTCCGTGGAGCCATGAAAAGCTCTCCAGAGAGCATTCTGAAAGGACCAAAAATGGCTGAGTGCGGGGCAAGGAGGTCTCAGCGAAAGGCAGGGGGAGGCGGGAGGTGTTTCTCAAATCACAAGAAGGCAAGGGACACCATGACAGTCCCCAGGAGGCCTTTGGAACACACCAAGGTGCCCTTCAAAACAGCGCTAGCTAGCAACCTCGCCTACTGTGCCACGGCACCTAAGACTCTGTTCACCCCGCCTGAGAGTCAGAAGCGAAGCTTAGCAAAGGACTAGAGGAGAAGTGGCCACACCCTTCCTGCTGCTTTCCAGGATGAGGCGGGAGGACCTAGAAAGGGGAGTGGGATTGGGAGGTGGGGATGGAGGGAATCGCATAGAAACTTTGTGTAGCCAGGACTACACGATGTAATAATTATGAACCTGCTTGAATCCGTGAAGGTAAGGGAGCGCTAAGGGACATCAAAAGGACAGAAACAGAGAGCCAGCCAAGCCTATGGAAAACCTTCATGTGGTTTCCCGGCTGTCCCCACCCCCACCCCACCCCACCCCCCACAGCACCAAATCCTTTTTAGGAAATTCAAGAACCTCACCTTTGAAAAGAGCCCTTCTTCCCCTATGCTGTATCCTTTAAGGTCTTCCTGTAACTTCTGCAGGCACTGAATGACTCTTCTCTGGTGTCCGTCATCCCTCAGCTCCTGAGCTTTGATCAGAAAGTCATAGTGGTCCAGAGGTCCGTGGCAAACAGCCAAAGCTTTTGAGTGGGCCTCGGAAGCGGCTGTTGGGAGCACGTCCTCGGATGTCTGGACCGTGTAGGCTATAAACAAAAACATACAAGATTTTAGACTTCATTCGTTCATTTAGACAAGGTCTCTGGTAGCGGATGAATTCCTTACACAGCCGAGCGTGACTCTGAGCTGCAGATTCTCCTGCCTTTGTCTCCCAAGGGAGGAGATGACCAGGATAGTTGGTCCTTGTTCCTGGTTCTTGTCAAGAGTTCCTAAAAAATAATCCTCTGAATTCCCTGTGTAGGGGTTGGAGAGATGGCTTGGTGGTAAGATACAGAACAGAACTCAGCTCCACGTGGAGAGCCTCACAACTCCAGCTCCAGAAGGGGGAAAATATGATGCCCCCTTCTGGCCTGTGAAGGTACTGCACTCAAATGACAAACCCATAGACTTTTTTTTTTTTTTAAGATTTTATTTATTTATTATTATGTATACAGTGCTCTGCCTGCATGTACACCTGCAGGCCAGAAGAGGGCAGCAGATCTCATTATAGATGGTTGTGCGCCACCATGTGGTTGCTGGGAATTGAACTCAGGACCTCTGGAAGAGCAGTCAGTGCTCTTAACCTCTGAGCCATCTCTCCAGCCCCCCCCCTTTTTTTTTTAAAGAGGCAGAGAAAGTAGTAGGACATGCTATTAATCCCAAGACTCAAAAGGCCGTTATAGGCAGAGCTCTATAAATTTGAGGTCATAGTTTACATAGTAGACTACACTGGTCTACATAGTAAATTCCAAGCCAGCCAGAGCTATAAAGTAAGACCCTGTCTCACAGAAATTTTAAAGGGGGCAGGAGAGGTAGCTCTGCAGAAAAGAGCATTAACTGCTTTTTAGGAGGGTCAGTTCTCAGAATCCACATCAGGCAACTCCCAGCGATCTGTAGCTCCAGTTACAGGATACCCAGCACCCTCCATGTAAAGTAATGCGTATAAATCCGTATATACACATAAATAATGGTTTTTCGAGACAGGGTTTCTCTGTGTAGCCATGGCTGTCGTGGAACTCGCTCTGTAGACCAGGCTGGCCTCAAACTCACAGAGAACCTCGTGAATCTGCCTCCCAAAGTGCTGGGATTAAAGCAGCCACCACCAGCACTACTCTTTTTATTTTTAATAACATCCTTTAATCCCCTGTGTGGTATGCCTTCTGTTATTCACAATGATCCCCATTCTGACTTTGACAGCTTCAAGACAGAGATGGCAGTCAAAAGATGGAGCAAGCAGAGGACTGATGTTCAACCCCGCGCACAGAACTCTGGGGCTGAGCTCCATGTGGGGGCAGGGCTGGGAGGAAGAATGCCTGCTTCACGCTCTCTTCTCACTTTTCAGGGCATCTTTATAATAAATGAGTCATAAGCTTGAGCTATGTGAGCTCCTTTAGATAAATACCAGACCTGAGGTGGGAAAGGTTATGGGAGCCCCTGAGTCCCTAGCCTGCCAGGCAGAGGTGTGGGTGACCAGGACTGCCCATTTGTGGCCAGCTAGGTTTGGGAGCCATGTTCGCATTGGATTGATTCTTGGAATTATACCTGATATTGATGTCAGAAGCTGGGTAGTGGTGGCACACCTTTAGTCCCAGCACTCGGGCGGCAGAGGCAGGCGGATCACTGTGAGTTCAAGGCCAGCCTGGTCTACAGAGTGAGTCCAGGGCAGCCAGGGCTACACAGAGAAACCCTGTCTCAAAAAATAAACAAACAGGAAAAAAAAATGAAGACTCTAACAATCAGAGAAAAATGTTCTTTTCCCCTTTTTTGTTTGTTTGTTTGGTTGGTTGACTGGTTGGTTGGTTGGTTTTGGTTTTGCTTTGGTGGTTTTTCAAGACAGTGTTTCTCTGTGTAGGCTTGGCTGTCCTGGAACTTGATCTGTAGACCAGGCTGGCCTCTGCCTCTGCCTTCTAAGTGCTGGGATTAAGGCGTGCACCACCAAGCCAGGCTTCTTTTCACTTTCTTAATTTTCTGGAGTTTAACCAAGTTAGGAAACCTCAAAGCAATACTACTTTGTTCACCTCTTTCTCACAACCTCTTCTTCCCTCAAGAACACTCAATCTTGTATCCTTCCCCTCCTCCCCTGCCTGGCACACCCCCTAGCTCGGACTTCCGTTAGCTCTTGCCTAAGTCGCCTTTGATGCCCTCCCCATCATCACCCTCCCTAGAATACCTTCCACCAACCCAAATGTGATTCCATCAACTTCCGGTTTGTATCAACAGACAAAGCTGCCACCCATCCTATGGCCTTAGCTGGCTTTCGTTGCAACTCTAGAATCAAGTAACACAACATTCCACAAAACCAGCCCATGTTCCAGTGGGCTGGGCAGAGGATATTGGTTTCCCAAAGTGCTGAAGAAACCAGAAGCAAAACCAAAAGCAACCTGCTATGGGCTTTGACATTCTGTTTAATGAGTGGTTTTCATAGGGCCAACTTTTTTATATACAGAAATCTCCCATTCAATTTAGGCCTAGCAAGAAGACGTACAGTGGGTGAAGGCACTTGCCCTTACCTGATTTCAATCCCTGGAACCCTCAAGAAGATGAAAGGTAGGCTGTGCTCTGACCTCCACATATATGATTGTGGCATGTACCTGTTTACACATGCACATCATACATATACATAATAATAAACAAAGTTTACAAGTCCTCCGTTTGTTAAAGAAAAGCGGGAAGAGAGGAACACACATGGACCCATATCACTCTTATTTCCCACATGGCTACTTCCCCACCTTGTAAGACCACATTAAGTACAAACAGGATGCAAAGGTTAACATGGAAGGCCTGAGGCTGCCATTCATAGCAATGACTGCTTACAAGAGTGGCTCTTGACAATACCTGAGTTACTGGTGTGAGTGTGTGTGTGTGTGTGTGTGTGTGTGTGTGTGTGTAAAAGAAAAGAGTGATGCTCTACAAACAATGTAGCTTCATTGTGCATCTACTTTCCTTCATCCAATCAGAATTCTGGAACATTCTAAGCAGCCAGGACCTATAACCTTATGCTGGCCCAGCGAGATGCTCACCCTGCAAGAGCACTTGTGACCAATCCTGATGGTGTCTGTTTAGCGCCTGCGTAGTGGGACAGAGAGAACCCACTTTCACAAGCTGTCCCCCGACCTCCACACGTGTGCCTGGAACTAACTCTGTAGACCACGGGAGCCTTGAAATCAGAAATCTGCCTGCCTCTGTGTCCCCAGTGCTGAGCCAGAAGTGTGCACTGTCGTACCCCCATGAGATGGCTTTGAATCTTCTGCATACCTTTCCAAATATCTTGTTCGTCATCAGCTTTCCCTCTCTACTTCCTAACAGTTGCCTTTTCTCTTTCCTTACTTTTTGTTTGTGTTTAGAGTCTCACAATGTAGCCCAGGCTATCCTCCAACTCACAGCCCCCCTCCTCTCTGCCTTCTAGAGCCTGGGCTTCTCGGTGTGTGTCACCACACCAGGTTTTCTACTCATTTTTTTCTGTCACTCAATTCTCATCTATTTTAAAAAAGAACAAAAATAACAGCAAAGCGTCCTGAGTCCCATTGTTATGGGCCATGTGGCCCCTCCCTTCCTGTCACAGCCACTGGTCAGTCACATCCTGGTGAGATGGCTCCTGACCAGGCCCAGAGGGACTCCCACAGGCAGCAGCCACTGCTTGGTCTTCTTATCCTCGTTTACATTTGTAAAATATTTTGCTTCTAAGGACTGCGACTAGGAAACCTGGGGACAAAGCACGCCATGTCGCTCCCAGTTTAGCATTTCCTACTGCTTTTACCAGTGCTCAGCAGTCACCTTCACTTAGAACTGCACACAGTCTCCTTTTTACAAAAGAGAAATTGAAGATGAACTAAGGAAGAGGCATTTGCTCAGCCAGTCAGGAGACGTGAAAACAGATTCTCACTGCAAGATGCTCAAGGCTGAGATTGGCCAGCCTGGCCCTGGATAGCAGCTGTATAAATTGAAATACAAAAGACTTCTCCAAAGCTGCACTAAATTAAATCTGTTACTACATCAGTATACATAAATTATGTAATGCCGCTACCATATTATTTTGATTTGTATTAATTTGTCTTATTGTACTCCAAATGGACAGTGGGAAAATGCCATTCTGAAGTTCCACACACTAATCTACAAACAAAAATGGAAGATTGTAGAAGCCCAAAGAAGTCGGTGTGCTGTTCCTTCTAACACCTCAATGTTATACCTTATGTCCCTGCTTTGTGCAAACCGAGTTTCTGGAAGATTCAGCTATACTCCAGAGCTCACTGTATATACAGCTTAGTCAGAGCTGGATGTAGTGGCAACTGCCTGTCATCCCAGCTATGTGTGTGTGTGGGGGGGGGGGGGGGACAGAGACGGAGAGGTGGTTAGAACTAGGGTGCCACTGACAGCTGGCCCAGGAGTTAAGAACAGGTGCAAGCACAGCCACTGACCTTTACTGAGCACCTTCTGTCTACCAACTCATGCTGTCTCCACCTCCACCCAGTAAGACAGATGCATCATGCCAGCTTCAAAAATAAGGAAACTGCTGCACTCGGCGGGCCGGGCCCACACTCTCAGCACTTGGAGGCAGTGGCAAGAGGATCAGGAGTTCAAGGTCACCCTCGACTATACAGCATGTTCAAGGCTAGGCTGGCTACATTAGTCCTTGTCTAAGGAAACTGAAGCACTGACAGGCTTAGTAACTGGTCCATGTTCCTGGGTCAGGAGGCAGCGGCAGCGTGGGCAGCACCTGTACCCGGGAGTGCAGAAAGGGAAGGAGCTCCATCTCTGGGGAGCCCTTTGTCCCTCTAACCTTCAGTCTGGGCCCTCAGCCACAGTATTGTCATTTCCCCTGGCAGCCTATGATGGCCTCCCTCACAGTGACACCTGATTCCGCTGTGTCCCCCAGACCTCTTCAGAAGCAGGAATTTCTACTCCTCTGCCTTCACTCTTTGGCAACAACAAAGCACTCCCGGGGCCTGTGGAACGTCAGGAGGTATTTATAGGGTTGGATTCATTATCTCCAGAGAGTTTGGGACATTAGACAAAGTGGCAGAGAAGAAAACCAAAGAGGGAGCAGGAAAGATGACTGTGTGGTTAAAAGCACTGGCTGCTCTTCCAAAGGCCCCAGGTTCAATTCCCAGCATGTACACGGCAGCCTCCAGCAGTCTGCAATGCCAGTTCTAGGGGATGCAGCTCCCTGACCTCCTCAGTGCGCAGGCAAACACACAGGCAAGCCATCCATATGCACAAATGGATAAAATTTTAAAATACAAAAGGAAAATCCAGCAGGAATTTTTTCCTTCAAGAAATATTTTTCTTCATTTTTCCTTCAAGAAATATTTAAACACTGTCCCAGCCTTGGGGTTTAGCTAGTGACTGCAGATGGTCACAGCTACTGGAAACCTGAGGCAGGCACAACTTGAGCCTGGGAGTTTCGGCCAGCTTGGGCAGAGTGATGAGGCCCTGTCCCAGCAAAGGGAAAGGTAGGAAGGAAGGAGGAGTAAAGGGGGAGGAAAAGAAGAAAGGAAAGGAGGGAAAGATAAAGAGAAGAGTTAGAAAGATTTGAAAAAAGGTCCTCCTGCCATCTTTCCTCACTGTCACCATGGTGGGCACGAATGTCCCAGCAGATGCTCTCAAGAGCATCCACAACACTGAGAACAGAAGCAAATGCCAGATCCTCATCAGGCCGTGCTCCAAGGTCATCATGGGGTCACTACTGTGCCCATAAAACATGGTGAGAACTGGACATGGTTGTTGAGCACCGAGCGGGGGGAAACCGCTGGGGGCCTCATAGGTAGGCTGAAAGAGTGTGCAGTGACCAACCCTAGATCTGACGTGCAGCTTAGAGACCTGAGGAAATGGCGGAATAGGCTGCTCCCCACCAGCCAGTCTGGCTTCACTGTACAGATCACCTCAGCTGGCATCATGGACTCTGAAGAAGAAACACAAATCCACACATGTCTTCGTCGGTGTCCTACTGCTGTGAAGGGACACTATGACCAAGGCAACTCTTATAAAGGAGAGAGCACCTAATGGGGGCTGGCTTACAGGTCAGAGGTTCAGTCCACTGTCAGCATGGTGGGACGCATGGGGGCGAGCAGGCAGGAGAGGGAGGGAAAGAGTCCTACCTAAGGCCACGCCTCCTACCCCTGTCAAGTAGCCCCACTCCCTAATGACCAACCATTGACATCTATGAGCTTATGGGGCCATTCCTAGTCAAAGCACACAGCACAGGAGGTAAAATCCTGGGACTCTTCGTCTAGAGACATAAAACATAAATGAAAAACCTCTATGGACTCAGGTGGGGAATAAAAACGGGGGGAAAGCCCACAAGAACTTGAAGTTACTATTTTTTGGCAATAATAGGGATCCAACCCAAGGCCCTATCAATGCTAGGCAACTGCTCTACCACTGAGGGGACACACACACACACACACACTCACGACCTTATAAAGGTAGCTATTTTTTTAGTTACTTCTTACTCAAAATTAGCAAAAATGTACTCAAATATGAAAAATACTTTTGTGTACAATTTGTCTAAAGTAAGACGGTGATAGAAAACATTCCATGCCATGTGTGATGGTCTGTGCCTGCAACCCTAGCTACGCAGAGCCACAACTTTGAAGGCAGCCTAAGAAATTTAGCGAGACCTTATCTCAAAATAAAATCAGAATGGCCCCGCTAGCCGTGGGCTCCATCCCCATGACTACACATATACACCAAAAAGGAAAAAGACTCTGACAATTTCTGAGCCCCAAACACCTGAGAACTGGGTTTGGTGTGCAAGAGGGAGTTCAGGGGGCCACAGAAAGATCAAGAGTCACCAAGAAGATAGAAGTAGGCCAGTCTCTGTGAGTTCAAAGTCAGCCTGGTGTACACAGTGAGCTCCAGGCCACCAAGCAAGGCTGAATAGTAAGACCCCAGCTTCCTCCCTCAAAAAAAAAGAAAAAAAAAAAAAAAAAGAAGGAAGAGGAAGAGGAAAAGGAAGGGGAGAAGAAGGAGAAGGCAAACAAAAATGCTAACTTAAAACACTAAAGATAAGCAAGCTATCACACATCTATAAAAAATATAGAATATTTCCAAGGTAAAGAAAAAAATATTTTTTTTTAATCTCCAGGACACTCCAAGACAGATACATATCCAGAAATAGTCAATAGAATTTGTGATTAGTCTGCCTATTTTCAAACCAGGCATCAGTGACAGTTTGTGCATATAATTCCAATGCTTAGGTAGGTAGGTAGGGGTGTGTGGGTGTGTGTGTGTGTGTGTGTGTGTGTGTGTGTGTGTGTGTGTATGTGTGTGTGTTATTTGATATGTTGAGTGTGAGCATGATCGTGTCTCATCACACATGTCAGGTTAGAGGACAGCTTCCAGAAGTTGGCATCTTTTCCTCACATGAGAAAATCAAAATAACTAAAAGGTCAGGTGAGCAGAAACCTGGCCAGGATGGGGAGAGAAGTGTGGGAAGGCCAGCCTGTCCGCCACCTCATTAAAGCCACCAGATGCAACGACAACTGCTGTGCTCTTGTTTCTCGTGGCCAGGCAACTGAGACTCAAAGGCAAACATCTCTCAGGCTCTCCCTAAGCTCCCTGGTCAATCAGTACCTGCCTTTCTCCTTACTGGCACTGCCCTCCAACATGGTAGAGTCGCGGGCCATCACCACTGCTGACCAAACTCTTCCGAGCCCCACCAGAGCGGTGGCTTTGCCAACTAAAAGCCCAAAGTCAAAGGGTCAGAGAGAAACTCTTTTCATGTGAGTCTACAAGCCCTGGAGTTTCACAAAGCTGACTTAAGAGAAACTGTGAGGGTAATTAGATTTATATATAATTATATGTGTTACATATATCATACAGATACTAGATAAAAACAGAAAAAACACAGCCCTCCACCACAACAAGCTAGATCACAATGGAAACTCAAAATATCAGTGGCTACAATAAATGGATGAACCTGCTAACACAGAATTTAGCCACTACTTTAACAAGAATTATCTGTAAAAGAACCAAAAAACAAAACAAAAAAACCCTAAACAGAAGAATTTCTTTCAGCAGTAAACAGCTGGAGACACGCAACGTCTACACTACGAAGCTCTGTGCGCACCCCTGTGAACGCGGAACCCGCTGAGCCGGATGACCTGTAAGGAGCCGCACTCTCAGAAAACTACAGACTTGGACAAAGACTCGGGAAAGACGAAGGCTGTGAGATCACAGAGCCAGAGATAGCAGCAGCCTAGGTCCGGAATAAGGAAGGGGATGAGAGGAAATGATATTTCCACGGAGATCAAAAGGACACAAAGAATTCAGCCGCGAGCCGGGGGAAGGAAGGGAGGAGGCGCACTGGCAAGACAGAATGCTCAGACACGCAAGACTGTGGGCACAGACTCTTAAACCGAGTTCAGTGTGGCTCTGGCATCACATGGAAGGAGGGGCCAGGACTACATAGAGAGATCCTATCTCAAAAAAAAAAAAAATCTAAATAATAATATCGATCAATATGCAAGGTGCATATGAAAAACATCAAAAATCTTTCACAAAGGCATAAGCAAAATAAGAAAAAAAGAAACATGTTATAGGAACTAAAGATAAAATATTCATTGTAAGTTACCATTTATTCCCAACTAATTTTTAAAAATAAATACTTCTACCAAAATCCCAGCCTAAAATCCTTAGAGAATAACAGAGGACGGGCTATTGGCAACAGCTCCACTGGCCAAGTGTCTGCCACCCAAGCCTGAGGGCCTGAGTCAGGACCCCAGCAGCCATGTGAACCCACGGAGGGCAGCACAGACGGCCCCACACTGGAGAGGCAGAGACAGAAAACACCTAGAACTCACTGGCCAGCCTGGCCAGCCAATCCATAAGCTCCAGTTCAGCTAAAGACCCAGTCTCAAAAACCAAGGTAGAAGCCAGGTGTCTGTAATCCCAAAATTAGGGAGGCAGAGGTAGGCTGATCTCTGTGAGTTCGAGGCCAGCCTGGTCTACAAAGTGAGTCCAGGACAGCCAAGGCTATACAGAAAACTCCTGTTTTCAAAAACCAATAAAACAAAGCACAGCAAAACAAAGCAAAAACAAAAAACAAAAAAAAACGCAAGGTAGAGAGGAGGGGAAAAGGACAGCCTACAGGACCTCTGGCCTCTAGCCTCTGGCTTCTCCTCTCACTAGAACAGGCACGTTGAACATGCTACACAAACACGTACACTTACCACACACAGCAGTAAAGTGATAAAGAGATCCCCACTAGCAAGTGTGGAAACGAGTGTGAAACACTCCAATAGAAGGATCCAGTCAGGCGTGGTGGCTCACACCTTTAATCCCAGCACTCAGGAGGCAGAGGCAGGTGGATGGATGTGAGTTCAAAGACAGCCTGGTCTACAAAGCGAGTCCAGGACAGCCAAGGCTACAACACAGAGAGACAGAGACCCTGTTCCAATATGGTAATGAACAGGGGATTTGGGGCCATTTGAATACATGAGCCATCGTTACTAATACTGGGCTCCAGAATAAACTGTTTTTTATTTAACTGTTGCCAGGGAAAAAGCAAAACAAAACAATATATATATATATAATAAACATTGGAGCATATTCACTGAAGTGGCTAAAATATTTTTTAAAATACTAAGCAGTAGTACAGTTTGTGAACTAAAATCTCACAAAATGGCAGCGACATGCTCTGAGAAGCTAGGAGTGCTAGCCCACACTTGCAATTCAGTACTCAAGCGACAGAGGCAGGAGGATTGAAAGGTGGGCTCTCCTGACCTTAGAACTTGGGAAGTGGATGCAGGAAAAAACAGGAGTTCAAGGTCAGCCTCTACTACAAATCCAGCATGAATTCAACCTGGGTTAAAAGGGACTCAAAAAAAAAAGTGATTCACTCCTTTAATCCCAGCACTCGAGAAACTGAGACAGGCAGATATCTGGGAGTTCCAGGCCAGCCTGGGATACACAATGAGAAAGAAACGGAACCAAGTGCAGTGATGCACACCTGTAATCCCAGCACTCAGGGAGGCAGAGGCAGGTGGATCTCTGTGAGCACAAGGCCATCCTGGTCGAGAAAGCGAGTCCAGGACAGCCAAGGCTATACAGAGAAACCCTGTCTCAAAAAACTAAAACAACCAAACAAACAAACAAACCATAATTAAATAAGTTGATGTATACATTTTGGAAAACTGGAGTTATCTAATCTAGCTAAATATATGTATACTATATGAGGCAGTAATTATATTCCTAGTTATAGATTCTACAAAACATATATATCTGTACCAAAATATATGCAGACATATTCATAGCAGTATCGTAACTAGTATTAGCTAAGACTATAAAAGTAACCCAGTACCTAAAAGTGGTATTGGGGAACTGGAGAAAAGGTTGAGAAGAACACTTGCTGCTCTTGCAGAGGGGCTGGGTTTGAGCCTTACCACCCATGCGGTGGCTCACAGCCATATGTAACTCCAGTTCCGGGGAATCTAATACCCTCTTGAGGCCTCTGTGGGTATCAGACACTTGTGTGGCACACATACATATATGCAATCAAAACACTCATACGTATAAACTAAAATAAATCTAAAGATAATTTTAATTGGCATTAGGAATTAGAAGTTTCGCCTAATGGTGAATGTTTACCTAACGTATCTAAAGCCAGTAGAGTAAAAAGGGGGGAACAGTTGTTTGCTAGGCATTCTTAGGTGGGTGCCAGTGTCCTAGCTACTAATGAGGCTAAGGCAAGAGAATTGTTTGAGTCCAGGAGTTTAAGATCTGCCTACATGACACGTGACACGGGAGCTGTCTTTAAAAAAACAACAACAACAAAACATCTGGGGGTGGCGCTACAAGCCTGTGATAAAATACTGACCAAACAACTTCAGGAGGAAAGGGTTTATTTGGCTTACAGGTCCCAGTCAAGTCCACCACCAAGGGAAGTCACAGCAGGAACTCAAACAGGAACCGAGAGGCAGGAAACTGAAGCAGAGACCAGGAGGTGTTGGGGGGGGGGGCGGGGGCAGGGGGGTGAGGAGCTGCCTTTCTTCACCGGTTTGCTGGGACTACATTTCTTACACAGCCCAGGACCCCATGCCTGGGGATGTTGCCTCCCACGCCCACGGTGAGATAAGAGCTCCTCCATCAATTAGCAATTTTTAAAAATGCCCCCAAGGCATAACCACAGGCCAATCTAAGGGATGCAACTCCTCAACTGGGGTTCCTTTTTCCCAGGTCTGTCGAGTTTGTATCAAATGGACCAGAGGCAGGCAACAGGTAATCAGAAAGAGACAAACTCATAGCAACATAACTCGGGTGTCAAGTGCCCCTGGGATGGGGTGGTAACCATCAAAGCCTCAGGATGCATAACTTCCATTTCCCTGTGCCACAGTTAACCTTAAGCATTCTCTAGAATTCAGGCAACTTCTGTACAAGCTGAACTAGTGTTACTCGCTGACTGAAAGCCACCGTTCCGGTAGCTTCATTATCAGGGGCTCGGCTATTGCTGGCACAGCCATACATTTCTGACAGCTTTCAAAGGACTGTCTCATATAATAGCTACTTGATATATAATAGCGAGCCTTATATAATAGCGAGCCTCATCAGTCATCGACAAGAAAGACACAGATAGTCAGCTCCATCTGAAGACAAGAAAGTAGACCCAGAATGGAATTAAGATGGCAGTCAAAGCTCTCCAGGTCACGTGTCAGTGGTCATCTGGGAGCACATATGTCTGCTGGTCCTAAGACAGAACTAACAGAAAATTCTTCAACATTACAGACTGAAGAATCTTCACTTCTTCACAAAGGAGGGGAAAAAACCCATGCTTAGTTAAATGAAATCAAAACTCTATAAGGCATTTCGATTTCTAGTTTAAAATGTTTACCCAACTGCTGTGAGAAAAATGCACAATCAGGAAAAACACATTTAATATTTCTAAAGGGCTGGATTAAAATCTCAGCTGTAAACTTCATTACTGTAATTAGATTTTTAATGCATATTTATTAAACATCATTCAAATACTGTGTACAAATTATTCCTGAGTTATTTGTACATTTGTGTTGATTCCAGCAAACTGTCAATAGTAGCCATTGGCCAGCGATGTCCTGCTATGGTGGCAGAAGCTTCTCCTGGGGTCAGAGGCAGTTCCTTTGTGTTCTGTCACGGTCTAATCATACCCAAAAGATAAATATTCAGCTTCTTTTTTGAGAACTGAAATGGTCGTGAAGGACTCAAAAAGTCAAGCCTTCTCCATGACATTAAAGACCTGTGTTTGATTTGGTGATGAGTAAACAAGGTGCAGAATAAAGAAAATCAAATCTTAATTAAACTCTTTCTTTAGACAAACAACATAAGCCATCATCAAGGCATGCATCACACGATGATTTACTTTACTTATAAAAGGCTGATTTGGGGGCTTTAAAAGGGTGCTTTTGATTTAAATAGAAAAATTATGAAAATTAAAACTAAATGCTTCCTGGTTATCATTCTTCTCCGTTAGACAGTAGTTAATCTTAAATGTGCCGATGTGTATAACGTTACAAGGGGGGGGGGGAGCAGTACTTTAAATTTCATGATAACAAATCAGTAAAATACTGCCTAAAAATCTGAATAAAAGCATTCTGAAGCAATCACAGGCACGGCACAGCATACTGAGTAACTCCTTAGTATTCGCCCTGTTCACACGCTATTTGACAATGAGGCCTAAGAGATCTGTTTTCTTTCAAATTATAAAGAAAATGACTGATCTCTTTGTTGCATTGTTTAATTGAGGCAGGGTCTCACAAGGGCCGACTGGCCTCAAACTTACGACGGAGCTAAATATAACCTTGAGCTTCTGATCCTGCCGTCCCCACTTCCTGAGTGCTGAGGTGATAAGTGGGTTCCACCACATCTGGTTTTATGGGGGTATCAAACCCAGGGCACTGTGCATGTTACATAAGTGTTCTACCTACTGAGATGAGCCACATTTCTAGCCCCAGCTCATCTTCACCTGGATAGATTCATCCACATACAAGTGGGGATTTTTAAAACGGAGTCTGCTGGAGCTGCATTTAAAATATGAGGCATATGATAATCCTATGAGAGAAGGACCATAAGAAATGCCTGTTCGTGGACGGAGCCGGATGGCATTACAGCAAGTGAAACAAGCCAGGCACAGACAGACAAGTGCTGCCTACTGCGCGTTCTCACTTATACCTGGAGCTAGAACTGAGTTCCACAGAAGTCAAGCGTTGAGTAGTTGGCAGCTGACAGGCTAGAGATGAAGGGGGACAGAGGAAGGCCAGGTAACGGGTATCAAAATCCAGTGGGATGACTACAGTTTATAACAATTTACTACGTGTCTTATGATGTGGTAGAGGGGAGTTTGGGGGTTCCCAGCAGAAATTAGTGATGCAGGTTGAAGGAGATGAGACTGGTAATTATCTTGATAGCATCATTATGTACGGTATCTATGTATCTAAGTATTGTACTCCACACCATACATGTGCACAACTGGGAAAGGGTTTTAAAAGGACAAAATAGAAACTTCCTCCCTGGCAACTAGTTTTCATCAGTGCTGGAGGCAATACCAGCCACAAAGGAAGAGAAAACATCAATGGTCTTACCCACAGCTGGACCCTGAATGGCACAGTACTGACCTGCCAAACAAGATGTGTCTGGTGTAGTGATGGCAAAACCGTTATGGGAGCAACCAATTACTTTCTTGCTGGATTTAAGGCTCGCTCCATAGAGGGAATTCAAACATGGTGCTATAAATCTAGTCAAAAGATGGGGATGCATCGGGGGTGGGGGTGTGGGTATCACTGGGACATGGCAAGGAGAGGACCTACTACTGCTGTTTTGTTTTGCTAGATGGTCATGTAGTCAAACTGCCTTCCAAATATATTCACTTGGGGCTGGAGAGATGGACCAGCAGCTAACAGCACTGGCTGTTCTTCCAGAGGACCTGGGTTCAATTCCGAGCACCCACATGGCAGCTCACAACTGTCTGTCACTCCAGTTCCAAGAGATCCGACACCCTCATACAGATCTACGTGCATACAAAACACCAGTGTATGTAAAATAAATATAAAACCCTAATTAAAACATAAATAAATACGTTCACCTATACTCACAGAACCTTGGTTAGAGAATTCCTCTCCCCCCACCCCTCCACCCCCCCGCCCCACAGTGGGTAGCAGTTAGCGCAGAGTTTCACAACTAACTGGCCAAAGTGCTGAGTAGTGACCGTTAAGTGCTCAGCCTTAAATGGGACATCTATATCAACTTCTACCAGCTCCCAAATACACATGCCCAACCAAGATTCAGGGAACACCAAAGAGGGCCAAAAAGAATGTAAGAGCCAGAGAACGGGACTAGTGGCAAACAAAACAAAACAAAACAAAAACAAACAAACAAAAATACTGTATCCTGAAAATGACAGGACTGTTGCTTGAATGAACTCACAGCAATAATGGTTAAACACACAAGAGCAAGGCAGCCAACATCCCAGCATGAATGAGGGAGCGGCCCACAGGACCCTACCCCTAGCTGAGGAGTTATTAGCAGTTGGTGGCTGATGAGGGAGGGAGAATAATTTTTCTTTGGTAGTGTATCCACGCTACATTGCCCATTCTCCAGTGTCCACCCCACACAATGTTAATAATATAGGTAACACTTGGTGGGTTATAAAAAATAAAAAAATAAAAAAGGCTGAGCATAGTGGTCCATGAACCCCAGCACTTAGGAGGCAGAGGCAGGTGGATCTCTGTGAGTTTGAGTCCAGCCCAGTCTACATAATGAGTTCCAGGACAGCCAGAGCTACATAGTGAGATCCTAACCTTGAAAAACAAAAAACAAAAAAAAAGAAAAGAAGGGGACAAGGTGGAATGGGGTTGTGTCGGAAGAGTCTTGGGGGAGTAGAGAAGATCAAAACGCACTGTGTACATGCATTAAGTTGTCAAAGAGTACATTTAAAACATGAATTAAAAAAAAAAGGAACTGCATGTTCGGGCTCTGTAATGTCATAACTGAAAACTGCCACCTGGGAGAGAACACAGACCGAAAAGAGCGGCCTGTAGGATGAAAACATCAATAGAAGAAAGAACCAGGGCCAGCAAGGTGGCTCAGCAGGGAAGGGTGCTGTCTGCACATGCCTGACCACCTGAGTTCGAGCCTTGGAGCACGTATAAAGATGGGAAGGGAACTGACCCCGCACAGCTGTTCTGACTGAGCTCCACACGTGGGCCATAACTCCTACACCCACACACGCTAGACACACAACATACACAACATTAATAATTTTTTTAAAAGAAGAAATCATCAAAGCAGTGTGATGTGGTTAAGAGATTCATACGACACTCAGGAGGCAGAGGCAAGTGGATCTCTGTGAGTTCAAGGCCAGCCTGGTGTGGGGAGCCATGCTAAATTCAGCCATGCTAGAAATCCCCTGCTTAGGCTTCACACTGTGACCCTCGAGTTGTTGACCCCTGCTGAAGGAGGTCTCCTGTTCTAAGCTATTTTTGGATTATCTACCCAGAGAAATAGGTAAATCCTTACAGGGAACTACCCAGAGGATTAAGGAAGTTCTTACAGGGAGCTATTCAGGCAATTGTATTCTTGCCTGGGGGCTAGGGAAAGTGGGATTACAATAGGTCCAGTTGACCTTGCTATATATAAAGTCTTACTCGGCGGCATTAAAGAGAGTCTTGATCAGAAATTTCCAGACTTGACTCCTTATTTCTCGAGTCTCTGTCCCCACTTTCAATCCGCACCCTCTCTTTCAGGTAAACCCTGGTTTGATTTGTCCCATGGGCTCAGACAGCCTGGTCTACAGAGCGAGTTCCAAAACAGCCAGGGATACATGAGATAACATAGCTGCTTTGGCAAGGAATCACATCCAAAGGCCTTCTAGGTCTGCGTGATTTGGTTGGAATACAGACACTCCTTTAATTCTAGGAGACAGAGGCAAACAGATCTCTGAGCAAGGCCAGCCTGGTTGGTACAGAGCGAGTGTCAGGCAAAGAAAAGCTTAGGTCCAGGCCTGGTGGTACATACATGTCTTTAATCCCAGCACTCAGAAGACAGAGGCAAGAGGATCTCTGAGTTCTAGTCAGTCAGTACTCTTCAGTCAGTTCTCTTCCGCTGGTTCTCTTCAGTGGAGTGGAGTTGGGAGTCAGTGCAGAGGGTGCAGGCAGAGAAGCTGAGTTCAGTTCAGTTGGTGCTGAGGAGGTAGTTTTTACTGAGACAGTTTTATAGAGACAGGTTAAAGAGAAAACAAGGTAGACACAGGTGTAGACAAGAACTAAACAGAGGATGAGGAGTCAGGAGACTAAAACAGATTGCTTGAGTTATTTTAAGGCCAAGCAAAGCAATTCAGTCAGAAGCCAATTTGAATCAGTCAGCTTGGAGAGGCGCTTAGGTCAGAACAGCTGAGTTGAACCAGCCAGCTGTTACATTTGGCCTAGGATGCCAATAACTGACACAAAGAGACTGAAACGTAATTCAAAGCTGCAAGCACCACCCTGGGCAGAGTCTAAACTGCTACTAATCTAACAACAAACTACTCTAATCCTCATAACCTACACACCCCAAGCACTTGCCAATCTGGTACTTCTCAGGTGGCTTCTCTCCTCCAACTGCCAACCCTCAACTCTTAACTGTCAAGCCCTCCAGGCTCCTCCCACCTCCTGTGGAAGTCCCACCTTCTACTTCCTGTCATTCTGCCCAGCTGATTGGCTAAACAGCACTTTATTGACAACTGCTACATCCACTCAAGGAATTCCTCCACAATTCCCCCTTTTGTTCTAATAAAAAGCCCCGCTTTACCTACTACACATTTATATAAAATACACACACACACACACACACACACACACACACACATATATATAATAAACTATATACAGAGTTTAGAAAGTACTAGAAAGGGTGACCTCATTCAGCAGTAAGTCTCAGAAGCTGAAAACATTCCAGATCTACATAAGATGTACAGAGCCTAGGTTAGCAGACGAAAGCAATAAGCCTCAGAGATGACAATTACATCAGGTGGAAAAAGTTACTTTCATTTATTTATTTACTTATTTACTTATTTATTTATTTATTTACTTATTTATGTACTGCATGCCAGAAGAGGGCACCAGATCTCATTGTGGATGGTTGTGAGCCACCATGTGGTTGCTGGGAATTGAACTCATGACCTCCGGAAGAGCAGTCAGTGCTCTTAACCGCAGAGCCATCTCTCCAGCCCCGAAAAAAGTTACTTTCACAAAACCAAAAAATTTTAAAAAACAAACAAACAAACAAAAATGGAGAGACTAATTCATACAAGGCCAGGCACAGTCATGAAAGTATGGTCATCGTCAGACATCTTCAAGAGAAGAGAGTAACAGTTGGATCCCCCCCCCAAAAAAAAAACTTTGCCAAGCATGATGGCGCACGCCTTTAATCCCAGCACTTGGGAGGCAGAGGCAGGTGGATCCCTGTGAGTTCGAGGCCAGGCTGGTCTACAAAGTGAATCCAGTACAGCCAGGGCTACACAGAGAAACCCTGTATCAAAAACAAAAACAAAAATCAAAAAAAAGCTTTGAAGAGGAGTCTGGAGAAAAGGCTCATTAATCACGAGCTGTTCCAGCTGAGGACCTGGGTGCAATTCCCAGAACCCACAAGGCAGCTCACAACTGTCTGTAACTCCAGCTCCAGGGAATCTAGCCCCCTCTTGTGACCTCCATAGGCACCAAGAGTGCAAGCGATTTACAGACATACATGGAGTCAAAACATTCCTACACATAAATAAAATAACAAAACAAAATAGGAAAGCTAGGACAAAGCTTGGTCACAGGTCAGAAAGAAACAGCATAAGAAAACTAGTATTTCATTTGTGCAGAAACCAAAATGCCTTTTTTGTTGTTGCTGGAGAATTTCGATAGCATATTTCTATACTGCCCCAATACTGTACCAGCAATTTCTAGGCTTTTGACATCTTTTGTTACTGTGGTTCTTTTCATGAAAAGACAAACCAAAACCATTTATATCTCACATTCATCACCTACTTAAGGAGGATGAAGCTTTTGTTTTGTTTTGTTTTGTTTTTCAAGACAGGGTTTCTACGTGTAACAGCCCTGGCTGTCCTAGAACTCACTCTGTAGACCAGGCTGGCCTCGAACTTATAGAGATCCACCTGCCTCTGCCTTCAGTGCTGGGACTAAAGGCGTGCGCCACCGTCACCTGGCCCATGAAGCTTTTGAAGCTCCATTCTGGGCTCCTGAAGTTTGTGGGGTTTTAATCAGCCCTTTTATAGATCAGCCCTAGTGCACCTAACCCTCAGTTTATCCCAGAACTATAGCTAGTGTTTAAAAGAATAATGGTCTTTTAAAAAATAATCCTAAAAAAAAAAAGAAAGAAAGAAAGAAAGAAAAAAGAAAGAAGAAAAGAAAAAAGCACTCTCAAGAGAGAACCTGAAGGTGACGCTGGTTGGTGCAAACCTTTAATCCCAGCACTTGAGAGGCAGAGGCAGGCAGATCTCTGAGTTCAAGGCCAGCCTGGTCTATAAAATGAATTCCAGGACAGCCAGGGTTCCACAGAGAAATTCTGTCTTGAGGGGAAAAAGAGTGGGTATGAAGCATTTCTACTAAGAAATGCTAACGGGCTTGAATTGTTCCACATAAACACAGTCACTACATTGAGAAATGCAAAGGACATCACAGGGTTAGGGTGACAGCTCAGTGTGTGCAGTTCTTATTGCGCAAGCATAGGAGCTGACCTTCATCCCCAGCCCTCTCAGAAAGCCTGGCGCGGCAGTCAGAGCACGCTCACAATCCAGGGCTGGGGAGCTGACAAGCAGATCCCTATCAGCCACTGGTCAGCCAGCCTGGCCTGCTCAAGACCTTTTTTTCAAGACAGCCAGTGGATAGACCCTGAGGAACAATACTCAAAGTTGACCTCTGGCCTTCAACACACACACACACCCCACATGAAATAAGTCCTAAGATAACTTCCTTAACCACCAGTCTACATTACTACTAATTCTACGAGGCCATGTGGTGGAATGGGGCTTGCTGCTACTCCCACTCTCACTGGGGTGGGTGGGTGGGATCTCTCGTGCTCCTGTGCTGAAGATCAGACTGAGCTGAAGGGAAACAGGGTACCATTCAGTAGCAACACCTAAAAATATAGCACCTGCTTCCAAAAGGTGCTGCTACGAAGAGAAATCATGGCACGTGGCCCTCATAGGCTCTGGCCTCCACGAAACACATTTTTCTCAGGCAAGCTTAAATAAAGCAGAATTTTAGGCAGCACTTTTTGTATTTTGGAAAACCTAGAAACACTCTCCTTTTTGGTGTCTACCCTAGATCTCCACGTGTGCTCTGCTTTTCTTGGAGGCCGTCTTCCTGTATCATGGAGGCCTTCTTCCTGGACCATGGAGGCCTTCTTCCTGGACCATGGAGGCCTTCTTCCTGTATCATGGAGGCCTTCTTCCTGGACCATGGAGGCCTTCTTCCTGTATCATGGAGGCCTTCTTCCTGGACCATGGAGGCCTTCTTCCTGTATCATGGAGGCCTTCTTCCTGGACCATGGAGGCCTTCTTCCTGTATCATGGAGGCCTTCTTCCTGGACCATGGAGGCCTTCTTCCTGGACCATGGAGGCCTTCTTCCTGGACCATGGAGGCCTTCTTCCCGGATCATGGAAGCCTTCTTCCCGGACCATGGAGGCCTTCTTCCCGGACCACGGAGGCCTTCTTCCTGTATCATGGAGGCCTTCTTCCTGGGCCATGGAAAACCTCCTCTGGACTTTCTACTCTAGAAACCTGCCCAGATCATCTGCCTGCCACCATCACAAACTGAACCTCAGGGCTTGAGAGATGGTGGTTCTAAGTGCTTGCTGCTCTAAGTGCTCCTTCCATAGGCCCTGAATTGTTTTATTTAAAAAAAAAAAAAGCCAAAATATGGAATCACTCCTTTGGGTTCCGTTTCTCCTTTTGACTTAGTTTTCCTTACGTTATTAACTACAGGACAGTCAATCGTACCAAGAAACCATCTCTGAATTCCCTCCTGGCCATCTTTACCACAGCAATAACTAGGCCTGACCAAAGTACCTTCTCAACTATTTGAACTTCCTTCCAGGTTCAACGCCCCTCACTCCCCCACACAGGCATGCCTGCTGCTTCCCGGAGCACACATGCAGAAAGAGCTGACCACATCGCTTTGAAAGAAATCTCTTCTAGTAGCTTCCTAAGCTTAGACAGCCTGCCCCCTTGGCTCTTTGAACCCAAATGGCGGCTCCCCATCCCAGCTTCGCCTCTGGCTGTTCTCTCCCTCAGAACCATAAAAACCAGTAAGGGTCATATGCTGCTCTCTCCAGACTTGGCTGAAAAACAAACAAACGAAGCGCAGATTGTAAGAAAGGAAATGGCCAGGAGACTGCCTAGAATACTGAACAGGCTCAGCTGGGGCTGGTGGCTCCCGCCTGTAATGACAGCTGGGAGGCCAAGAGAGGGAGACTGCAAGTTTGAGGCCAGCCTTGTGAACTCATAGCAAGTGAGTTCTAAGCCAGCTCTAGCCAAGATCTTCTTTAAAAAAAAAACAAAAACAACATCTCTCTCTCTCTCTCTCTCTCTCTCTCTGTGTGTGTGTGTGTGTGTGTGTGTGTGTATGTAAATATTTTGGTTTTTTGGGTTTGGTTTTGTTTGTGGTTTGTTTGTTTGTTTGTTTGTTTTTAAGAAAAAGAGAGAAGGCTCATCACATATTAGCTATCAAATGTGAAGTGTTGTGATTCTGCCTCCCTTCCAAGAGCTGGGGCCCAATTCACTCACACATTTAGTTTAAGACATCAACTGAATCAACGGTGTTGTCATACGATTTCTTCATTGTTAGGTGTTTGTTGCTTTGTTGTGCCTGGGCTGGATTGGAACTCACTATGTAGCACAAGCTGGCCTTAAACTTGCTGTGATGATCCAGCCTGGGGCAAAAAAAAAAAAATGCTACACTTATCACCTGAGCCCCTGAGCACGGATGGCATCTCTACTGTCTAAAAAATAAAAAGTCAGGGCTGGAGAGATGGTTCAGAGGTTAAGAGCACTGTTTGCTCTTCCAAAGGTCCTGAGTTCAATTCCCAGCAACCACATGGTGGCTCACAACCATTTGTAATGAGATCTGGTGCCCTCTTCTGGCCTGCAAGTGTACACATAGGCAGAGCATGGTATGCATAATAATAATAATAATAATAATAATAATAATAATAATAATAATAATAATAATAATAATACAAAAACAAAAACAAAAACAAAAAAAAAGTCTTTCCTTAAATATTTAGAAGTTCAAAACTAGCCAGGTACACACCTTTAATCCCAGCACTCAGGAGGCAGAGGCAGAGGCAGAGGCAGGAGGACCTCTGTGAGTTCAAAGACAGCCAGGGCTATAGAACTTAGCAGAAAATACCAATAAGTATGAGATACACATATCCCAGGCTGAAGATCATAATGTGCTTCCTAAAGGGCCTGATGAGTAGCATTTCAGGGCCCATACGCTTTTCAAGGTGGAGTTTACAAAATGGCTGAGGCAGGCCTGGTATGAAAGTAACATCAAACCAATTTAAAGGAGTTAGAGAAATGGCCGCGTGGAGAAGAGCACTGGCCGCTCTTGCAGAGGACTCAGGCTTGGTTCTTGCAGGCACCACACATACATGTAGAATGCATACGTGCAGACAGATAAACACTCATATACATACAATAAAAGGTGGTAAAAGAAAAAAACTAAGGCATGATCAGCCAGATCTGGTGGTACAGGCCGGCAATCCCAGCTTCTCGGGAGTTTGAAGACGGCCCACAGCATCAAGCCCCACCTGAACTACAGAGTGAATTCAGAGCCAGCCTAGGATGCAATTTTAGACCCCACCCCAAAGCCAAAGTGAAGAGAACTAAAAATACAGCTAAGCGGCAGGGGGCTTGCCTAGCACACAGGAGACCTCGGGTTCACAGCTTTGTGCTGCCCACAAATCGAGCAAAACCCCGCCCTTCCTTTCCTCACCGCCTTTTCCATCACTTAGTTCCTTCCTTTGTGTAAGCCAATGTTTTGCTAAATGAAACCTCAAACAAGAGGGGAAAATGGACATAAAACTGAAGTGCAAATACTAAATAAGCCCCGGAGTTATTTCTTGATGGGGGGGGGGTGAGGGGTTGGGGGAGTCAGCTAGGAGGTGGGGGGGGGGAGTGGGTTATGGGAGGTCAAGAAAGGAGCAGAAACTAAATCAGACTCAACAGATCAGATTTAAATTTCAATATTTCTCGTTTATAAAATGGAAGGGAATTTTTTACATAAAAAATGTTACGTGTGTGTGTGTGTGTGTGTGTGTGTGTGTGTGTGTACAAGTGGTGGGATCATGGGAATTGAACTAGGGCTTGACAGCAAGTCCCTTGGCCAGTTGAGCCACCTAAGGCTGATAGTTCTAGTATTAATTTCAATGACGGAATCTTTTGAGCTGATGAGAATCAGTATTAACATATATACTTTGTAAAGTTATATCAATTTATTAAGGCATATAAAGAAGCGCTTGGAGATCAGAAAGGGAAAAGCACAATTGTGGATGGGGGAGGCCGTGAGAATAATTTCATTCATTCAAAACTATCTGCTCCTCAGATCCCAATCACTGGCCTAGGTGGTGAGGAAACAACGACACAGGGTTTGTTGTCTTTGAATAACCTATTCGGTGAACAGAGAGGTAAAATTAGCCCTTCTGGGAACCGGAAGCAGCAGGAGCTCAAGTTTCAAGCCAGCCTGCACCACACAGTGAGACCACACGTCTCAAACAATAAATTAGGCTTGACTAGTCAAAGTAGAATCCACTCATTGACAAACACACAACAGTAGAAGGAATGAATCGAAGCCCAGTGACCAAAAACAACACTCCCTTCCCCCAAAACCTGGCACCTCTAGGAATCTGAACATTAGGAAGAGGCCCCTCATTTGAGACTGCTTCTAGAACGAGGTGGGGGTAGGGCACAGGGTCTCTGACGTGACTTTTTAGCCCATTACCACCAGCCTTAAGAACCTGGATGGGGTGAGGTGGGAGCCTCCCCAGGCAGCAACCCCACTCTTGCTTACCCCATCCCAGGCACTGGCACACCTGAGCTCGCCAGCTCCCCAGCTGCCTAGGAAAGAACTGGGCTGACCTCTGACCCTCAGATGGAAGATACTGTGGGTGGGCAGCTGTCTGGGGTGCTCAGAGCTCCTTCAGGGCAACTAAATGCAAAAGCTCAACAAGAGACACGAACTCTTCTCTAGGATCCTATGAACCAGGGGTGCAGCTGGGAGAGACCAGAGAGTGGGGTGACCCCAGGGCCTGCGCGGCCCGCTCGTGACACGGCCACTGACCTTTCCAAAGGGGTTTCCCAGGGCCAGGGGCCGGAGGAGGGATTGCGACGACCCGAGCCCCGCACCCAACACCTCTCCCAGTCAGCCGGCTGCACGCCGCCGCGGAGCGCAGGGTAACCAAGGGCGACCAGGAGGCCGCCATCTTGAGCTCCGTACAGGGAGGAAAACTTTATTGAAAAACCAGAAGACGCGGCGTAGCAGCCGGGTGCCGTGGCGCTCCAGGAGGCCACGCCTGAGAACCAGGGAGCGTTAAAAGAGAGGTGACCTCAAGCTTAGAAACGCCTGCGCTTCACGCCTTCCGGTGGGCCTTGGAACTACCAGTCCCGACAGGCAGCGCGCCCCTAAGGGGGCGGAGCCCGAAAGAGGGAGCGCCACGCCCACCGTGAGCCAACAGGAACGAACTCTCCGCCCTGCCCGGAGGGAATCAGGGTTTTCCAGGCTGGAGTTTCACTGAGGCTTGTAGTAACAATTCCTGCGCCTTCTAAGAGTGCGGAATAGGTAGGTGGCCCAGTGGGTCGTTACCTAGTCCAGTCCTGTATAATATACCCTCAATTTTCTTTTCTTCCGGTGTCCAACGTGTGTCTCTGACGAGTATCTGAAATGGCCCCAGATGTGTTTGTGATAAACAAGAGCAACTAACTTGTAAGCGATTGCCCCCATTTGAGGCTAGTTAAAGACAAATGACAAATAGTCAAGAAGAGAGCGCGGTTATAGTGAAGTAAGGAGATTCGACTTTTGAAAAAGAGTGTGTTTTTGTCTAAGTATGTTTGTGTGTGTGTGTGTGTGTGTGTGTGTGTGTGTGTGTGTGTGTGTGTGTTATAGCCAAAGCAATTTCTGTGGAGGCCATAAGTAGCCACTGACCCTCTATAGCTGGCTGAACTTAAAAGCGGCTGTGAGTCACCAGGGGTTGGGTGTTAGGAACCGAACTCTTGTCAGCTACTCATCCTTTTTAATTATGTAGCCATCTCTCCAGCCCATGCAAGATTAACTTTTAACGAAAGATAAAGCCTTCGCAGGGCGTGTTGGATTCTGCTAGCGTGCCTGAAGCCCAAGGTTCCACCCCACCCCCACCCCCAGCACCAGTTTGGGAAGGAATAGCACACAGACTTGTAATCCTAGCACTTGGGAAAGGGAGACGGCAGGATTAGCAGGCCAGTTACGTACTTACATAGGCCAGCCTGGCCTACATGAGGCCCTTTAAATAAAGTTTTTAAAATGTGAACCCTTCAACTATGGATCGCATCTAAAAGGCCTGAGCGTTTAGCTGGGAGTTATGGAAGACAAGAAAGCCTAGCATAGAGGAAGGAGGGAGAGAACAAAGTGGCAATTGTGTGACCAGAAAAGAGAACACTAAGAGGAATTCCAGGAAGTGAGATTGTGCTCACCAGAAGAGGACTTCTAAAGAAACAGGAAAAGGAAGGTGTAATGTGGCAGAGTAAGTTCCAGACTTTGCTCTGCTGCTTTGCCAAAGCCTGCACCCACCTGGCACTAGTGGAGACAACATAAAGTGAGACACTTATGTCCCTTTCTTTGGCTGTTAGACCTATTGAAACAATGGTCTGTAAGAAATTGGAATGGTGCCAAGCTCTCAGGCTGGGAGAAGGAAAAGGCTGAAGCCTGGAGCCAACGAGAAAGGGGAGGAACTTGTCTTCAGGGAAGAGACGTCACAGTTCTGACAAGCTGCCAGACCACCGTGTAGGACGCACTGGAGCCGGGGCAATGGTGGGTCAGTGATGGGCAGGACCACGCCTTGACCTGGACTGCTTAGTTCTTTCCTCTTCCCTACGGTTTAGACCTAAGCCTCAGGTCAGGACCCAAGAGATGGATTCGGGAAGTGGGACTACTGGCTCTCTTTGTTTCTCTTCCTAAAGTATTCCGTGCTTTTACTTTTAACTATTCTCTCTCTCTCTCTCTCTCTCTCTCTCTCTCTCTCTCTCTCTCTCTCCTCTCTCCTCTCTCCTCTCTGTGTGTTTCCCCTCTCTTTTGAGATAGGGTTTCTTTGTATAGCCCTGGCTGTCCTGGAACTCCCTTTGTAGACTAGGCTGGTCTCTCAGGGACCTGCCTCGGCTTCCCCTGTTCTGGGATTACAGTTTTTCTTATAAAAAGCCTGCCTTAGAAACAGACCAGTGTCAGGCCGGGCGTGGTGGCGCACACCTTTAATCCCAGCACTTGGGAGGCAGAGGCTGGTGGATCGCTGTGAGTTCGAGGCCAGCCTGGTCTACAAAGTGAGTCCAGGACAGCCAAGGCTACACAGAGAAACCCTGTCTCGAAAAACAAAACAAAACAAAAAAAGAAAGAAACAGACCAGTCACAGTTTGGCTCCCAAGTCCACACTGTGTCCCTGACTGGTCAGTCTTTCCTTGTCATTCAATAAATTTTCATCCTTCTGAGTCTGGTGTCCTAGTGGTCAATGTGGGCTATTCTTGAACCCTGACAGTTCTGAGTAGTGAAAGAACTTTAAAAACTTAGGTTGTGGGCTGGAGAGATGGCTCAGTAGTTAAGAGCACTGACTGCTCTGTCAAGAGGACAGTTCCCAGTATGCACCTGGAGGCTCACAGCCATCCATCTCCAGTTCCAGGAGAGCTGATGTCCTCTTCTCGCCTTGGGCACCAGCACATGTGTGATACACAGACATACATGCTGGCACAACACTCATACACCTAAAGTAGATAAAAATTGAAAAAACAAGTTGATTCAACAAGGCAGTGGTGGCACATCGCTCTAATCTCAGCACTTACGAGACAGAGGCAGGCAGGTCTCTTGAGTTGAGTCCAACTTGGTCCACAAAACAAGTTCCAGGACAGCCAGGGCTACACAGAGAAACCCTGTTCTGGGGGAAAAAATAGGTTTCATCTCCTTTCACTGACTTACTTATCCTACTCAAAAGCTCCCAGGGAGCATTTCGGTACCACTATCACTGTCCTGGAAAAACAATTGCCTTAGTCAGTGAGATTATCCGTTATTAGAGATTCCAGCGGCTTAATAACTGCAGACAAACATGAGATTGGTAGTCATGAATAATTTAGTGCCAGATGAGCAGGAATAGCGGAATTTTTGGCATGGTTGTGCAAGTAGTCAGAAGCGGCAAACTGAACATTACTTAAATAAGCATAATATAGAGGGAAATAAGTTTGTCTTTTTTTTTTTTTAAAGTTAAGAAAACTAGCCAGACAGTGATGGTCCTCGTCTTTAATTCCAGCATTGGAGAGTCAGAGGCAGACAGATCTCTGAGTTTAAGGCCAACCTGTTTTATATGTTAATCCCACCAGGAGAGAATGAAAACACTACCACAATTTTTTAAGGCCAAATTTAAAGCAATGTTTATTAAATACTGGCCAGGTTGATGGACACTGGCCAAGTCCATATCCAGGATTCCCAGAGAATGGCTGTAAATTACGTTAGTCCGAGGCATATGAAAGCAAACCCCAAAGAGGCACTGCTTGCCTTGGTCCAATCACTGACAAGCATACGTCATGACGTACTTCCTGCCTACGTACCTTGCACCTATGTAGTAGGATCAAGCAGTTGGGGCAATTGGGGCAACCAAGCTTCTTTACAGAAGCAAAAAAAAGCTAGCTTACATGAACAACAGCCCCCAGAATTACAGGAAGTTATCTGTCCTTGGGCAAGTGGGGCTTACAGGTTAAAGGCACTTTTGCATTATAGAGCTCTTAAACACAAGAATTTAAATTTAAAAACTTTTTGTTGTGTTTTTGTTTGGCTGGTTTGTAGAGCAGGCTGGCCTCGACTCACAGAGATCCACCTGCCTCTGCCCCTTGGGATTAAAGGCGTGGGCCACCATGCCCAGCTTAAACTTAAAACCTTTCCGTCATATAAGTCAGTTCCAGGACAGACATGGCTACAAAGAGAAACCCTGTCCGAAGAAGGAGGAGGAGGAGGAGGAAAAGAAAAGGAGGAGGAGGAAGAAGAAGGAAAAGGAGGAGGAGGAGGAGGAAGAGAAGAAGAAGAAGAAGAAGAAGAAGAAGAAGAAGAAGAAGAAGAAGAAGAAGAAGAAGAAGAAGAAGAAGAAGAAGAAAACAGGTGAATCTCTGAGAGTTCAAGGCCAGCCTGGTCTACAAAGCCAGGGATATTATACAGAGAAACCCTGTCTCGAAAAATATAGATAGATAGATAGATAGATAGAAAGAAAGAAAACTAAGGGGCTGGAGACATGATTCAGGAGTTAAGAGCACCAGCTGCTTTTCCAGAGGACCTGGATTCAACTCCCAGCACTCACATGGTGGCTCACAACCATCTGTCACTCCGAGTATCTGACACCCTCTTCTGGTCTGAGTACTGGGCAAGCATGACACAGACATGCTGGCAAAGCATCCATACACATAAAATTAAGAAGTAACTGTTGTAAGGAACTTACTGTCAATCCTGCTCTTCCTGCTACTGCTGAAACAAAAACCTGAAAGATTTAATCATTTTAGAAACATTATTACAAGTGAAACAGGAAATCATAAAGCACTGTCTTTATTTTAAACTGCTCCACAAAAGGGCCTGGTGTTGGCTATTCATGTGTCCTCAGGGAAACCTCTGCCTTGGACTCCCTTTGTAAACTTTGTGAACCCTCAAGGGAGGGAAGCAGCCAGACCCCTGCCTGGAGAGCTCCAGCAGTTAAGCCTTGCTCCCAGACCTCTCTGTCATAACAGCAGTTCTGGCTTCTGTAATCGTCACAAAGGTCATCCCTTCAATAGGATCCTAGCTGGTGGAACTTTCTAGGGCAGAGATTTTCAGGGTGAGGATTGGTGGGATTTCAAGTCCTGAGCTGGGAAGGGGCCTGTGGAAGAGCTGGAGATGAACTTTACATCTGGATGTGACAGTGACGGGCTGGAACTGCTGTTAGTACAGTTTGGGGCGGCCTGGGGGAGGGGCCTGCCTGCTGGAGCGCTCCAGGAGGGGCCGGCCACTTTCCCACCTTGAGAGCTCACGGAATAAACAAAGTTTCCAAAAACGTTTACCAAGTATAAGAAGTTTACAAAGGGAGTCCACCGGGGAATCCTTTCCCTGCAGCTTGAGTCTGGAGTTGGCTCAGCCAACAGTGGGTTAAACAAAACTGGGGGAAACAAAAAGAGGTTCTCTTCGGATCTTTTAATTTACCTAGGCTCAGTAAAACTAGGCCAACCTAGTCTTCACTAACGTGAGAATTAAATTAAGTGATACCTCATGCTTGTAATTCTAGCATCCTGCTGACACAGGCAGAAGGACTGTCATGAAACGGAAGCTAGCCTAGGCTACAGAGTGAGAAGCCTGTCTCAAACAAATCAAATAAATAAACTAATAACCCATAACATATGGATCATTTGAATGTCTCGTTTTTTCTCTGGGCCTGGCACACTGTCATTTTTCCTTTTCCAAGGTGATGGAGCTGCCATCTTGAAATGTGCCGTGGGGTCACTGGCAGAGACTGGCTGAGAAGGTCACTGGCATAAACCAGGCAGCAGACCACTTGCTTATCCTATTGTTAGTCATCTTCTTATGATGATTTCCCCAAACCAAATACTGATTTCCACTTCTGTACTGAGAATTTTGGTTTCTTTTAAAACCCAGTGATGTTATGTGACTATGTTTTTGTTTTAATCCCAGGTGTGGGCTATGGGGCTGCTTCAACTTGTCCATATCAGCATCCTGTAATGCATCTTTTTCTTTTGTTTTTGTTTTTGTGTTTTGTGTGTGTGTGTGTGTTGTTGTTGTTGTTGTTGTTGTTGTTTGAGGTTTTTTGTTTTGTTTTGTTTTGTTGTAATGCATCTTATACTCTGGCAGGGGTGTGATTTTGCCAGCTGAGGATAGTTTACATTTGGAATTCTAAGGACTTTTATAGGAGAGGCCAGAGAGGCTCTGAAGAGGTGGCTGCTGCTGCTGTGTTTGCTATGGCTGTTGGCTGGATTGCTGGACAAAGATTGGACTTGCCCCTGGGCACTGGACAGCTCTAATCAACAGGAAGTAGCCCAACGAGGTCTGCAACCCTTCTTCCCTCTAACCTTTCTCGTCTACCCAGTGCTGTGGGGTTGGAAGGCACTGGAGGGGAGAAGGGTGGTGACATGAGAACTCACATAAAAGGAGCTTAGCAAGCACATGACACACTTGCATCACCCATATGCATCTCTGCAGGCTCATCCGATGCGAACTGCCTTCCAGGGGCTGAGGCCTCGCCCCTGTGCTTTTTCTCTCCAAATGTGAGCAGCCTTCCAGTTTTGCTGGTTCCATATTCAAAATTATCCAGACTCTCACAATTTGTACCACCAACACTGTGAGCACAAACCTTGGTTTAGGTCACTAGTTACCTCTCTTCTGGGTTGTTGAGACTGCCTGTGTTTGGCCCACCGCCATTACTAAAGGCCTGCTTTTTAACCCTAAATCTTTTGGATGTCCTGGTTTTTTTTTTTTTTTTTTTTTTTTTTTTTTGTCTGAAAGGCTCTATATTTCAAGATACCTAATCAAGGAGGGGTAGCAAGATGGCTCAAAGGGCAGAGGCACCCATTTCCAAGCCTGATGATCTGAGGTTCATTGCTGGGACCTTCACAGTGGAAGATGACAGCCAGCTCCTGAAAGTTGTCCTCTGGCATCTATACATTCACCATGGTGTAGACAGACAGACAGATAGACAGACAGACAGACAGACAGACACACACACACACACACCACCTATAAAAATAATAAAACATGTTCAAAAAATGTATCTGGCAGGTGCAATGGGGGAAGAGGCAGGTGGATCTCTGTGAGTTCAAGGCCAGCCTAGTCTATACAGTAAGTTGTAGGCCAGCCAGGGCTACATAGTGAGACTTTGTCTTTAAAAAAATAAAAATTTCCCGGGCGGTGGTGGCGTACGCCTTTAATCCTAGCACTCGGGAGGCAGAGGCAGGTGGATCGCTGTGAGTTCGAGGCCAGCCAGGTCTACAAAATGAGTCTAGGACTGCCAGGACTACAAGAGAAACCCTGTCTCAAAAATAAAAAAATAAAAATAAATAAAAATTTATTGTTGTGGGGTAGGAGGATGGCACACACCTTTAATCCCAGCACTTGGGAGGCAGAGGCAGGCAGATCTCTGAGTTTGAGGCCAGCCTGGTCTACAGATCAAGTCCCAGGACAGCCAGAGCTACATAGAGAAACCCTGTAACAAAATGAATGAATGAATGAATGAAATCCTACTTGGCTCACTTTCCCATGCTTTCACTTCCCTGGGACCCCCAGTTAGGGCTTCCCTAACTACTACCTCCAGTGTAAAACTATAATCTCATACAACACTCAGCACCATATGGTGCCTTACTTCACACACTCTGCACACTAGAGACTGAACTCAAAGTGCTCTGCACACTAGGCGAGCAGGAGAGCTTCAGCCCACACCACAATACCGTGCACCCTTTGCTAATGTCTTAGCTTGTTATCTGCTCCCCTAGAACTTAAGCTCACGTGTCTGTTCTGGTCACAGCTGTGTCCCCAGACTTGGAATCATGTCTAGCTTATAAGATTTTTTTTTTTTGGCTGGGTGGTGGTGCATGCCTTTAATCCCAGCATTTGGGAGGCAGAGGCAGGTGAATTTCCATGAGTACAAGGCCAGCCTGGGCTACAGAGTGAGTTCCAAGACTTCCAGAGCTATTACATAGAGAGACCCTGTCTCAGGAAAAAAAAAGGGGGAAAAAACAAAAAACAAAAAACAAAGTGTGTTGTTGAAGCTGGGCACGGTGGTACACTCGGAAGGCAGAGGCAGGTATATCTATGTGAGTTCAAGGCCAGCCTGGTCTACAAAGCGTATCTGAGACAGCCAAGGCTACACAGAGAAACTCTGTCTCAAACAAACAAACAAACAAACAACAAACAAAACAAAACAAAAACTAAAGTGTGTTGGTGAAAGACCCAGAAAGTTTTCAGTGATACAGATGTTAGGGAAACCGAGAAAGTGTTGTAGAATCACCCACGATTCTCGATGCCATTGCTGGCAGAAGAAAGCATAGAGGAAGCTCAGCATCCACACTAAAGAATGCGGGGTGACTGATCTCTTTCTAGCATCCCCCAGGGTCCAGCATCACAGAGGTGCTGGTGTCCTCTGAGCTTTCTGTACTGGCTTCAGGCCTCCTGTTCAGGAGAGCTGCCTCCCTCCCCAGCCCCTCTGGTTCCACGAAGCTTGTGGAGTAAAACATGTAGTGTTTCTCGGCATCTCTCAGAACCAGGGGATGGAGAGGCAGTGGGACTTCCATGGTGTTTATAATGTAAGGACTCACTGTGACCAAGGCCAAGGAGAAGGAAGCAGTGAGATCAGGGAAAACAAGTTTTCAGCTGGACACTCTACCAGCTTTGACCTCACGGGCCCTGCACCTGACTACCCGCTCAGCAGCAGCCTCCTATTAGTCCAGCCGCTATGTAGTCTTAGCTGACCTGGTTCTGTGCAGCCTAAAGTGGCCTTAAACTAGCAGCAATCCTCCTGCCTCAGCCTCCCAAGGAGATTATATGCATGCTACCTCACACCCAACTATACACTTGAATATAGAACCACTTTCAACCATCACATCCCATCCTTCCTCATATATGATTGGCCCTATTGTCTTAGAATGTCTTAAGCCCATTATCAGTTGGTTTGTCAGGGCTGATATAGTCTCTTTCCTCTCCAAATCACTGTAGATTTATCTTTCAAAGTTGTAGCCTGAGGAAAGCCTTGACTATCTAAATTAGGATTTCCCTATGGACTAAAGAATAAAAAAATGAAGCACAATTTTATTCTTTCTTTCCTTTTTTTCTTTTTTTCTCACTCTTTCCCCCCCCTCCCCTTTTTTTTTCCAGTTTTTTGATACAGGGTTTCTCTGTGCAACCTTGGCTATCCTGGACTCACTTTGTAGACCAGACTGGCCTCAAACTCACAGAGATCTGCCTGCCTCTGCCATCCAAGTGCTGGAATTAAAGGTGTGCGCCACCACTGCCCTGCTTCTTTCTTTTTGGAGAGATAAGGTCTCAGCTGGGTGTGGTGGCACACCTTTAATTCCAGCACTCAGGAGGCAGAGACAGGTAGACTGCTGTGAGTTCAAGGCCAGTCTGGTCTACAAAGTGAGTCCAGGACAGTCAATGCTACACAGAGAGACCTTGTCTCGAAAAACCAAAATCAAGAAAAGAAAAGAGAGAGAGAGAGAGAGAGAGAGAGAGAGAGAGAGAGAGAGAGAGAGAGAGAGAAGGTCTCACTAAGTAGTTCTGGCTGTTCTAGAACTCACTATGTAAACCAGGCTAGCCTCCACAGAGATCTACCTGCCTCTGCCTCTCCCAAGTGCTGGGATTAGAGGGATGTGCCACTACACTTGACACAATTTCTTTGTAACAGATCTTGAGAAAATCAAGACATGACTCCTGTCTGCTCATGTCACTGAAATGATATGTCCTTGGAAAATGCCATCAGTGATTTATCAAGTATTTTATTTATTTTAATGAGCCTTTATGCATTAGTAATCACAGGAAAGGTAGAATAGTAATCTAATTTACCAAATAACCCTGATTATTTCATAAGTACGTATTCTGATACTATTTGTGGGTTGTTGTGTTTTTAATAATGTACAGTGACCCATACCTGTAACCCCAACATTCCAGTCACAGAGGCAGGAAGAACCTCACAAATTTGGGTAGGTAAAGATATATATATATATATATATATATATATATATATATATATATATATATAGTAATTATTAAAACTAACTAAATTTTAAATCTTCAGGAAAATTCCAAGAATGTTCGAGGCTTAATATATGTATCAAGTGTCTATGTTTCAATTAAGACTCAGAAGCCTGGGGATCTCTGAAATAAAGGGGTTTAATAAGCTGTTACATCTGCTTGCCAGAAGCCAGGCTCATGGTCCCATGCCCACAGTCCTAGCTGCTTTAAAAGCAACACAGGAAATCATTTGGACCCAGGAGTTCTAGGCCAGCCTGGGCAGTCTGGGAGAATTTATCAAGGCCTGGTGGGGGATGGATGGAAACAAAATAGATATTAGCCAGAAAAGGGCCAGATGCCAGGGAACTTTCCAAAAACTACTGACAGTGAAGCCAAGTAGCACTGGAAAGCACATGTAGTATGCCAGACTAAAGAATCGTTTTCAGGGGCTGGAGAGATGGCGTGGTGGTTAAGAGCACTTGTTACCCTTGCAAAGGATCCGGGTTCAATCCCCGCAGCTACCTGCTGGCTCACAACTAGGGCATCTGGTGCTCTCTCTCCCCTCCATGGGCACCAGGCATATGGTGAACACACATACACGCAGGCAAAATACTCATACACATCCGTATTGTTTTGTATTGTGTTTTTTTGTTTGGGGTTTTTTGTTTGTTTGTTTGTTTGTTTGTTTGAGACAGGATTTCTGTGTCATAGCTGTGGCTGTCCTGGAACTCTCTTTGTAGACCAGGCTGGCCTCGAACTCACAGAGATCGATCTGCCTCTCTGCCTCCTGAGTGCTGGGATTAAAGGTATACACCATAGTGCCTGGCTCATAATTTTTTTTTAATCTGAAAATTTGTTTGTTTAAGACAGGGTTTTCTTTTCTTTTTCTTTTTCTTTTTCTTTTTTTTTTTTTACAAGACAGGGTTTCTTTGTGTAACAGCTCTGGCTGTCCTGGAACTTGTTCTGTTGTCCAGGCTGGCCTCGAACTCACGGAGATACACCTGCCTCTGCCTCCCAAGTGCTGGGATTAAAGGTGTGCGCCACCACTGCCCAGGAACAGGGTTTAAAGCTGTCTAGCCCTGGCTGTCCTGGAACTTGTCCTATATACCAGGCTGGCCTCAAACTCAGAAATCGGCTACCTCTGGATGTGCCACCACTGACTGATGACTTAAAAAAAATACTTTTCATAATGGAAATTTGGGGACAGAAGATATGAGACATATATTATTGTTTGTATATCTATATTAGCCATAGAAAGAGGTGAAAATGAGGAGAGCATCCAGGAGACGTAACTCCTGCTCCTAATGGCTTTGAGCTAACAGTGTGCAAAATGTATCAATAAAACAGGCTGAAGCGCCACCGATAGTGGGATTTTAGCCTTAGACCTCTTAAAAAACATCTATTTGTTTATTTGTGTAGGGTTGTGTGTGTGTGTTCACACATGCACACGTGGGCCCACACACTCCAGTAACTGCACGTGTGTCGTTGCCAGAGGGCGACTGGCCAGCACTGGCTTCCTCCTTTCAGTACCTGTGTCCACGGAGCGGCAATGTCACCGGGCCTGCGGTGGTGTTCAGGGGTGGTGGCACACATGTATAGTTGCAAGCCCTTGGACGGCTCAGGCCAAAGGATCATGAGTTCACGGTGGCCAGAGCTACATGGCGAGGCGGACTCGGTGCTTGTGTGCCACTGTGCTGGGACACCAGACCGAATAACTACAGCGAGGAGAGATCATTTCAGCTCAAGCTTTTTGGAAGTTTCCATTTATGAGAGCAGAGAGAGCAAGGGGACAAGATTTCTCTAGTAGCTAGATCATGTGGCCTTGCTGTGCCCATGGCAGTAGACCTAAGGAGAAGAGCTTAGTGCAGAGCCTACTGGCAAGTAGGAGCCGGGTAACATCCTTCAAAGGCCTGCCCCTGGGAGCTGCTTCCCACAGCCGGGTCCTCCATCCTTAGGCCCTGCAGGTCCCAAAAGAGAACCAGCAGCTGGGGGGAACAAGATTCAAAACCTGGCCCAGCATGGTGGCGCACGCCTTTAATCCCAGCTCTCGGGAGGCAGAGGCAGGCAGATTGCTGTGAGTTCGAGGCCAGCCTGGTCTACAAAGAGAGTCCAGGACAGCTAAGGCTAACACAGAGAAACCCTGTCTAAAAACAACAAAAGAAAACAAAACAAAAACCCCAAAACCTGGCCATTTTTGTTCAAACTACACCAGATCCCTTCTCTGGAAAACAAAACAAAACAACAAAACCAAACCATGTAATGTAGGACCATATTACTGCTCCCAGATAATCTAAGCATGGTAGCTGTGCTGATTTTTTTTTTTTAATCTAGTGGATACACCCAGGCAATAAAAAGAACTGAGCAGTTTTCTATAGCCCACCTATCCAGAGGAACTAAAGCTGGTCTGCAGTGCATCCAATCTTCATAACTTGTCATAGAACTTTGGCCTGCTGTACTCCTTGCCCTCGGGGACTGTCCTAGGAAGGAGCAGAGAGGTGGCCTGGACTTCAAAGGACTCAGACAGGTTCAAGTTGGTTATGGTTTTCAAATGGCCGCCTGAGATGATTTAGATCAGGTAAGTTTTACTTATCCATCCTCACTGGTAATGGAGACGTTCTCAACTGAGGCTCTGAGCAGACAAACTCTTAACCCCGGATATCATGGATAGTTTCTCATCCAAAGAGTGTCCGCTCCAAAGCAGAGTAGCTTCTGCCAGACCAAGACAGGAGAAAATGGAGGGCCCAGATCAGGAGAGTGTCATGTTACCGCTAATGTCTACACACACCAACGTAAGGGCCCAATTTTCCCAGCATGTATCTCACTTAGCACAAGCAATTCTCATCAGCTTCAAAGGGAGAGATGTGCACCCACAGCCCCGAGTTTGCAGTATCCAGGCTCGCTCAGCAGGAACGCAGGCTGTAAAATCATGAGAGCGGGCTTCACTTTCTTTTCAGGCAAATCAACCCAGCTGGATTTGGAACGGTTTGTTCTTGGAAATAATCAAAAGTTCCTTCTAATATCAAATCCACTTGGTTTGATTTCACACATCAATCTTGTTGCTTACCTAAGTGAAACCACAGTTTAGAGTTAGAAGCTGATATGTAAAACGTGTAGTGTGGCTTCGGGACATAGCCTCATGTGGCTTCTTAGTATCAAAACACCGCAATTTATTTTGGTGGTAATTTGTGCACAGCAAGGAGGAAAGAAGTAGGAAACATATAATTTCATGTTGCTGTTTAACAGTTTTTAAAAATATATATTTAATTCTGTTTATAAGTAGTGCTTTTCAGCTTTAATTTGCTACTTTACTACCAGGTAAATTATCTTTTAATGTAATTACTTTTACGTAATAATTATGATCTAGGAAGTCTGCAAAGTGATTAAAGGGCACTTTCTAAGAAATAGATTTCTGGATTTAAATTACGCAATTTCTCTGCTTATGGTTTTAGCATTAGACCTGGTTTATTATTATCATTATTATTATTACTATTATTAAACACTTACAAGATGGCATGTATAGCATTAGACCTTTATAAAGCTCGTAAGACTTTAAAAGATCTAGAATGTTCTTAGCCACGGATTTGAAAAGTTGCCACAGTAAGTCCCAGCCCATCTCTCAGCCTGTGGGGTTTGACTCACTCCAGTATGCTCTACCCATCAGCACCTGTGCCCATTTAGCAGCGATTTCAGTACAAATCATCCTGAAATGAATAGACATCTCTAAGAAGCAGTACAATTGTTGCAATATTTTTAGAAACTGAAACAAGGAAATAAACAACTTCAGTAAAAAAGTGATTTAAATAACAAATAACGTGTCTTTATAAACAGCTTATCTCCTTGAGAACAAAGAATAAACAAGGAGACAAGAGTTTTTTTTTCCCCTCCTCTTCCACTATTAAAGCAGATCACAATATGAATGGGTGAAATGTCATGAATAATTGGAGAAAATCACAGAGTAATCTTCCACAAAAACATCTGATTTATTTAAATTGTCACTGTTTGTCTTATTAGAACCTTTATTTAACCTTGTTACCCACAATGCAGTATTCAAGTTGGTTTATCAAAAAATTACTTTGAAACTAACCATATTCAGAAAAAAATTTGGCTTTTTTAGATGTTAACTATGGTGATATAAAATAATCCTCTATGGACACTACTTTGCTTAGGGTCTCACTCACTGTCACTATGTTCGATTGATATGCTTGTGACAACTCTTGTTTTGAACCTAAAATCCCAGTAAATAAATCAGATATTCAAACATTCCATCAGATTTAAGCTGTTTGTTAGGGTCAAAAGAAGGCAGCGCTGGTGCCCCCCAATGTGAGTCATCCAGGCACTGTCTTGCTCTCAGCACCCCAGCAAACCCCCCTAAAGTTACCCCCAGTAATGGCAGGCCAGGCGGCAAGCTGTGGCCTGGACACCATCTTCTTCTTCATAAGCTTATTTATTCCCTTGCTGACCTTCATACGGATCTCATGAGTCCGACACTGTTCCAAACGCTTTCAAAGCCTCAACTCTTCTAGTACGCAGTGAAGTAGTACTGTTTTCACCCCTATTTTTATGTTATTTAATTTTATATTTGTTCGTGTGTATGTGTTTATGTGTGTGTCATATGTATGTGCAGGTCAGAGTCAATACTGGGTACCATTTCTCTTTTTCTTCATTGTGTGTGAGTGTTTTGCTTGCATGCGTATCTGTGCATTGTGTCCATGCCTGATGCCCAAAGAGGCCAGAAGAGTGGGTCACATACCCTGGAGCTGCAGTTGGCTGACTGCTCTCCGGCCCGCCTCCTTTTGCTAAGCATATATACGTGTGGATGTGGACATAAAAGACAACTTAGAGGAGCCGATTTTCTTCTTCCCATCACGAAACTCCCAGGGCTCCAACTCAGGGCTTCAGACTCAGCAGCAGGAGCCTTTACCTGCTGAGCCTTTATCTTTGGTCCTGGGCGTCGTCTTCAGTGAGTCTCCACCTTACTCTTTGAGGCAGAGTTTCTCACGGAGCCTGGAGTTCACTGCTTGGCCGCTCTGGCTGTCCAACAAGCCCCAGAGCCTCCTGAATGGTGTGCTCTGTCATGTCAGTCCTGTGGTGTCATGCCAGGTGCACGCTGAGGATGAAAGCAAGTCCTCATCTTTATGAAGCAAGCCCTTTACTGACCGAACTGTTGGGGGGGGGAGGGGTATTTATTTATTTACTTTTGTTTATTTAATTATCTATGAGTCAGGGTTTTGTTATGTAGCCATGGCTGGCCTCAAACTTACTACTGTGATGCAGGCCGGCCTTAAACTCATAGCGTTCCTCTTACCACAGCCTCCTACGTGCTGGGATTACAGGCTTGAGGACCTATGCCCTGTGGCGTATCCTCATCCTCTGTGTGAAGAAATGGAGACTCACCCTGCATGGTGTTGTACCCCTGCTCTCTCAGGACTTCCGAGGCTGAGGAAAGAGTGTCACAAACAGGAGACCAGCCTAGGCCAGGTGGGCAAGTTCCAGACCAGCTTGATCTTGTAGACTGGGACTCTGTTGAAAGGAGGGGGAAGAGCCAAGCGGTGGTGGTGGATGTCTTTAAGGGAGGTAGAGGCAGGTGGATTTCTGTGAGTTCAGAGGCCAGCCTGGTTTTCAGGGGGTTAGAAAGAGAGAGAAAGGGAGTGAGGAAGGGGAGGAGAGGGAGGGAGAGAGAAGGGAAAGAAGGAGGCCCAGGCAGAGATAACTTGCCTAAAGTTACTGTGAATCTCTATCAGGCCCAGATTAAATAGGATTTTGTAGGCCAGGTGTGGTAGCTCATGCTTTTCATCCTAGCACTGGAGAGGCAGAGGCAGGTGGATCTCTGTGAGTTCGAGGCCAGCCTGGTCTACAACAAAGCAAGTCCAGGACAGTCAAGGCTATACAGAGAAACCCTGTCTCCGGAAAAAAAAAAAAAAGTTAAATAGGATTTTGTTTGCGTATAGTGTTGCCTCCATCTTAAAAAGATTTTTACATAAAATCTAAAAGTTCAGCCATGAGAAATACATAATACAAAAGCCAAAAATACGAGAGTTGTAATATGCAGATCATACTAGGGTTATGCACAATTGGAGCTAACCGAAGGAGCAAGGCAGGGCACAGCCCTGTGCATTCTAAGCTCAGTCCAGCTAACACACCACAGCAGAGTGGGGGGTGGAGGGTGGTGAGAAGCAAAAACAATGATTTCATGTCCCAATCCCAAGCAATAGAAAGACAGCAGCAGGAAACAAGCAAACACTGGGACTCGCTTGAGGGGAAGTAGATGAGAGTAAATTTTAAAAGAATTTAATTGGCAATGCAACAACAGAAATTGCATATAGGTGTCTGTGTGCATGTGTGGCACACTGAATGGCCAGTGTTCATTTTCAATTACAGTCCCCTCTCCCCTGCCCGTGTGTGTGTGTGTGTGTGTGTGTGTGTGTGTGTGTGTGTGTGTGTGTGTGTTTGGGGGCAGGGAGAGGTGTCAGGGTCCTTTTCCTCCTTCCATCCTGTGGAACCCAGGATAGAACGACGGTTGTAGACCAAGCCCTTCTGCCCACCGACCCATTTCACTGTCCTGTGAGTGGTCCATACTATGATACGCTCACTCTCCAGTTGAAGCCGCAACGGACTGGGGCAGTGGAGAGCCGAGTGGACCACGCCTTGCCCTTTGACAGGCACCTAGCAAAGCCGACACCCAGGTTCTAGATAAATTCTGAGGAAGCCCTGCTCCCAGATGAAAACTCAGGAGCAGCATCTTTTGTAAACACAACTGAGAACCACACCGGACATGCCTCAGAGTATATGTTCCTATGCCTAACACAGGGACAGCAATTTAAACTTTTTGTTTGTTTGCTTTTATAGAGCTGATGACCAGGCCCAGAACCTTATACATGATAGGCAATCACCCCCGTCAGTGAGCTACATCCCCAGCCCAGTTTAAAGGTGTTTTTAAACTATTATTTTTATTATTAGTAGTAGTAGTATTGTCACAATGTGTGCTGTAGTGTGGGGGAGGGGAGCATGTGTACGCACACATGGCAGTGGGAGGACAACTCATGACAGTTACGCTCTCCTTTCCCTTCTAGGAGAATCAGGGGGTCAAATGCAGGTGGCCAGGCCGGCAGGGTAGTGGCCTTTTATCATCTGTCCCTAAGGGTTTTGAGTGACCTCCTTTCCCATCGCAGAACTGGCAGTACTTCAGCCCACAGCACAGAATAAATGTGCCAATGAGCTGACAAGAAAAGTTCAGTTTTAAGCCAGGTGTGGTGGCGCACACCTTTAATCCCAGCACTTGGGAGGCAGAGGCAGGGGGATTGCTGTGAGTTTGAGGCCAGCCTGGTCTACAAAGCAAGTCTAGGATAGCCAAGGCTACACAGAGAAACCCTGTCTCAAACACCACCCCCCACCCCCCCCCCCCGCCGCCAAAAAAAAGACAGGCTCTCAGTTCAGGCTGACCTTGAACTTGCAGTGTGCTTGTCCCAGCTTCCCAAGTGTTGGGATTTTATCAATGTCTGACCTTTTTCCTAGTTCTGCAGAAGGTCAGATAAGCAGATTAATTTGAGTTTGGTCACTTTGGTACTTTAGAATAATGACTGTGTTATTTTTAGCCTTGTAGTTTTTGTTGCTGTTCATTTGGTTTTGTTATTTCGTTTTTATTACACTTATTTACTTATGAGTGTGTGTGTGTGTGTGTGTGTGTGTGTGTGTGTGTGTGTGTGTGTGTGTTTCATGTGGGGAAGTCAGAGACCAGCTTGCAGGAGCTAGTTTTCTCTCTCCACCATGCAGTAGGGTCTGGGAATTGAACTCAGGTCACCAGGCTTGGAGGCAAGTACCTTTATCTTCTGAGCCATGACAGTTGCTCTGGTCTGGTCTTTTGAGACAGGGTCTCATGTAACTCATGCCAACTGTATGTAACCCATGCTGACTGCATGTAACTGGATATCACCATGTTATATGTAACCCATGCTGGCTGTATGTAATTGTATATAATCATGTTGTATGTAACTGAATATAACCATGTAACTGTATGTAACCCATGCTAACTGTATATAACTGTATACAACCATGCTGTATGTAACTATTTGTAACCCGTGCTATGTGTAACTGTATGTAACCCATGCTGACTGTATGTGACTGTATATAATCATGTTGTATGTAACTGTATATAACCCATGCTGACTGTATGTAACTGTATGTAACATGACACAGAGTACTGGATTCTTAGTGTGAGCCACCAAGCCAGCCTCCTGTGGTTTTTCTTTTCTTTTCTTTTTTTAGACAAGGCCTCTCTACAAAGCCCTGGCTGTCCTGGAACTCACTGTGTAGACCAAGGAAGGCAGCCTCAAACTCAGATCATTTTTCTCTGCCTCCCATGTGCTGGAATTAAAGGTGTGAGCCGCTACGTTCTGGACTGTTTATCCCTAGTTTTGGAAGGTGTCTCCCTCATACAGGCGCACCCAAATCACAGGCCATTTACCAGTCAGTCATCAACTCCAGGATAGGAAATAGTAAACACTCCAGCGTGCACAAGGCTCTAATTTCAGTCCTTAGAACACACACACACACACACACACACACACACACACACACACACACACACACACCAATTTCATGTTTCACTATTCACTTCTGAGCCCCTCCCCCTCCCCCAGGACTACTGTGCCGTATGGCTCCTATCACAACCCTGACATGACTTTTATTGCTTTATTGTTGTTTTGAAACAGGTTCTTGCCCACCCGGCACTGGCTCCACCTCGCTGTCCCTGCGGCCAGCTGTGCGCCATCCCCCACCCCTATGTTGCCGCATATGGCCCGCTAAATGCATATTTGTTTTTAAAATGACCAAAGGGATCCAAAAGTTCTAAAGAGAACTTTTTGTTTGTTTGGGTTTGTTGTTGTTTGTTTGTTTGAGAGACAGGGTTTCTCTGTGTAGCCTTGGCTGTCCTGGAACTCTCTTTGTAGGCTAGGCTGGCTTTGAATTTATGGAGATCCACTCGCCTCTGCCTCCTGAGTGTGCCACCACATCCGTCAAGGAGGACATTTCTTTTTACTTTTTGTGAGTTAGGGTAGGTCTCACTTTGTAATTTTGGTGAGGCGGACACTTCTATTTGAACGAAGAGAATACAAGACGCCATTTGTCCCAGAGTGGGACTCTCCCTCACGCCTCACCAACTAACCAGATGGATCTGCCCTGGCTTTTCTTTTTCCTTTGAGACCAGGATGTGCTATGCAGGTCCAGGCTGGCCTCAAACACCTGGTGCTCCAGCGGCAGCCTCCTGGGACTGGAATCATTGGCATGTGGCCCCCTCCCCTGCCCCCACCCCCACCCACTGAAGGTTGTTTTATGTAAATAAAAACCTCTCAGGTGATCTCTTGGAGTCACTCTTTAAAAATAGAGACCTTTCCCCTTTTCTGTCTCTGGTGGCTTATCGGTCTTGTTAAATGCGGTTTCCCAAGCATTACGTTCCTCCTGGAAAGGTAAGTTCAGAGCCTTTATCTCCCCGTGCTTTGGGAATGATTAAGAGACTGAAGAGGCAGGTCAGGGAAAACCCTGGGCTTGCTCTTTAAGTTCATTGATCTTTGGGGGTGGGGGTGGGGTAATCCTGTCTAACACTGCGGGAGCCTCTGGAAGTGAGGTCCAGCACTGCAGAGGTCCTGCTGAGTCCCCTGAAGAGCCTGTCTGGAGGTTCCAGTGGAGGGACAGAGCTAATCATGATCTCCTCCGTCAGAGGAGGCCGTTTTCTTCCACCCAACATGCAACTTGAGGAGGGATGCTAGCACAACGGAGGAAGGGGCATCTCCCTAGCCAGCCAGATCAGCCAACGGAGTGACGGATGTCAAACAGGTCACCCTCACATCCTTGAGCTCCCTTCTCGGCTTGTCCTCATCTTGGCCTTCCATGCTCTTTTCTCAATAAAACCCATTGCTAAGTCTTCTAGATACCACCAGATCAGTTTCATCACCTTCTATGAGGATGGCAAGAATTCAGCTTAGCAAGAATCTCCATACTATGCATCTCCTCTCGGTAATTTTCCACGCACGGACACCCTTGCTCTCATTCCTTGACTGTAAATTCCTACGTGTCTTGGCTATATTTTAGTTTGGCTGCATTCTGACATACCTACTACAATAGCAATTGCCCCCCTCCCCTTTTTTCCCCCTGTCCTTTTTATTTTATTTTATTTTTTTACACCATTCAGAAGCTATAAAAGAGTGTGGGGTGATGGCCCACACCTTTAATTCCACCATTTGGGAGACAGAGGCAGGTGGATGTCTGTGAGTTACAGACCAGTAAGGGCTACAACATGAAATCCTGTCCTAATAAATAAATACATAAGCAAACAAATAAGTGACTATTATAATAATGATAAAACAAAATAGACAAAATGGGTGTTTAAAAATCATCATTAAAAAATCATCAAAAGTTAAACCGAGGGAGCAAATTGTGATTTATATCACCAAAGAAATATTCTTTTAAAAAAGCAGCCATCAGAGTCAAGAGAGATGGCTCAGTGGTTAAAAACACTTGCTGTTCTTGCAGAGGACCCATGTTCAATTTCAAGCACCCACATGGTGGCTGACAATAGTCTGTAACTCCAGCTCCACAGATCCAACAACTTCACCAAGGGCGCCACTACACATATGGCATACACACAGAGAGACACGTAACTTAAAAAAAAAAAAAAGGAAATGCAACCCTTCATTAAAAAATAGGCCCAAAATTTGAATAGATCACGACAGAAAAGGGAAATATGAGTGATTCGTAAAATTGTGAAAAGATATTACAGAGATACAAAATAAGGAAAAATCACAGTAAGATTCAGACTAGTAAAGATTTTAAAAATTGATAATACACTGTGTTTGTGAAGCTGTAGACAAAGGTGCACTTGTGTGCATTGTTAAATCAAGTGTCAAGAACTAGAGAGATGGCTCATGGGTAGTGGTTGCCCTTTCAGAGGACCAGGGTTTGGTTCCCAGTACAGTGACTCCAGTTCAAGGAGAGACAACGTCCATTTCTGACCCCTTTAGAAGCAGACACACATGGTGCACAGAAATATGTTCAGACAAAACATTAGATTGATGAAGTTAACATTTTTAATTTAAAAAAATTTAAGCAGCTGGGCAGTGGTGTGGTGCACTCCATTAATTCCAGCATTTGGGAGTCAGAAGCAGGCAAATAACTGTTTAAAAGCAAGAACAACAATAAGAAAGCAACCAAATATCAATCTTAGAAAGAGGGAAGCAGGGCATGCCTGTAATCCCAGCGCTCAGGAAGGCAGAGGCTGTCGGATTGCTGTGAATTGGAGGATAGCTTGGTCTACGAAGCAAGTCCAGGACAGGCTACACAGAGAAACCCTGTCTTGGAAAAAATCAACCAACCAAACCAAGAGAGAGAGAGAGAGAGAGGGAGAATTTAGATTCTATAGGATCTTGCAATTATAAATGCATGTTGGGACTGGAGAGATGACCCAGTGGTTAGAGCGCTAATTGCTCTTCCAGAGGTCCTGAACTCAATTTCCAACAACTACATGGTGGCTCATAAATGTACATGTCTTCTAGCTCAGTAACTTCATCTACACAAATTCATCCTATAAACATACCCAATATGCACCATGCACCACACTCAAGGCTATTCAAGGTAACATTACACAGGTGAAAAGATTGCATCCTAGGTAGTTTTGTTGTCAATGTGATACAAGCTAAGGTTATCAGAAAGAACTTCAATTGAGAAAATGCCTCTCATCAGACTGAAATATTTTTAAGAAAAGAAAGCAGGCTGAACAAGCCATGGGGAGCAAGCCTGTAAACAGCATTCCTCCACCGTCTCTGCTTTGGTTCCTGACTTGGCCTTTAAGCCTATTATACCTTTTCATCAGAGCAATGGCGACCCTAACTAAGGCTAAATCACCACATACATCTGTCAGCAAAGAGCAGGTTTAAGCCCAGCATATATCACAATACTTTGCTTTTTGGTTTTGTTTTGTTTTGTTGTTGTTGTTGTTGTTGTTTTTTTTTTTTTTTTTTTTTTTGGTTTTTCGAGACAAGGCCTCTCTGTGTTAGCCTTGGCTGTCCTGGACTCACTTTGTAGACCAGGCTGGCCTCGAACTCACAGCGATCCGCCTGCCTCTGCCTCCTGAGTGCTGGGATTACAGGCGTGCGCCACCACGCCCGGCTCACAATACTTTGCTATTGTACAAAGTACAGTTCTTATCATTTCTGTAATACCGTGGTAAGGGGGGGAAAAAGCCCAGATTCTCAAAAGACTCACATGGCCCAAGACGGCCTCCTAGTCTGAGAAGCTCTGGGAGAAACTTCTGATGCAGTAAATAGGGATGTGCAGGCCTCCAGATTTTCACTTTTAAGTTTTATTATTGTTACTACATGTGTGATGTGTGTGCAGGTGAGGTCAGAGGGCAACTCTGTGGAGTTGGATCTCTCCTCTCACCTTCCCAATGGTTCTGCGCCTGCAGCTCAGGTCATTGGGTCTTGCAGAACAAGCACTGGATGTGCTGGGCCATCTTGATGGCTCTGTTTGTTTGGAGACAGGGTTTAATCGTCTTAGCAGTCTGGGCTAACCTCTAACTCCTTATGCACATGAAGATGACCTTGAACTCCTGATCTTCCTGCCTCTGCCTTCTAAGTGCCACGGATGAGGGCCAGGACAGATAAACAGTGAAAAAGGAATAGCAGCATACACTGCTCTGCTTCCCAGTCTTTCTAGCTGTGAGGAGTCCCACCATACACTCTGCCAGGTCTTCTTATGGTGAAGGACTGTGTGCTCTTAAACCATGGGTCAAGACAAATCCTTTTCTCCTCTTTTCGTGGTGGTATTTTGTCACAGCAAAAATCAGAGTAACTAATGCAGTTGTTTCCCACATTGTTTAACATATATATTTTTTTTCTTGGGGTTCTACAGCTTTTCAACTCTCTCTCTCCTTTTCTCTGTCTCTCTGTCTCTCTGTCTCTCTCTCTCTGTGTCTGTCTGTCTCTGAGACAGGGTTTTGATATTTATCTCAAGATGGTCTCCAATGAAATGATATCCCTCAGTCTTCTGGCTTCTCGAAATATAGGCCTGTGTCTCCACAGCCAGCAGCTACTATTTCTAGACAACGTCTCAGGTGCTCAAGCTGGCCTTGAACTCCTGATTCCCCTTCCTCCAGTGAGTGCCAGGATTACAGCCATTTGCTGTCACAGCCATTGATATGCTGCTGGGATCAACCCAGGCCCCACTGCACGCTAGGCAGCCATTGTACCAGCAAGCTGTAGCTCCGACCCTACCTTTCTTTCTTTCTTTTTCTTTTTAACAATTAAAGCTTGAACTCATGTTTTTGAGGCAAAGGTCTCATGTAAACCTATAAATTTGGTATGTCCCCCAGGCTGGCAGTGAAGTTTGCCTTTCCCACTGAGTCTTGAGACTTGGTTATTTTGGTCATTGGTAAGATTTATTATTTTCTTTTTTGTTTGCTTGTTTCCTTAAATTTTTTTTTCCATCTCTATTATAACTAGGAATTCGTCTACACCAAAAACCAAACCAAACCAAAAACCTGTTACTTTAACCCAGCCACTGTAGTCTAATACTAAATTATCCTCCCTCCCTCCCTCCCTCCCTCCCTCCCTCCCTCCTCTTCCTCCTCCTCCTTCTTGTCCGCCCCTCCCCCGCCTCACCTTGAGCGTGGCGTATCTAGGCATGCTGTGCAGAAGCCAACATCAATGTCTTCTACCACTCTTGCTTATTTCTTTGAGGTATGGCCTCTCCCTGAGACCTGAGCTCCTTGATTTGTCCTTCTCCACCCTCCCCACCAGACTGAGAGCCATCAAACCCCAGGGGTTCTCCTGTCCCGCCCCCCCACTCCCAACAGTGTTGTACTTGCTGGCAAGCCCTGTTCGTTGCCTGAGTGCTGGGGTCCAAAGTCGGGTCCTCACGCTTGTCCAGCAAGCAGTCTTAAATCAGGGAACCATGCCTCTAAAACTCTTCAGTTTGTCCTTTTCAGATCTGTAGTCTCCTGTACTCTGAAAATACACTGCTATCTCTGGAACTCGCTAGCTTTTTGACTGTGCCACAGTGCTGGGTTGGTAGACTGGCCTGGAGGCTCCCTAGGGAACCTATGAGACCTTGGGGTTCAGGTGTCATGGATGACAACACAATGCAGGGACTCCTGCCACCTGACTTCTCAGCACTTCCCTATCTCCCTGTTTCCCTTTCCCGCCTCTCTAGAGTCCTCCTGTGGTCCTTTCCCTCCATTTTGTACAAAGGTTATCTAAGCTGCATTCCAAGTGTAACACAAACACACTTACCACTTAAAACAAAACAAGCTCACCAGGATTTGTGGGAAACAAGAGCGGCAGCATATCCACTGTTCCTGCGGGGGCTTTCGGCTCTGTCCACTATTATTTTGTTCCAGGGACTAGGCACAGTTTGACCTTAGTTTGGACATATCAAGCTTCAAATTTTCCACTCCCAGCCAGGCGGTGGTGGCACGCGCCTTTAATCCCAGCACTCGGGAGGCAGAGGCAGGCGGATCATTGTGAGTTCAAGGCCAGCCTGGTCTACAAAGCGAGTCCAGGACAGCCAAGGCTACACAGAGAAACCCTGTCTCGGAAAAAAAAAAAAAAAAAAAAAAAAAATATATATATATATATATATATATATATATATATATATATATAAATTTTCCCACTCCCTTATCTTACTGCTTTGAAGCAAGCATTGTAGAACAGGATGACCTTGAAACCTCTCATCCTCAGGTCTCCACTACCTGAGTGCTAGCTAGCATCCCATTACGACAGGATTTGTGTCCTTCTTGGATTTGAAGCTAGTACTTTATGAATCCCAGGCAATCTACCTACCGAGCTACATAACCATCTCTCTTGTTTTTTGAGACAGGGTCTCGTGTATCCCAGGTTGGTTTCTAACTCCTAATACTCTGGTCTCCATTTCCCAAATGTCAGGATAACAGATGTGCACTGATTCATTTGAGACGTTTGTTAAAGGTTCCAGAAGTGACTCTCCAGGGATCACAGTGAGGCACTGGGCTGACTGGGCATGGCTATCTTACAGCATAGGCAGTTTTTTTCTCCTTCCTGCTGTTCCAACAACTGCCTTCAAAGTGCCAGACAGCTAAAATCGTTTCCGGGGTCCCTCCCGGCAGAGGCTGACTCAGAAAAACCGGAAGCTCACGCCCCCCTCCCCAACCCCCCCCGTCGCGCCTGCGCGTCACTCGGCGGCGGCGCGCTCTCCCGAGGCATTGTGGTTGTTGTAGTCCCGCCAGGTCTCTGGTGCCTTCAGTCCCGTGACACCGCTGCACCTCAGCCCCACCCCGCAGTGTCCCTCCGGGGCCGCCGCGGGGCCTGCGTACCGGGGCGCGGCGTTCAGGCCGGTCAGCCGCTTCTCCCTGGTCAAAGGGCGGAAGCCCGAGCAAGCCTGGGGGCGGAGCTTCGCGCGGAGCTTCGGGAGGCCCGCCCGCCCCTACGTGCTCGCTCGCCTCCGTCCGCTGCGCGCGAGCCGGGAGTCCCCGCGGCGGGCGGCGGCGGCGGTGGCGGCGGCGTTAGCGGAAGGCGGAGACGGTGCAGAGAGCCCGCGGCTGCCGCGGCCACAGCGAAATGGCGGAGACCGTAGCGGACACCCGGCGGCTGATCACCAAGCCGCAGAACCTGAATGACGCCTACGGGCCGCCCAGCAACTTCCTCGAGATCGATGTGAGCAACCCGCAGACCGTCGGGGTCGGCCGGGGCCGCTTCACCACCTACGAGATCAGGGTCAAGGTGAGGCGCCCGCCCCTCTCCCGCTGCCCTGGCTTCGCGGCCGCTCGCCCCCGCCGGACCCCCGAGGTGCGGGCCCCCGAGGTGTCAGCGAGCGGCTGCCCCCGGGCCAGCCTCCCCTGCAGACGCCCTGGGCAAGCTTGTCTGCGGGCGGAGGCGTGAGCCAGGGTCTCCCCTCCTTGGACGGTTTGTATGGGGGACCAGCCCGCTGGCTCTGGTGGAAGGTGCTGGAAGAAGAGGGCGTGGGCTGAGAGCTTGCCTCCCAAGCAGCTGATCTGGGCATGGCATTTGAGTTGAAGGGGTAGATCTTTCGAGAACACTATTCTCCGAAAAGGGAGCTAGGTGTGACTGAGGAAAACGGGGTTTTGCAAAGTTGAAGCCCTCCCTCTCTCTCTCCCTCTCTCTCTCTCTCTTTTTTTTTCCTGGATGCTTACCAAGACGTGGCCAAGCCAAGCTTAGCATGTCTTTCCAGGCCTTTCTCAAGCTACAAGACTAAGCTGGATCGCACACTTCTCTGAGCAGAACTTGAAGGGAGTTCACAAAAGCGCGACAGATTTTTGGTAGGGCTGAACCAAGCCTTAGCAGTGATGGGGACCTTAGCGTTCTTGGCTGTCGCCCTGCTGTAGGCCTAGGTGTGAGGAATGTCACCCACCTCAGTATCCAAAGTAACAACTGCCGAGGAAGGTGGGTGGGGGCTACTCATTTAAATATCTTGCTCTCTTAATTTCTAAATTTTCACTTCAACTGAATGAAGGAATCAGCTGAAGTAGAAACATACACTTATAATTTCATAACTAGTATTTTTTGGCAGTAAGTAATTCAGATTATTTGAAAGGTGCTAAATGAAAACACTCTGTAGTTTAGGATTAAAGATTTTGTCTACATTTGGAATTTTTTATTACTTCATTACTAAAAACTAAATGATTAAAAATAACCATAAGATAATTTTGGCCCTAGATGAATCATAACAATTTAAGATTACTGTTACTAGCCGGGCATGGTGGCGCACGCCTTTAATCCCAGCACTCGGGAGGCAGAGGCAGGTGGATCTCTGTGAGTTCGAGGCCAGCCTGGTCTACAAAGCGGGTCCAGGACAGCCAAGGCTACACGGAGAAACCCTGTTTCGGAAAAGAAAAGAAAAGAAAAGAAAAAAACAAACCAGAAAACAAAACAAAACAAACAAACAAAAAGATTACTGTTACTGCTTATGTGAAGAAATTTCTCAATAGCATAGACATTCTTACTGTGTGGTAAACAAAATTTGCCATCCTAGTCATTTTTAAGTTGTGTGGCTCAGCAGTGCTACATATACTTAGGTTGTGAAACTTATACATTTTAAAGAAGGATCCTTATGTAATTAATGATGTGGAAAAAAGTTAATCAAAAAATTTCTTTCTCTTTTTCTTTTTGAGATAGAATTTCATAGGTAAGGCCCTGGCCGGCCCTAAACTTCCTGTGTAGACCAGGCTGGCCTGGCCTGCTGAGATTAAAGCCATGTGTTTCTGTGTCTGTCAAATCATCAAACTTTTAAGAAGTTAAGCTTAATAGCTTGATCTTTTAAGGTACTCTTTATACCCTATGAATGTGTAAAACATGAGCCAGATTAGTATCTTGTTCTCTGAAAACTGCAGAATTCAGGCTCCAGCACATCTGGGGGAAATACATCTTACACAAGCTTGTTTTATTTATTTATTTTTTTGGTGGTTTTTTTTGTTTGTTGTTTTGTTTTTGTTTTTTTGAGACAGAGTTTCTCGGTGTAGCCTTGGCTGCCCTGGACTCCCTTTGTAGACCAGGCTATCCTCGAACTCACAGTGATCTGCCTGCTTCTGCCTCCCGAGTGCTGGGATTAAAGGTGTGTGCCACCACGCCCGGCCTCACAAGCTTGTTTTAAAGGGGCATGCTTTTAGGGACTGGAGCGTCGGCTCAGTGGTTAAGAGCACCTACCGCTCTTGTAGAGGATTTCACCTAGGTTCCCAGCATACACGTCAGATTGGTCACAGCACTGTAGCTCCAGCTCCAGGGGAGCCAGCGCCCCCTTCTGCTCTCCTTCGGCACCTGCACACAGACAGGCAAAGAGACATACACATACAACTTTAAAGGGGATGACTTTTTTAAACTTTGGGGATGACTTTTGTCTTTACTATATGGCCTGCCACTAAGAAGAACTTCCTCTTTTGCCCTTCATTCACCAGCATGTTTTTTTCGTTGTGCCAGCATGAAACTTGGTATTCCTGTTTTTAAACTTCCATAGCTAGTGTTTCCTGTCGCACAGTTGAGTTGGATCCGCCTACACTTCCTCCACTTAATAACTTACTGCTTATCTTGCTGAGTACATTGTTAAATGCATCCGAGTGTCATGTTTTCTCTCCAAAAATACATGAGACCTTGTTACCAAATAGTGGATATGACATTTGCATATAATTATTAATGGCCTGGCCATGTACATAGAAAACAGTCCCTTTAAAGAGTGATAGTGAGCTAATTAAATAAATTGTATACCTCCTTTGGTTTATTTTTATTATAAGCTAGTTGGTGGTGTGTTAATGACTGTTATAGTCAGAAGTACTGGTGCCCAATAATAAAAACATAATTGAGGTTTTAATGCATAGAAAATGCTGATAGAGTTTCTCTTAGTATGTAATGTAGTGACTGAAAACTCAGGACATCATGTAACAAGACATTAGGCTTTGCTTTTTTTAAGTAGCGTATGATTTTTGAGCATAATCATGATTTGTATTAAGATAGAATGAATGGAGCCGGGTGTGATGGCGCACACCTTTAATCCCAGCACTCAGGGAGGCAAAGGTAGGCAGATGGTTGTGAGTTCGAGGCCAGCCTGGTCTACAAAGCGAGTCTAGAGAACAGCCAAGGCTACACAGAGAAACCCTGTCTCAACTCCCCGCACCCCCCCCCCCAAAGATGGAATAAGCACATGCCTTCACTCTCAGTACTTGAGTGGCAGAGGCAGGCAGATCTCTGTGAGTTTGAGCTTGGTCTAATAGTTCCGGGATGGAGGGGGAAAAAAGGTAGACTGGCCATGAGACGAACACATTTATCGTCATGTAATATTATTTATTACTGGTCTAAACTGTTGATAGTCTCCTTAGTTCTACTGCTTGCCTTTTGCTGTTGAATTTATCATGTAGGAAGCCATTTTATTTTTCAGAGTTTGGGCCCTTAAACTATCTTACAGTTGCTCTCTAATTCTAGTCTTGAGAAAACTTGAATTTTACAGGGTCTGATTGAAATTGCTCCAATTCACGGGGTAATTTTATCTGGATGTGGTACTTTAGAATACAAGTTTCCCAGTCTGCTTTATCTTTCCTCAGTTGAGAATAGTGTTTAAGACTATTAGGATCACTTGATTAGTGTCTCTCGGCTTCTGAAAATAATTGGCACAGGGTTAATGTTTTTTTTAAATTGCTGTAATGGGTAGGCAGGGCAGAGAGCACCATGCATGATTAAAGGTCTGGGAAAGCTCAGGGTTCACGTTATTTGGCATTAAAGAGAAGGCTGAAGAGGAAACGGAACCACTGTTTATGAAGATTGTGTTAATACATTGTCTGGGGATTTTCAGTTGCCCTCAAATCTACTCCTGTACCTGGTGATAATTGAGATTCTTGAGGTTTGAGCTAGCATTGGGTTTAAAGAATAACCGTTCTGGCCTGGAGAGTTGGCTCAGTGGTTAAGAGCACTGTCTGCTCTTCCAAAGGTCCCGGGTTCAATTCCCAGCACCCACGTGGCAGCTGATACCCTCACACCAATGCACATAAATTTAAAAATTAAAAAATTTTTAAAAAAGAATAACCATTCTGCCATTTCCTGGCAGAATGAGGTAAAAAACAAAACAAAACAAAACAACAACAACAAAACAAAAAACCCAAAAAGCAAAAACAAGAAATGGATTCTTGGAACTACCTCCCAGGACTGGATAATACAGTGACTGGCACCCAATACTGTCACTCAAAGCCTGGCCCTTCCTAAATATTAATATCTTCTAAATGAGAAGTCGGCAGGCAACTACCTGTGTGCGCCTGCATGTTAACTTGCAGGTGACTTACTAAAATGGATTTCCTTACTAAAAAGACTACTTGGCATGGAAGTATACCTTCTTTGAGGCAAGTCTGACAGAAAAAGAGGCCTTTTTTTTTTTTTTTTTTTTTTTTTAGTACTTGACCAAAGAGCCGATTGAAACTTACATTCAAGTTTAAAGCCTAATAGCAGCGTCGGCTGATGTGCGTTTTAGCAAGGGAGGTGCTTGGTAGAAGTAGCAGAGCCTTTCTAACACGCTTTCCCCAGCACTTGGAGGCCGAGGCCAGCCTGGTCTACGGAACCTGGGCCAGCCACGCGAGCAGTGGCCAGGGCTCCATGAGAGGCCCTGCGTCAAGTAGCGGCTTGATCGCATTCACCATTCTGAAGATGTATAGCTTGTTTTTTTTTGGGGTCAGTTCTCTGATACTGAATTTGGAAATCAATATTTAAGACTTGAAAGTATCAGCCAGGCATCGTGGCACATATCTTTAATCCCAGCACTGAGAGGCAGAGGCAGGCAGATCGCTGTGAGTTCAAGACTAGCCTGGTGTACAAAGCGAGGCCAGGACAGCCAAGGCTACTGAGAGACCCTGTCTCAACACCTCCCCCTCAAGGACTTGAAAGTATTTTTAAAGGGTCAAAATAGTATTTATTCTGATTTCTGAGGCAGGGTTGGCCTAAAATTCCCAATGTAGCTGGAGATGGCTTTTACTTCCTGACCCTTCATTTCTGAGGTGCTCTATGTTAGGCCTGCAGCAGGATGCCTGGTCAGAATAGCACTTTAGCTCAGAGAGGTCCACCTGCCTCTCTCCTGTAAGTGCTGGGAGTGAAGGCATGTGCTACTATGCCCAACTGAAATGCAGGTCACTAAAAATATACATATTTATTTGTATGAATGTCTGCTCCACATTCATGCCAGTGCCTTCAGAGGTCAGGAGATGTTAGATTTTCTGGAACTCTAAGGCGTTTGTAAGGCACTGTGTGGGTGCTGGGAATTGAACCCAGATCTCTGAAAGAGTAACAAGTGCTAAGCTCCTGAGTCCACACTAGGTGTCTTGATGCTAGCGGTAGCCGCCCAGTCTGCGCAGCTCTCTTCCTCAGTTGCTTAGCCATGGATCGGCTTGTTGGTTTTCCTTTATGAGACAGGGTCTTTTGTTTGTTTGGGTTTTGTTTTTGCTTTTTTGTTGTTGTTGTTTTTTGGAGACAGGGTTTCTCTGTGTAACGTTGGCTGCCTTAGACTCGCTTTGTAGACCAGGCTGGCCTCGAACTCACAGCGATCTGCCTGCCTCTGCTTCCCAGTGCTGGGACTAAAGGCGTGTGCCACCACCACCTGGCTAGACAGGGTCTTTCTATGTAGTCTTAGCTGGCCTCAAGCTCACAGAGGTCCTCCTACCTCTGCCTCCTGAGTGCTGGGATTGAAGGGGTATGACACCACGCTGAAATGTTTTCTAGTTTGCATTTGAAATTAGTTGTTAGTGACCTTTTAGATTTACTTTTATGTGTGAGTGCCATGTACGTGCCTGGTAGTGCCCACAGAGGCCAGAAGAGACCACGGGAGCTCCTAGAACTAGAGTTGTGAACCACCATGTGGGTGTTAGGAACTGAGCCTGGGTCAGCTACAAGAGCAGCAAGTGCTCTTAGCCACTGCGCATCTCCCCAGGCCTGCAACTGACTTGTCTGGCATCTCCATCAGAAGAGACTAACTTAACACCGGCCTCAGAGAATGTGATAAAGGCAGCGGCAGTTAAAAAGGAGCCCAGTTGTTTTATATTGGCTGATTAGAAATCAAATCTATATTATTCAGCTTAAAGATTGAGAAACAAAGGCACAGAACTTGTCTCCTAACCAGAGGAAATTGTCTGCTTAGTGCCCAAGAGCTGCTGTGGTTATAACCTAAGTATGGGGTGCACTTTTTTTTAATTTAAAAAAATACATTAAACTTGTTATATCAACACCCTAATTTTGCTGTGTTCAGATGTTTGAACCCTTTGAAGGACATTCCAGCGTTGGCATACTTGAGGTGAAGAAGTTGCCATCAGTGGGTGAGATGTGCCTAGAAACAGCGGAAAGATGATCAGATCCTGTGCTGTGGAGGGGTGACCTGAAGGAGAGTGGTAGTTTAAAGCTACGAAGTGGAGGGATTTCTCACTTGATCCTTATTATAGAAGCCAACCTCTGATAAGCCAAGCAGAGGAGAAAGCCCAGCTCACAGATGCAAAGGCTGAGACCTGTTTGTTGCCTGTTGCTTTTCATCTCTCCAGTCTCTCTTTGTTGTTGTTGCCTTTGGGGGAGGAGAGGGGGGGAAGAGAGCGCACGCGTGCGCACACACATGTGCGTGCATGCAGACATGGACATGGAGCCAGAGGTCCACCTGGGGTTGGTGGTGTTTCTCTGGAGCTGTAGATCTTGTTTTGGTCTGGTTTTTTGTCTGTTTTTGTGAGATAGGATCCTTCTGTGTAGCCATGGCTAGCCTGGAACTTGCTGAATTTGAACTCACAGAGATCCTCCTGCCTCTGTCTACAAGTGCAGGGATTACAGGTGTGCACATCCAGCCAGCCACTGTGTTTTTTGAGACAGGGTAGTTTGCTTTACTTGTGCCTAGAGCTTGATTCCCTGAGGCTGGCCTTCCAGCCTGTCCCAGCCTGTCCCTGCCTCCGCAGCACCGGGATTACAGCGTTTACTCTGTCATCTTTCACCTGTGTTCCAGGGTCCAGTCTGCTCCTAGCACAGCAGACACTTTACTATTTCCCCAGCCTCCCTTTCTGTATTTTTGAGTCAGTGTCTCACTTTATAGCACAGTCAAGCTTGAATTTTGCTTCTCATGCAGCCTCGCCACTGTGCCTGTCATGTTTTGAAACAGAATTCCCCTGTATAGACCAGGCTGGCTCCTAACCCACAGAGACCCGCTTGCCTTTGCCACTCTAGTGCTGGATGAGAGGTGTGCACCCGTTGCCCAGCAGCTTTTCTCTGCCCTACTTAATGCCTCTGCCCCAGTGTGCTTGCATCTAGAAAGTGGACTTCTGTTGCAGTCAGACCTTTCATATACTTCCTCTTTTTAAGAACAGTTTTCTTCAGCAGCCTCATCTGACGATCATGACTTATCCAATAGCACTCAGCTTTAATGCCCCTTTTTGCTGATCCTGCCACACTAGACTAGTGTCACTTCCTGTGTGCCTTAGCCGCCCTGTGTCCTGTTTGGTTTTCTGTGGTTCCTGTGTCTTACACTAGAAGCTCTGTCATACCCTCCACGGCTCCACACCACACTGTGCCCGGCACCTGGTTCAATGGAGTTCAGGGTATTGGCTTGCTGAAGGTCAGAGCTATTAGTGGTGAAACTGGGATTTAAATTAGATTTTTCTGATAGAGTCTATAGCTGTCCTTCCACCCTCGCACATTCATGTCATGTGGAGAGACCCAGATGGGTAGATGAGCTCTGGGTGGTGGTCGTATAGTGAGCACTGCAGCAAGGCACGATTGGTACCTAACTAGGAATTTTCTTAGTGTGCACCATGCTGTCTCAGCGAGGAATACACATGTGACCTTGACAGGGTTAAAAAGGTTCTGAAATAGTTGTCATAAATACACTAAACAAAAATGGCAGGCCCTAATAACGATGAAAAAAAACATAGATAATTTTCCAAGTTAGAAAACTTGCTTTTAAGGAAAGGCAAATTAATAGACTGAAAAATGTCAGCTTCTACAGCTTGGGTATTTGAAAAGGAAAGACCTAGACTGTATTCACCTGAGCCAGGTGGTTTTGCCTCTAGGCGTATCTAGTCTCCATCATGAAAACAAGCAAAAAGTCAAGAAAAGAGGGATAGTGTTGAAGAGGAAAAAAAAACTTAGAGTAGTTTTTATGGACCAATTGCTTGACTGACTGATTAGAATACTGAGTTCAATAAAACATGGTTGCTGCATTAAATTTACACCCATTCCCAGAGCTGTAATCCTAGCATTTGGGAGGCTGATAGGAGGATTAATAAGAGTTTGAGGCCAACCTGGGCTACACAGTGAATTTCAGGCAAACCTGGCCTGTTGAGTGAGACTCGAGAAACAAAAGTTTATACCATCCTAAAACAGTACTAGCTTTTTCTGATTAGTTTTTTGTTTATTTTTTCACAACCATCCAACAAACGAACATTTATACACGTGTCTGTACAGCGAATATTGTGTTGCTTAGACACTTGACTAGATGAGGAGGAGCCCTGAAGAGCTCAGGCTGGGCGTGTGGCACACACTTTCATTCCTGGCTTTGGGACCTGCGTTAGCCCTCTGGCACCTGTGTAAAAAGCTAGTCCTTACGGCAGCGGGGAGGTGCAGATGGAAGAAGCCAGAGCTTGCTGCCCTCCCAACCCAATCTGCGAAGCCTAGGTCTCCAACATGGATGGATTCTGAGGGACAACAGTATATGAGATTGACCTCTGGCCTACACGCACGCACGCACGCACGCACGCATGCACGCATATTCAGTGTATAGACTGGAGGTGGGCAGAGGAAAAGAGGTTAGTTCAGTTCCAACTTGGTGAAAATGTGCATAGTGTGTAGTGAGAACCCCAGTCTGGCCAGGAGTGCAGAAGATAGGCCAGTAGAGGGAGCACCTGTGTTTTCTGTCCTTCCTTGCCGGCGTCTTTGTTTATAGACCTGTCTGGGTCATAGGATACTAGTAGTGGATTCTGACCACTTGATTCCCCAGAAACCCTTGTTACTGTGTGAAACATTTCTTTACCCTCTTTTGGCTCCTCTTCCTCCTCCTCCTCTTCCTCCTCCTCCTCCCTGATCCCTTCCCTTTAAAGAGTCTGCCTTTGTGCCTCAACCCATAGAGTCTATCACCCTCTTGTTTGCTTCTCTCCCTTAGACCTTTCTGAATCCCACTTAACATAATTCTATTTCCATTATTATTTTCTTGCAGTGCCATAGTTTCATTCTTTCCAGCTGAATAACATTCCATTTTGTGTAAGTACCATAGTTTTGGTTTTGTGTATGAGGCATTGGTGCACACATGCCATGGTTCCCTGTGGGTTTCAGACGATAGCTTATGGGAGTTTGTTCTCTTTCACCATTTGGTCCTGGAGATTGAAGACAGGGTGTCAGGTTTGAAGGCAAGTGCCATTACCTGCTGAGCCCTCAAAGAGCACTTTAATTTGTATCCTCCTGATAGACAAGGATGGTGAACTCTTTTCATTGGCCATTTGTATTTCTTTCTGTGAGAACCTCCTTTTCCATTTCTTGATTGTTGGTTTGGGCTTTGGTGTTTAATTATTGGAGTTCCTGTGCAGGGTGAAGGGAGGGAACATAGGACATGTGCCCACTGCAGCTGCTTCCTGTGGTTCCTGCTGCTGCCTTACAGGCTCTTCTGTGTGCACGATTGGTCTTTTGTGAAGCTTCACATAGGGACACTGGTGCTTGTTGTGGGTGATGGAAACAGAAGGAAAGTGTCCAAGCTGAGAGCAAGGATTATAGTAATGGGGTGTGTGTGTGTCCAGATGGTTCTGTGGTGCTTTTTAAGATTGAGAGGCACACACTGTTAGTGAACTGACGAAAGCCTGCTGTGAATGAGACAGATTGGATTCCAGTTTGATGGACAAGTTAGTCAGAGAACCAGGCAGACCTGTGTGGCTGGGCGTTGAGGCTGAAGGTAGAGCTGATGTGCTCCAGAGGCAGACAGGTGAAGGGAACCCGACTTCTCCAGAGCTTTGTCACCTAGACATTGCAGTTTGGCTCCCATCATCCTTACTACAGAAAAGCTCTCTCTTTCATCTTCCCTTCCCCATTTGTCTTTTTAAGATTTATTTTTTATTATTATGTATATAGTTCTCTGCCTGCCTGTACACCTGCACACCAGAAGAGGGCATCAGATCACATTATAGATGGTTGTGAGCCACCATGTGGTTTCTGGGAATTGAACTCAGGACCTCTGGGAGAGTAGATAGTGCTCTTAACCGCTGAGCCATCTGTCTAGCCACCCTCCCCCATTTTTCTATTGGACATAAAATGAGTACATGCAGGAGCATGCTACATTTCTATTTAACTAAATGGCTACTGTTTGATTTTGGTTGGCATCAAATGAAGATGGTGGTCTGAGGGAAAGCTGCTGCTTCTGTAAAACCAGCACCTTTCCCCATTTAGTGGCTCTCTCGTTCAGCTTTTACCTTTATAGTTGAGTGGTTATTTTTTTTCTCATTGGTTTTTGTTTTGTTAATCAAAAGCCAAAAAAACCCCTTGTATACCTTGTTCCTGGAGAATTTTAAAGTTGTTGTTGTTTTTTTTAATTTATCAAGAATGATTGTGTAACTTTTGTACATGGCTCTCACAAAAGAGCATACAAATTGTAAGCTCTTTAAAATTGCTTACAAATTATAAAGCAATTTGTGTTTTGTTGTTTTTAGTTTTTGAGACAGTTCTCTGTGTAGCCCTTGACTGTCCTGGATTCACCCTGTAGACCAAGCTGGCCTCAGACTCAGAGATCCACCTGCCTCTGCTTACTGAATGTTAGGACTAAAGGCGTGCACCACCATGCCCAGCAAAATTTAAAAGGAATTAGAATTTTTTTATACATATTAATTCCAAGTGAAACCATTAGTTGGCATATATTTTCTTCTGTTCTGTAGGCTGTCTTTTCACGGTGGTGATTGATTCCTTTGCTGGTGAGAAGCTATTTATTTGTGGTATTGGAGATTGACTCTAAGGCGTCATATACACTAGGCCAGCACCTTATCCTTTAAGGGTTAGAGAGGAGGCTCAGTGCTTAAGAGCACTTGCTGCTCCTGTAGGGGACCAGGGTCACTTCCCACTTGGCTGCTTACAGCCATGTGTGACTCCAGTTCAGAGGATCTGATGCATGCCTTCTGGCCCCCATAGGCTGCAGGTGCACACATGCTGCACAGACATACATGCAGATAAAACACAGTTCACATAAGTAGAAATGCCTTACAGTGTTTAATTTCATTCGGTCCTACTTGCTAATTATTAGAATTGTTTCTTGTTCTGTTGAAGTCCTTTTCATGGAGGAGACTTGAGAAGGTTTGTGACTAAATGTATCTCCTTCACAGTGAGTGTTAGTTCCAAATTCTGTGGTTGTGGCAGCTGTGACCTTGGTGATGACAGTTGGCAGAGTGATGGTTCTCCAAAGATGCTGATGTGTGAGCAGCACACAGGACTGAATGTGTTTCCATACATGAGATGAGAACGCGGAATTTGCAGATGTGACATAGTGAAGTGTGCTGCATGCGTGTGTGCGTGTGTTAGGGGATATGCATGCGACAGTCAGGACAGCTTTGTGAGTTGCTTTTCACCTTTCACTTTGTGAGTGGGTGGCAGGTCTCTCCTGTTTCTCTGCTGACATGTATGCATTCTGGGATAGCTGGTCTGTGACCCTACAGGCAATTCTCCTGCCTCTGTCTGCTTTCTCTCCAACTATAGGATTTCTGGCATTGTAATGTGTTATACTGTATCTGTTTCATTTGATTGACTGTTTTTTATGTGAGTTCTGGGAATTGGATGGGTATCAGTGTTACCCATTGAGCCATGTTCCTGGTTCTTAAAAATCTTGAGATAAGGAGATTGTTCTGAATTATACAGATAGGACCCAGTGCAATGACAAGGGCCTTTACAAGTTTAACAGGGAAGCAAGAGTACAGAAGGAGAGAAGACATAGTGAGTGGCAGAGGTTGAAGGGATGGCATTGCTGATCTGAGGGCTAAGAGATAGTCAGGCCAGAGAAGGGTCAAAGGTAAAACAGATTTCCCCCTGGATTGTCCAGAGGAAATTCAGAGACTGATTTTGTAACTGACTTCTTTAAAGATAGTAAACTTAGGTTATCTGAAGGTACTAAGTCTCTTGTAGAGTTGTTCCGTGAGCAACAGAAGGCTGATAGCAATGGTTGTGCCTCTGGCCTAGGGATGGTTGCCAATAGAAAGTGCTTTGTGTTCCTTGTGTAGAGAGTGAGTGAGGACTGAGCGGCCTGACCCTCAACCTGAACCTTGGTTGTAACATCAGAGCTTTATGGTACTTCTCTCCCACCTGTCTAACACCTCTGGATTCTGTCCCTTTCCTTCTAGTATGCCAAAATATTTGGCCAAGGAATCTAAAAATACGTCTCTTTGGAAGGCTGGAGATGGGCTTCTGTAGATACAGTGTACAAAATTCTGTGTTTGATCTCTTGTGACACATAAACTAGGCCAAGTCTGTAATCACAACAGAGTAAGATGATAAGTTCTTTGGGACTGGAGAGGTATCTCAGGTGCAGTCCTGCGTGCAGTTGTCCCTAGTGTCTGCAAATGTTCAAGCCTTCTGCTATATAGTAACTCTGAGGCCAGTCTGGGACACACGAGGCCCTGTCTTGATGCTTATTTCCGTCTTGGGTTGAGGGTATAGCTCAGTGATAGAGCACTTGCCTAGCACATCGGAACTCAGTCTGCCAAAACAAGCCAAAAAAAAGTTAAGAGCACTTGCTGCTCTTCCAGAGGGCCAGAGTTCAGCTCCTAGCACTCATGTTGGGCTTACTGCTTAGATAGCCTGCTCCAAGGGATCTAGTGCCCTCCTGGCCTCCAGAGGCATCTACACACATGATATAAAAATACATTCACACTACATATAAAGGAAAAAAACAAAACAAGATAGATTAAAGAATACTGGGTGTGGTGGCCTTGACTTGAGCCCACAGAGTTCCAGGTTACCTTGTAGCCTGGTTCCAGGACAGCCAGACTGTTACAGACAACCTCATGTGCAGATGGCTCAGTGGATAAAGTTCTTGCTGTGCAGACATAAGGACCTAAGTTCTGATCTCCAGCACCCACTGAAAAGCTGGGTGACTCCAGCACTGGGAGACAGGCAGACAGTGCCCATGGGCTCACTGGGCACTTAGTAAAATGATGAGCCTCAGATTCAGTGAAAAGACCCTGCTTTAAGTAATAAGGTGGGATAATGACTAAGGGGGCTGGAGAGCTGGCTCCGTGGTTAAGAGCACCGGCCGCTCTTCAGAGGACCTGGGTTTGATTCTCAGCACCCATCTGGTGCCTTATAACTATCTATGATTCCAGTTGTAAGGCATCTGATACACTCTTCTGGCACACAACAGTATACATACATACATACATACATACATACACACAAACATACAAAATACTTATACACATAAAATAATTTTAAACATTTAAGTGGCTGAAGAAGACACCTAGTGTCAGCCTCTGGCTTTGCGGCTTGGCCACACAGTAAGCATACGTGTCTATACATACATACTTGTCATGCACACCTACCAGAAAGAAAAGAAGTTGAATGTCCATCTTGATGATAGTCAGTAAATGGTTATAAAAAGAAAACGTGAAAATTTCCCAAAAACAAACCGCTTAAGCTATCCAAGTCAAGAGTTATACTGCTAAGTGAGCTAGGTATTGCAGGCATGCCTGTCCTCCTGACTAGACTGGTGCTAGTCCGGGCTACTGGGTCCAAGAGCAGTCCAACCAACAGACAGACACCTCTATTTTAAAAATAATTAGGAAAGAAAAGAAAAATGAGAATTGTATAATGCTATTTAAGGCATTTATTTATGGAGGGTTGGGATTGTGTGTATAGGTGTGCACCTGTCTCTGTAGATACACATGCCAGTGTGTGACCTATTAATACCACAGGTCAGCATCAGGTGTCTTGTATGGCTTTTTCCCTATTTTTTTAAAGATTTATTATTTATACAATATTCTGCCCGCATGCCAGAAGAGGACACTAGATCTCGTTATACATGGCTGTGAGCCACCGTGTGGTTGCTAGGAATTGAACTCAGGACCTTTGGAAGAACAAACAGTGCTCTTAACCTCTGAGCCATCTTTCCAGCCCCCTTTCCCCTATTTTTTGAGACAGGGTCCTTTCACTGAACCTGAGGCTCATAACTTGGTTAGACTGGCTGGTCACAAGTCCCTGAGATTCTATTTCAGCCTTTGGGTGCTGAGATTACAAGTGTGCACCACACTAGCCTTTTCTGGGTATGCAAACTCAGTTCCTTGTATTTGCATGGCAAACTCTTGACGACCTGCGGAACCATCTCCCCAGCCCTCCATAAATTTGTTTTCCCAATGTACACACACAAACACAATATTTATAGGGTTTTAATCTTTGTTGATGAAGGTTTTTGTCCCTTAAGAGGAAGTTGATCTCTGAGAAAGGACAGGTGTAAACTTTTGAATATTAAGGTACTGGATATTTTATTGGCTTGTGTTTTTTGTTTTGTTTTGTTTTTTGTTTTTGTTTAATTTTTGATTTTTTGAGACAGGGTTTCTCTGTGTAGCCTTGGCTGTCCTGGACTCACTTTGTAGACCAGGCTGGCCTCGAACTCACAAAACTCACACTGATCATCCTGCTTCTCTGCCTCCTGAGCACTGGAATTAAAGGCATGCACCACCACGTCCAGCAAAATATTTTTAAATTAAAATTTAACTTTGACATGATTTCAAACTTTGTCAGGTTTCAAAGATTGTCAGGTCTTTGAACCACCAAAATTCTAAGCATGGTTTTAGACTCAGTCATGTCATGTTTTTTGAATGCATTAGAAGGAAAGCTTTTTTTATGTAATAAATACGTAACTCCATGGTTTTCCTGAACTTCAGGTAGACCTTACAATAAACAAGAGTGCTGTTTTCGTAGTGCCATGTGAAGGCTGAGTGTAAAGAAGGCTCTTCCCCTGATGCTGCAAGACTGACCGGCCATCTGGGGTCAGTCTCTAGAACCCACTTCCAGCTAAAAAGAGATGGCCAACTCCAGTAAGCTGTCCTGCACACACCTCATATGTACATACAGAGAGGTGAGTTTTTTCAAGATAGGGTTTCTTTATGTAGTCATGGCTGTCCTTTAACTTGTTCTGTAGACCAGACTGGCCTCAAATTCAGATCTGCTTGCCTCTACTTTCCAGATGCTGTGATTAAAGGCATGTACCACTCCACTCATCTTAAGTTTGTTTTTTTAATGTCCATGTCATGTCAGTGGCACACACTTGCACTCCCAGCACTTGGTGGAGACAGGGAGCTCTGTAGGTGGCGTCCGTCTTTTGTTTTACATCTGCTCTACATAACGAGTTCCAGGACTGCCGGGCTATGTAGAGAGACCCTGGCTAAAAACAAGTGGGTCGGGGCTTTAGATCAGTTGTGAGCACAGTTAGTTCTTCAGTGACTTACTCAGTATGTTCTTTGGGCTTCCATGCTCTAGAGTTTTCCTAATACAGTACCCAGCAATCATTTGAATTTGCCAGAGGGTATTTATAATATTTTATGTGTATTAGTGTTTGCCTTAATGTATGTCTGTGCACTATGTGGACGCAGTGCCTGCAGAGGCCAGAAGAGGGAGTTAGGTCTACTGAGACTAGAGGTACGGATGGTTGCGAGCTCCTGTGTGAATGCTGGGAATTGAACCCACGTTCCCCAGAAGAGCAGCCTCTGCGTTTAGCCTCTGAGCCATCTCTCCAGCCCCTAACAGTCACTTAAATTGGGATGTTAGATTGAATCTGGCTTGCTCAGTTTGTGTTTATTTGATCATAAGTGATGTACAGGGTGGCTCTTAATGACAGAACCAGGGGACACTAGAACTCCCTGACTTCACTGACTTCCAGTCTGCTTTTAGTTACTTGTCCCTCTGTGCTAAACTCCAGGCGTCACACCCTGTTCCCCCCGCCCCCCCGCCTCTGTCTCTCTCTCTCTCGTTTTTTGAAACAGGGTTTCTCTGTGTAGCTCTGGCTGGCCTTGAACTCACAGCGATCCGCCTGCCTCTGCCTCCTTAGTGCTGGGATTAAAGGAGTGCACCACCACCACCTGGCACGCTAAGGAGTTCTTTACAGGAACATGGACAACATACCATTGGCCTCCCACTGAAATAATGTCTGCCTTCCCCAGCTACCTTTTCCCTATCTGCCAGCAATTGTTAACCGTCTGTAAGTCCTCAGAGGGTGCAGGGACCTCATCACCTCCTTCCCTTCCATCCATCTTGGTGAATGCAACCTTGTACAGGTTGATAATCATACCTGCTGAAAACAGGCCCATTAATGCCACTATGCAGTGTTCTGCAGCTCTCTGTCTCTCCCTTTGCCTCTTTATTCCCCACAGGTGTTCTGGACCTTGGGGTGATATCTTAGAGCTGAGGACTCATGTGTCACTCTACCATAAGTCACTCATAAGTCTACTCATAAGTCACTCTACCAGTGAGCTCACTCCCCACCCAGGAGCACTCAACAGTCACTTATTTTTTGTTTATTTGGGGTTTTGTTTGTTTTTTGAGACAGGGTTTCTCTGTGTAGCCCTCTGTGGCTGTTCTGGAATTTACTCTGTAGCCCAGGCTGGCCTTGAACTTAGAGATTCACCTGCCTCCCAAGTGCTGGGACTAAAGGCGTGGGCCACTGCCCCAACAGTCACTTATGTTTATACTTTGGCCATTATGAGTCTGCAGTAAGTACAGCTCATTGCAGAAACTGATTAAAGTTACGAGCATTGCCGATCTATGGGCAAGCAAACAAATATATTTTGAAGACAACTTGACCGAGACACATGATATGCCTGGTGTTTCTATTCATTATTTACTTTAGGGATTTGCCTGTGAGTCTCTAGTGTGAAATGGCTGTTTCTCCGAGCACAGTTTTTGGTTTTTCTTCAGGAGGTTTTAATCCTGGCCTCCTGGGGGTCACCCCTGGATCATCTACACTACTGATTAGCCACTGGTCAAAGGTTATATACATAAATACCTTAAGCTAGGAAAACTGCCTTTGGAAGAGACTGGGGAACACATTCAAACTTTAGGCAGTTTATGAATTTGCTCTAGCTTTTACATAGCAAGATTGTCATGTCTGTTTCTGTCCTTTTTCTGTGGAAGGCAGCACATTCATCTGTAGGTCCGTAGATAACCAACTTCCCTAACATCCAGTCTCTCTCAGTCTTACAGTTTTGTGCAAGTGCTCACACCCTTTCAGGCCACCCACGATAAGTTAGAAGCTTATCAAGGCTCACCATGGCTTTGTAATTACTCAGTTTCCCTGCTAGTTGTCCGGTCTTACTGGTTTGTTGCTTACCTTGGAACCTTGGTTTCCTGTGGCACTGGCTCTCCCCAATTCTCTTTCTCGAGAGCACTTTTTAAAACAGTATACTTGCAAATGCAACTTTATAATTCTCCCTATCATTGCTGGGTTCAAATGGGGCCTGGTAGGAACAATGCTAGTAACAGTCCTCGTCTAAAACACCAACCTCTTCCTACCCATAGCCCAGGAGCACGCTGTTTTTGAAATAGGGTCTCAAGTAGCCTGCACTGCCTCAAACCGAAAGTCCTCCTACCTTAGCCTCCCAAGGACACGGATCATAGGCCTTCAGCATGCCCAGCCAGGAGTTTTTATTAGTAAATGCTTTTCGGTTTGTTTTATGCCATTACCCAATTTTCAAAGGCCAGATGTAGTTGTCTTTGACTCACTTGTCTAGTTTCATTGTTAATTTTTGAGAAGAGGCTGCATGGAGCTCACCCTAGCAATGTTGCAGTTACAACCGTGCCTACTCTTTGTGCTACTAAAGATCAAATCCAAGGTTTCATGCTATCAGGCTCTCCACCACTGAGATGTACCCCAGCCTACTCCTTATTGTACACATTTCTTTTTTTTTTTAATTTATTTATTATTATGTATACAGTGCTCTGCTTGCATGTACTCCTGCAAGCCAGAAGAGGGCGCCATATCACATTACAGATGGCTATGAGCCACCATGTAGTTGCTGGGAATTGAACTCAGGACCTTTGGAAGAGCAGGCGGCACTCTTAACCACTGAGCCATCTCTCCAGCCCTACACATGTCTTTTATGCTTAGTATTTTGAAGATAAAAAAATCTTACTCATACTGGTTTTGTTGGGTGGGTGAATGGTGTGGGGTATGTGTACTTGTGTGAAGATGTATGTGCCCACACATGTGAGTGGGAGCGTGTAGGAGCATGCACAGGCCATGGTTCACATGTGGAGGTCAGAGTTTAGTGGAGCCTGTTCCCTCCTCCTAGAACTTTTACACCAAGGTTCCAGAAATGGAACTCCGGTTGTCAGGCTTGGGAAGCACGTGCTTTCACCCACGGAGCCGCCTTGCCAGGCAAGCTTCATTTTTTTTGAATAAGCAAATCCAAATTTGCTAGCACAGTTTGCTAAAGAGACTTATTTCTCTTTTGTGTCTTTTTTCATCCTTCGTAAACATTAGTTGACCATATTTTTTAGTTTATTTCTAGACTCCATTTATTGTGCTCCCTCCACCCTTTCCTTCTCCTTTTTTTCCATTTAAAAAAGTATGTAATATGTGTGTGTGAGTAGATGTGCACCTGAGCTGTGGCACAGATGTGGAGGTCAGAGGACAACTTAGTCCATCAGCTGTCTCCCACCATGTGTGTCCTGAGGGTTAAACTCCTGTGGTCAGGTTTTGGTAGCAAGTGCTTTTACCTACTGAGTTATCTGGTTAGCCCATACAATTTTGGTTACTTAAAATCAGAAAGTGTGCCTCTAACTTTCTCCTTTTTCAGAGGAAAAGTCTTTTGTGGTTCCCTAAGAATTTTAAGATTGTCATATAAAGCCACTTAACTAATATTCTCTTCCCATTTTTACAACACAGGTTTTTGCATACCATTCCCAGTTCACATTTCTCACTGTATTCTAGGCCTTTATCCTTACCCAGGCACAGTACTGTTGATATTCATCTCAGCTACACCAAAACCCGTAGATGTTCAGTTGAGTAGTTTCTGCCTTATTTCATGTTTAGTACTAAGTCGAGGCCAGTGGTTTAAAATGCTGATGGCTAGATTCTGCCTGTGGTAGTTTGTCACTGTTGGTGTCCCTTTTTAGGGAAGATCCAGGTGGTGCAGACTGGGTGGAAGAAGGATGTTACTTGGGGTGAACTTTGACACAGAAGCTTCAAGCCCCTTCCAGTTTGTTCTCTGTGCCCTGCACTTGTGGTTCAAGGTGTGAGCCCTTCTCTGGCTGGATGTATTAGCACACACTTTTAATCCCAGCACTCAAGGCCGGAGGCAGATCTCTCAGAGCCTGATCTTTATAGGAAGATCCTGTCTCAAAAAAGGAAGGGGAGAATAAAAGATAGGAGCTCTCAGATTCCTGCTCCAGCCACCGCGCCTGCGATTTGATGCCAAGCCTTCCTGCCCTGGGGGACACCTACCTTCTTAAACCCTGAGCCTGTGTCAACTCTGTATTCCATACATTGCTTTTGGTCTTTGTGTTTTATCACCTCGACAGAAAAGTAAAGGCTAAACGGCCCTAGACCACTTGGATGCCATTCTAGGCGGTAGCCATCCTAGGTATGATTTTTAGGGTTAGGCAAGTTTTAAAAGTTTTGTACATATAAAGTGTGCAAAAAAAGATGTTAGACTAGTAACAGATATATTAATTAGTAGGCCCATTTTTTCCACCATAAGTCTGTAGGCTTATGATTGTTTGTAAACCTGCACATGATTTTCTTTTACAGTGGAATTATTATACATTTCTGTTAAAGGTATTCATCAGAAACCTGTGTTCTCACAAGTGAATGTTCTTGGCAACTTACAAATGAAGAGTATGAACAAAGTGGAAAGAGTACATGGAATTACTTCTACATTGATTATACTCTTTGCTTAAATAACTCTTTGTTGTCCTTTTTGGAAATTATACTATAAAGGATACGTCCTTAAGTACTGAGGAATTGTATCATTGGAAGGCCACGCCCTTAGTTTTTACAAAGAAGAAAGAAACTGAATACGCTGGCTTATTCCATGGCAATCTCCATTTCAAAGGTTCTTCAGACTAAAAGCTTATTCTTCACTTAAGTGACTTCTCTGCGGCCATATTTGGGAGTTCATCTAGGTTATAAACCATATCTCTGGTTATCCATGCTGCTCCGGATTGGGTGAAACAAGCATCAAAAGTGCTGGAGGGAGGGGCGGCAGCTTAGGGCCTCAGCGTGTCCGTTATCTCTAGATGCAGATATTTGAAGAAACGCAACTGTTCAGTGAGAGCCTGCTGTGGGCATCCACTTACGCCTCTCAGGATTGGCTGAACAGAGTGTGGTCTGTTGAGTGTACTTTTGATGTTGTTGCCAGTCTTTTTCAAATGTACACGTGACACTATCTGAAGAAATACTAGAAACACCTGGTAAACATTTTTCTCCTATCTGCTGTTAAGCTATATTCAGTTGATTGCATTTTCAAGCTTGGTTTTCTGCTTGGTATCAGCAATAATCAGGTTACATATAGGGTGTATGTGAGCTGCTGACTCTCATAGGTCAGCTGTGTAAGTCTATAGACTGCTAATGGGGCAGCTGACTGCCCCGAGGCTTGAAGGGAGTGCTTGTTTTAAATCTCTATGCCATGGCTAAGGTGTGTCCTCTCACTGTCCATTTGGAGTCCTGATGGTCTTAGCATGTGATTAATCATACAGTTTTAGAGGAAAAGGTGGCTGCTCTCTTTTTCTACGTAGCACATTAAGAGCTGGGCAGGGCACACAGGTCTTTGCTAACTTTGTTGCCATCGTGTTTCTGCTGTGTTTAGAGGACAGGGGCCTCGGTAAGGCAGTGCTGCACAGCTCACTTCTGGGTTTGGGCGTGCTCTTTTCTAGTTCTCTCTTCAGTCTTGAGACAGGTCATAAGTAACACGTACTGATCTCAAGCTTGCTTCATAGCCAAGGATCACCTAACTCTTCGTCCTCCAGCTTCTGCTTCCTGGGCGGAGGAGGCACGTGTCAGCCCGGCCGGTGCTCTTGTCTGGGTTTCTCTGTATTCTGTGACTTTGTAATCTAGCCTATCTTTCTCATGAACTAGGAAGAATTTAATTATCAGTCGCAGATGAATAGGCAAGAATGATTCACAGAAGCGTATCCATGACTCTAGATTTCTTCCAGGACAGAGGCAGACGCGCGTTCCTTCTTTCTGCTCTCCTGACTTAAGACCTCTTCACGTTCTGTGTGTGGAGTCAGCAGACTGTGAGCACAGAGCGCGGTCTGGTTATGCATGTAGTGTTTGACAAGGATTGCCCCTTTCTTCACTACTCTGTCTCAGTGCTTAAATCAGTCACATGGATTTGGTGGTGTAACTAATTAGTGAAATGCACACTAAGCATGCAGGGGCTTGTGTTCAGTGTTTTTTTGTTTGTTTTGGTTTTTCAAGACAGGGTTTCTCTGTCTAGCCTTGGCTGTCCTGGGCTTGTTTTGTAGACCAAGCTGGCCTTGCACTCACAGTGGCCCGCCTGCCTTTGCCTCCTAAGTGCTGGGATTATAGGTGTGAACCACCACACCTGGCGTTCAGTTTTAAGTACTTATAAAAATAAAACTCAGGCAACGTCACCCAAATCTGTGGATTCCCAAGAAGCAAAATTCATTGAGCCCTCTGTAGTTTCGTAAGTCTTGAGCTATATAAAGGACGGCTCTAGAGGAGGGGAAAGATACTTCAAGGGGAAAAGACAGGACTGGGCGGTGAGCCTCGTACTTTCGTGCTCTCATAGCCCTGAGCTCAAGCCCCAGCTCTGGAAACAATAATAAAGGTGAAGGTTGGGGGAATGGAGAGGGGACTGGGAAGAACACTGAGAGTTAACTACACTGGAGAAAGCTGGCTAGGCAGGCCCTGTCACTTAACAAAGTGAACCAAGTGCCCTTCTGAGCACGTGGCATGTGGGGTTCTCAGAAAGCATTAGCATCCCTACCCGTATGCATGATGTGGAACTAGTCATGATGGGAGAAAGCCAAATGTAGGTTACAGCTCAAATGCCTGCCCTGGACTTCCTGGTTTTTTAATAGTAAGGAGGCCTGAAGAGAGAGCGCAGCAGCCAGGAGCAGAGGACCTGGATTTGGATCCCAGCACTCATGTCTCAGGGCAGCGTAGAACCATCTGTAATTCAAGATCTAGGGAATCTGTCACCTCCACCTGACCTCTGCAGGCACCCGCACACATGCACACACACAGACACAAATACATACACATTAAATTAAAAGCGGGCTTTTTTATATTATTATTAAGATTTTATTATTTATACAGTATTCTGCCCCCATGTGTGCCTGCACACCACAAGAGGGCACCAGATCTCATTATAGATGGCTGTGAGCCACCATGTGGTTGCTGGGAACTGAACTCAGGACCTCTGGAAGAACAGCCAGTGCTCCTAACCTCTGAGCCATCTCTCCAGCCCTAAAAGTGAGTTTTTATTTGTTGTTTTTGGTTGTTTTATGTTTTTTGTTTTTTTTTTGGGGGGGGTGGAGGTGTTCTCTGTGCAGACCAGGCTGCCTTTGAACTCATAGATACCTGCCTGCCTCTACCTCCTGAGTGCTGGGATTAAAGGTGTGCACTACCCGAACCAGTTAAATTAAAAGTTTTTTTATCTTAAAAAATACTGTAAAGGACAGAAAGTATAGTTCAAACTCATTTTGTAGGTCAGGTTTGTCTAAACCCCATTCTCTCAGCTTCCTGAGTGCTGGGGCTACAGGCATAAGTGGCCACACCCCATGCTTAATTTTCTGAATCATTATTTTATGTTTATGAGTGTTTAGCCTCCATGTGTGACTCTGGAGGCCAGAAGGCAGTGCTGCATCTCCTGGGACTGAAGCTGCAGGCGCTGTGGCCTCCGTGTGCTGCTGGGACTCTGAACATGGGTCCTCTGGAAGAGCAGCTTGCGCTCTTAACCACCAAGCTGTTACCTGATCCCCAGATTGTTAAATCTTCTAATTTACATCTTAGTATATATTAGCAAAGAAGCAAACATGTTTGATTTTTTTTTTTTTTAATAAGCATAAGCCAGTACCCTACTGATAAACTGAACTTTTGGGAGCTTAAGGTCAGAATGATTGAGTATGCTCCCAGCTTTGTTACTGGCTTGCTTGTTTAATAAGGCACCATCAATATGAACTCCAGTGGTCTTTTTCTTTGTATCTTACACAGAGACTCTTACAACACAGGCATTACTCCCTTTAGGCTACTGCAAAAGGTGTATGGACTGTGTTGCTAACTGGGGAGAATAGAGGGAAACAGAAAACCCAGACGCTGAGCTATGCTGTAACTTCGTCTCATTTTGTTGACTGTTCCCATTTCAGTCCTTGAGTGCACAAGTAAGCAAGTGAAATGGGTTCACAGGCACCCTTCCCTGCCCCTCCAGACCCTTCTCCCAGCCACTGAGCTACGTCATCCTTTCCCTGAAGTCTTCTATTCAAAGATACATTGGGGCTGAGGAGACGGCTCAGGGGATGAAGTGCTTGCCCTGAGAACCTGAGGTCTGATCCCGGCACCTACACAAGAGCTGGGCGCAGCCCTGTAACCCAGCACTGCCTGAGTGGAAACAGGCAGATCTTGTTGGAGGGTTTCTGCTCCCGTCTAATCACTCAGTAATCTCTAGGCCTCAGTGAAAGAGCCTGTCTCAATAAATAGCATGGGAACGTATGGAGGCCGGTAACTAAGTTGCCTTCTTGTCTCCACTTGCAAGGGGAGTGACCACACATGCACACACTCACAAACAAAAGCACATTGCTTGTCTCCACCACTGATCACAGGAAAAGAAATGAGAGCACGTAGAAACTCTAAGAGGTTCTTTAGGTAACAGAAAAATATATTTAAAAAATAAAGCAAGATCTGTTAAAAACAAAAAACAACTTAAAAGATAGCTGGTCTCACTGAAGATAGGTGCTATATAACGTGGGCAGATTTATTTCTAAATCATTGTGTTGGTGTGTACATTTTTATGCAGATAGAACCCATTTTGTCTTCATCTTTTTTAAAAAAATATTTTTTCTATAAGCATTGCTGTCTTTATGTCAAGCCTTGGAGAAGTTGTACAGTGATAAACCCACTCTATAGAGACATTTTTTGTATACTGTTTAATCATCAGAATCTGTGTTTCCTGTTTCTTTGAGTAAAAAAAAAACACACACACACCAGAAAAACATGGTACTATTTGCTTTTATGTTATTTCTCACACAAAATTGACAACTTTAACAGACTGCCAAATCTGCATTTGGAATGTTTCCAAATGGCAAAACCCACGACTCTGGAAATCACTGATCAGTACATTTTAACTACACTTTTATTTACTCTGCACACATGCAAGTGTGCATGAACATGTGTGCTCATACCACATGTGACATGACACAGATGTGGAGATGAGATGACAGCCTGTGGAGTCGGTTCTCTCTTTGTCCATCGTCATCTATGGTCATCAGGCTGTAGGCAGCAGGTGCCCTGCCTGCTGCGTCATCTGGTCCATCCACCTTTTTGTTGATGTTTATTAAGGTCACGTGTGTGGTGTGCGCCTGTAGTCTCCGCTCTCAGGAGTCCGCTGCAGGAATATCAGAATTCAGGGCTGCAGAGTGGTTTGAGGCTAGCCTGGGCTCTGTAAGAAACATCTGTCTCAGAACAACAGCAATTATTACATAAGGAAATATCACTAGCTGAATATATTGTTTGGATACATGTCAGTATAAAGTCCTAAACCAGTTTACATAGACCCATTTTTTTTCCTGGTGAAACCATTCTGAGTCATTCTGTGTGGCTCTTTGACTTGTTAGATTTGTTAGTCCCCTGCTCTCTCCCAGCTGTGCCAGCATGCACTGAGCAGCTTGCCCACCCTTGTTCTTGGTGGGGTATCTTCATCTCACTTCTCAACACTGTCTTCACCGAACAGTGGGACTGTTGCAATTCGCCACCACACCAGGTCTTCCAGCTTTCCCATAGACACGTTAATCTCACCCTAGAGAATTGCAGTCATTAACAGGCACCCTGTAATTAGCAGCACATGTGCTTTCTCAGAAGACTGATTGGGCAGCTCACAAGTAACTGCCTGTGATGCCAATGCCAGGGAATCCGATGCCTCTGGCCTCTGGGCACGTGCACTCACACGCATGTACATATATGTACACATACTGAAAAAGAAAATCCTCAAAATAAAATCCCACCAATCCCAGCACTAGGGAGCTGAGGGATGAGAGAGCTCTAAGAGGGAGAACTGAAGGCCAGTGTAGGCCACATGCAGTGAGTCCCTGTCACTGTTGCCATCCTGGCCATATTGCTCAGTTTTCTGTTTTTGTTGTTTGTTTTTCTCCCCCTCCTCTTTTCTTTGTATGGGTGGTTTAGTGTATGTAGGGAAGGATGTAAGGGGTGAGTGGGTACAGGAATTAATCCCAGGGCTCCATTAATGAACCGATAGGCCCTTGTTGTGGTGTTTTAACCACACAAATTCAGATTCTTATATTATTTCTAAGATTTTCCTTGGTGCTTCATAAGCTTCACAAAGGATAGGACTGCATTTTTTTTTCATTGTTGTTAATGATTTCATACTTAGCACTGTTGTCTTATTGATGCTTGGTAATAAGCAAGAGCTGAGTCTTCTAAAGCTGGGGGGGGGGGCGGTGTCCAGCCTCAGGCCATTTACAAGCATTAGATAAGCTGAAAATGGCCAAACAAGCTATCACAATCAAATAGTGATAGCTCAGTGGTTCAAACAAAAGCAGGGCAGTTAATTTTTTCTTCTTTTGATCAGGTAAGTTAAAGTCATCTTATAGTGATCAAGACAACTTTTTAAGATTTATTTTTCATGCTTGCTTGTTTTGCGCGTGTGTACGTACACCATGTGTGGGCTATTGTCCACAGAGATTAGAAGAGACTTTGGGTCCCCTGCAACTGGAGTTAGAGAATGCTGTGGGCCACCATGTATGTGTTGGGGACCAAGTCTGGATCCTCTGGTAGAGCAGCTAGTGTCCCCAAAGGCAGCATCGTCTCTCTCGCCCCCTGAAAACCTTGTTTTTGAGGCATGTAGCACAGGCTGGGCTCACTGTCTATGCAGCTGAGGACGACTTTCTGGTCCTCCTGCCTCTGCTTCTCTAATGCTGGGATTGCTAGATTGCCCTCCACACCCAGTCAGGACAAGCCAGGCACCCGCTCTCAAGCTCAGTATCCTAAAGGTAACAGGGAAACAACACCCAGTTGTGTGCCTTTCTTACAGAGCTAGAGGGGAGGGTCTTGTGCACGCTGGGCAAGCGAGTGCTCCCACCACTGGTCACACCCTAGCCAGAGTTTCTTGCTAGACCCTGTCACAACTCCAGAGTAGCACTTGGACGAGAGGAGAAATTATAGCCAGCTGAGTAAACCTAAAGGATCCCTTTTCAAATACATAAACTACTAGCTAAAGTAGAAGGGAAGAGCCTTTCCCCTCGATCCTCACTCAATTAGAGAGGATCAGATGTAATCATGATTGTGTCAAAAGTTCAAAAGGGAAAATGGAAGGTAAACCGAGCTGAGCTGGCTCTCTTCCCTCAACATTGTACCTGTAAGCTTGATATGTTGTTTCAGAGATTAACTTTACAGACTTCCGTACCCAGAAGTATGAAAATTCTTGGGGACCTCTTTTCACAGGCTTGATCTTAACAAACTGAATAAAGAGAGCAGTTAATCCCTTTTGTAAAGTAATTTGAGAGGAGGGAATTCAGAATGTAAAATCTCACCTGCAGAAAATACTCAGCTCTGTAAAGACCTTTCTATCTTTAGACACTTACAAAGACTTAATATTGTAATGCGGAAGGGTGAACCTGGCTAAAAAGCCAATGGGTGAAATTAGAGAGAGATAATCCAGTGCTTTCTCTCTGCGAATTATCGCTCTCCAGGGGACTGATTCCCTGAGGAATGAGAATGCTGCTCTGTACAGCAAGCCAGCGTCTCCTAAACACAAGTTTGACTTTTAGTATAATAAGAGTCTTGTTAGGTGCAATTTTGCTCCTAGTCATTAATACAATGAACAAATGTTGTGGTTACCTGGGAAAGAAAACTCAAGTGCTTTTAAACCTCTCATGAGATTTGGTTTCACACTTGAAACCTATACACTGTTATGCCCGCTGGCATCTGTAGTGGGTTCCAAGCTCTAAGCTGTACAACATAGAAGTTAATACACTTCGGGAAAAACTGACACCACTACAAAATGAACGTAAGGTTCTGAATAGCATGCCTTTCTTGTGCTAAAGCACAGCCGTTCACTGGTGGCTTAGCTAGCAACTGAGGAGGGTTTCTCAGCAGTGGTGCCGCAGCATGGTGTCTCGGTCTCTCCTCCAGGCAGTTCTGCAGGAGTTGTAACTTTTTTTTCTTCTCGGCTATAAAACAGTTTACAGTTCCTCAAGTGCAGATATCAAATTAGGAACAAAAGTCACTCGAGAGTCGGTAGTGTTAAGTGGACTTTTGGTCAAGCTTGGCATTTGCTGCCTGAAATCATTTCTGAACCCTGCGGCCTTTGAGACAGGGTGTCTCTGGGGCCCAGGCTGGCCTTGTGCTTGGCATCCTACTTCACCTCCGGAGCACAAGGATTACAGTTCTTCCATTCACATTCAAATATTTTTGTGCTAATGTTTTTAATCATAAAACACTTCTCTCCACCCCCACCCCTTCGGTTTTTCCAGACAGGGTTTCTCTCTGTTGCCTTGACTCTCCTGGACTCACTTTGTAGACCAGGTTAGCCTCGAACTCACATCAATCTGCCTGCCTCTGCCTCCAGAGTGCTGGGATTAAAGGTGTGCGCTACCACACCCAGCCCATAAAAACATGGCTAATGGATTTAGTGGCCTCTATGTAGCCTTGGCCATCACGGCCCTCTTGTTACTGGATCAGGATTAGTGGCACGCGCCTTTAATCTCAATGCTCTTAGGAGACAGAGACAGGCAGATGTCTTTGAGTTCAAGGCCAACCTGGTCTACATAGTGAGTTCCATGATAGCTAGGGCCACCTAGAGAAGCCTTGTCAGCCTCCCAACTGCATGCCCACTCATCCCCAAAACAGTTGGCAGAAATAGCAACAAGTAGCCTTTGCAGTCCAAAAACTGTATTGCATTATGACTAAGCACACTGTATAACTCCATGTTCTCAGTTCTTAAAGACCTGGCTCCATTTGCCTAGTGTACTAACTGAAACTTGAGTTTAACCTCACACAGGCAAAGAACATGTTTCTTTAACATGTGTGTGAGTCTGGTATGTGCCCATGAGTGCAGTGCCCATGAGTGCAGTGCCCACGGAGAGCAGAGGAAGGCACTGGGTATCCTGCAGCCTCGTTACAGGTGGTTGTGAGCTGAGAGCTGAGCTTGCATCCTTTGAGAGGAATGCTTGCTCATGAGCCATCTCTGGCCCCCTTAATTGCCTTTTTTATGTTGGGAGGAGTAGGAGTCGCTTTTGTTTTGTGTGACTCTTAATTTTGGTTTTTTGAGACAGGGTTTCGCTGTGTAGCCCTGGCTGTCCTGGAACTCACTTTGTGGACCAGGCTGGCGTCGAACTCCTAGAGATCCAGCTGCCTCTGCCTTCCAGTGCTGAGATTAAAGGCTTGTGCCACCACACCCAGTTCTTTTTGGCATTTTTAAAAGAAACCAATTAAAGATAATATTTAAGGTTCAGAGAGAAAGCTCAACAAATAAAAGTGTTGCTGTGAAAGCCCGACAATACAAATTGAGTCTCCTAGAACTCATTCTAAAAAACTGCATGACATGGTGGCAGGCTTCTGTAATCGTGTTATTTTACACCAAGATGAGAGAAAGGTGGAGCCAGAAGAATCTCTCAGAACTTGCAGACCAGACAGCCAGGAGCATACCTTAGTAGCTAAAACAAGAGACCCTACTTCAAAACAAGGTAGGACAGAACTGACTCAGAATGCTGTGCCCAGACCTCCACGTGCCTGGTCTCCCTCCCTCGTCTGCCCCCCCCCCCCCCAAGGCCTACCTGAATTCGTGGTAGTCAAGGGTTAGTTAGCCTGGGTAACTTAGTGGGTCCTGTCTCAAAATTAACTGTGAAAAGAGGGCTGGAGACAGAACTTGGTGGTAATGTGTCTGCAAGGTAACCATGGTGGTTGTGTTACCAGTGTGGCAGGCATTGTCCTTTCTAAGTGCCTTAATTTATTTCAACTTACAAGTGACTGTTTTGGTTTCAGACAAATCTTCCTATCTTCAAGCTGAAGGAGTCCACTGTTAGAAGAAGATACAGTGACTTTGAGTGGCTTCGAAGTGAGCTAGAGAGAGAGAGCAAGGTGAGACTTACTTATACTGGGACTATTATGACTTACAATGCAACTTTAAAGCAAAATATGCCAGTTCTCATGGAAGATGTCCAGAGTGTATCTTAAAATGGGTGCAAGCCAGCGGCGGGGCTTACTGCAAACGGTCCGTCTCACGTTGTACCCTGAGAGTAGAGGAATAGTCGACCTCGTTGTTTCTGCTCAGTTGTGCAGTGCAGCCTTTGCTGGGCGACATTGCGACAACACCTCTCAGTCTTTTGTGTTCTTCCTTCCTCATCCTCATTGTCGGTATAATTTTCCAGTTTTATCTGATTCATAGTCAGCATTTTTTATTATCCCACATGTATATAGAAGTTTCATAAAATGATGATCTTATTGTTTGATAGATCAATGTTCTTTAGATAAGCTTGTGGGTGGGTATAGGAGACTGATGTGCATATGTGTGCTCATATGAAGGCCAGAGGTCCACTTTAAATGGCTTCCTCTGTCCTTTTCCACCTGAATTTGGAGACAAGTCTCTGACTGAACCTGAAGTTTGCTATTTCGGCTAGGCTGGCCGCCAGCAATCCCCCTACATCCTTTTCGACCAACTCCAAGTTGTTTTTTGAGACAGAGTCTTATGTAACCCAGAATGGCCTCTGTGGAGCTGAGGATGACACTGACCTCTTGACCTCTCTACCTCTTGAGTACTGGAGTTCAGCCATATGTCAATGCGCAGAGTTATGTGTGGTGTTGGGGAGCAGGCCCAGGGCATTGTGTGTGTGAGGGAAGCACTCTACAAACTGAGCTATACCCCAGCCTGGATTTTCAGTGGTGACCATGATCCACTAATGAATTCATTGCTGGCTGTACTTTGAGAGACAATGTTGTATACCTTGCTAAGAGTTGTCTTCTGTTAGAAGACAAATTTGAGGTTATTTTGTAACTAGAACGTAGTGGAAAGAAGTTGGCCAAAGTAGATTGCTTATTTTCTGAAGCTCAGTAAAATACTAGAAATGGAAGGAAAACAACTTTAGCCAGGTAAAAATGGCCAGATCTGAGACCAGCGTCGTACAAAAGTCATAACATCCCTTAAAACTGTAGCTCAAATATCCATACCCCAGAGAATATCAAAATACACAATACTCAAGAATAAAGCTAGACTTACTAAGCCCATGTAAGGAAAAACCCTGAGAGTGGGAGCGGGAGGGAGGGAGGGAGCAGATCGGGCGAGTGTGTCTGCCGTGAGCGGTGACATCTGCCGATGGAGCAGTCTCTGAACATTTGGGGTCCCCTGTTGTTCTAGGAGTGGCAGGTGAATGAATGAAGATCCCGTTAAGGCGCTCACATTCTGTTAGACAAGATGCAGTGATGGAGAGAAAGTAAAGACTTTGCCTTAACACATAGCACATTATCTCCTCAGTTATAAATCCATAGACTTGTGACAGGAACCTCAGCATGAGGTGTCTGCACACTAAGCAGATCGACACCTGAACTTTAGAGTCAGAACTGGTCCCTTGTATGTTGAGCACACATTTGTTCTCCTGGATACCAGGAGCGTGGGAGTGGGGTATGCAGTCCAGTGACACACACTTGTTCACAAGGTGTTAAGGTTGATCTCCCACACCTGAGAAACCTGTCATCTCGTTCTGCTTTAGGGCTGTGCATAAGCAGAATGTGATGAGTTTAAAAGCTTACCCATGTTTTTATAGGAGATTAGTTTATAACACAGATAACATAATTGCACAACAGGGGTGTAACTCAGTGGCAGAGTACATATTTAGCATGTGCCAAACCAATGCACTTTTTACCAAGCTTCTCTCACTTCGTATATTTCCAAGGTTTTATCCTAACACATATCATACTTGTAAAAAGGATCTTAGCTGTTTTATTTTGCCTGCATGTACACACATATCTGGCACTTGAGGCCACAGTAGGCGTCAGGTCTGCCGAGCAGGAGTTGCAGATGGCTGTGAGCGGCTGTGTAGGTGGTAGGACAGAAGCTGGGCTCTCTGCAAGAGCTGCTTTGCAGTGCTGAGCCATCTCTCCAGCCCATCCATCCATCCATTTATTTATGTTTTGGGGTTCTTCAAGATAGAGTTTCTCTGTGTAGCCTTGGCTGTACTGGACTCACTTTGTAGGCCAGGCTGGCCTTAAATTTACAAAGATCCGCCTGCCTCTGCCTCCCGAATGCTGGGATTACAGGCCTGGCTCCCTTGATTTATTTTTATTGCAAAATAATAGCCTATTGTATAGAAATACTATCTTTAGCCGGGTGTGGTGGCACATGCTTTTAATCCCAGCACTGGGGAGGCAGAAGCAAGTGGATTGCTGTGAGTTCAAGGCCAGCCTAGTCTATAAATCGATGTTGGGGGTAGCAGGGGTAGCTTTTGTTTTGTGTAACTCTTAATTTTCTTTTTCTTTTTGGTGTTTTGAGACAGGGTTTCACTGTGTAGCCCTGGCTGTCCTGGACTCACTTTGTGGAGCATCTTTGCTAGATAAGCCATTTGTGCTTTTGTAGGTTATTGAGCCTCTTGGCTTTAGAACCCATGGATCCTTCCACCATGTGGGCCCAGGCGCAGCTGTACTTGGGAGATGGGCTGACACCCACCCCCCACCCCCCACCTTCTGCAGAGCGCCTCCCGGCATGGCAGCACCAGGAACTCACTGTGATGTGTTGCTTTAGGTGGTGGTTCCCCCACTCCCTGGGAAAGCATTTTTGCGGCAGCTTCCTTTTAGAGGAGATGATGGGATATTTGATGACAATTTCATCGAGGAAAGGAAACAAGGGCTGGAGCAGTTCATAAACAAGTAAGTACTCTGTTCCTCAAGGATGTGAGACATCAGATGACTGCTAGACAGTCTTTATTTATTTACTATCTTATTTTGTGTTTGGCTGTGTTGCCTGCATGTGTGTCTGTGCCCTATGGATGCTGAGAATCGAACCTAGGTCCTATTAGAACAGCCAGTGCTCCTAACTGCTGAGCCATCTCCAGCCCTGACGACTTGTCATTTAAATGTTAAGCTAAGTCCATACTGTCTTCCTTTGTCCATTTCCTGACTTTTTGTACTATTTAAATGAAGTGAAAGTATCCTGACACTCTTGAGTGGCTGAAGTGAGGGATTTTGGGCTGAACTAAGTTTTTTTGTTTGGTTTTCTAAAATGATTTCTTTATTATTAGTGCATTGGTGTTTTGCCTGCATATATGTCTGTGTAAGGGTGTCATATCTTGGAGTTAGATAGCTATGAGCTGCCATGTGGGTGCTGGGAATTGAACCCGGGCCTTCTGGAAGAGCAGTCAGTGCTCTTAACCACTGAGCCATCTCTCCAGCCCCTTTGACCTAAGTTTTATATTTGTTGTTCTTGGATAATTTATGCAAATTGCTTTTAAAATTGCATCATTCAGAAAATAGTTTTACTCGTGATTCTGATTTAAGGTATGTTCTCATGTGAATAATAAAATGTACAATACATCTGCAATCACTTTGTCTGATTGCAAGTAGCAATATTATCAGCGTGTTTTATGTAAAGGTGTACATAAAGTTTTTTTCATGGCAAAATGTTTTCTTTTGAAAAAAATGTTAGAAAATTTAGGATTGCCTGTCATTTAGTAACTGTTGGTTGATAAGCTTAAAGCAGCCTAATTTCTTTCCATCTCTCTCTTGTCTTGTTCTCTTTTTCCCCCTGGGGAAGCTGACTGGAACTGCTGTCCTGTCATGTTCAGCTGGGGCTGCAGGGAGCAGGATGGAGGAGGGAAGAGTCAGACAGACAGACAGACGCTCAGACACTGCTCATTATTGTTCCTGATCTGGGCTTAGCTTTTGAGTCCCTGAGGTTGCAGGCGTGCACTGTACCCACTGTAATTATGTATCAGTCTTAAAGTCCTACCACAGTAGCCAGATCTTAGAGGATACATTAATTTTTAATTAATAATCTGGTGTCTGTGAGAGGTAAACAAAAGCCTCTAACTTGGGTATCTACTGTAGCACACAACCTTCATGTGTGGTTTTGATGTCTGGCAGAGGGTGGTACTCAAGATGTCACTGTGTAGCCCAGGCTGGCCTTGAGCTCTGCACAAGGTGTTGAGTGACGGGTGTTTACCTCCATGCCCTCACAGTTGCCTTTCTGTGAACATACTTCTGGAGAAAGAAAAGCTAAACTTGGTCTGAAACACAAGTCTGATTGCCAGGTACAGAGGAAGACTATGCGGGAAAGGGGAAGACGGAGAGAAAAGCAGAACACCTAAATGTGTGTTTGTGAATATTGACCTTCCTGTATTTCTAATTTAAAACCTATACCCTATTATATTTTGTTTTATCTCTTTATATTTGCCCAAGCTGGTCTCAAAAACAGAGTCTCCCTGCTCAACCTCCCCTGTTCTGGGATTACAGGCATGGGCCTCTATTCCTAGTTTGGATCCTGTATGTTTAAAATAGATTATTAAAATCCAGTGAACTATTTCACATGGAATGATAAAATGTAAGTTTCTTAGGCATGTACCAACTAATTAAGTTAATTGGGTACACATTGCAGAAACATTATTTAAAAAAATTTTTTTGATACAGAGTTTCTCTGTGTAGCCTTGGCTGTCCTGAACTTGCTCTGTAGACCAGGCTGGCCTTGAACTCAGAGAGATCCGCCTGCCTCTGCCTACTGAGTACTGGGATTAAAGGCGTGCACCACCATGCCTAGCAGACTACAAAAATTTTAAAGTCATTTATATTTTTTATTATGACATCTATGTGTGTGTGTGTGTGCGCGCGTGCGCGTGTGTGTTCACTCCCACCCCAGTGCATATGTAAAGCTTAGAAGAGTTTGTAGAGTCATTTCTTTTACTTCTACCTTGTGAGGTTCTGGGATTCAAGCTCAGGACATTGGACTTTGACGAAAGCAGCCTTACGTCCCGAGCCATCTAGCCATCCCTAAACTGTCTTTTAAATCACTTTTATGAACCAAAGGAAAAGACCGTTATTTGATAGCATAGCTTATGGATAGTTCAGAATAATGCATGCATTTAATAAATCAAATGTATTTCCTAACCTTAAATTGTGTTTGTTTTGACCCCGCTTACCACCATCTTTAATAAACAATGGACTAACAATTTGTTTTGTTTTGTTTTTCATTTCTAGGGTGGCTGGTCATCCTCTGGCCCAGAATGAACGCTGTCTTCACATGTTTTTACAGGATGAAATAATAGATAAAAGCTATACTCCATCTAAAATAAGACATGCCTGAGTTTGGCAAGAAGAGGCAAAACCCAAGACCATTAATGATTCATCCATACCAATGAAGAAGTTGTAACTAACGTAGCATGCTGCACAGACACTGGTATAACACGCCTGGGTATACTAACACTCAATGCTCCCTTACATCTTGTTTTGTTTTGGCAGTTGACAAGAAGTTAATTTGCTTAGTGAAAGCTCCCTCGCTCCAGCCTCTAAGTAGCTTTTCCCTGCTGTGTCCATGTGCACACTATAGCGTCACAAGCCCCGTAGGTCCTGCAGTGTCCTGACTAAAGTTGCAGATTTGGTCTTATTTGCAGTTTCTGTGTCATGTTTGCTTCTTGAATCTGATTGATTAGACTACCCCCGCCCCAAATGTGTGATGTCACCACTTGGTCCTAATTTATGTGCAGGAGCACGATAACATCTGTCTCCAGTGCCACACATACAAGGTGAACTTTGTGTGCAGAACGTGTCTTCCTTCCGGCCTGTATCCCCTTCACATGGAAGATTAATGAGGGAAATCTTTATATTCTGTATAAAAACAAAATCAAATTTATATACTAAGATCATTTGTCTAAAAATTTAAGTTGTTTTCAAATAAAAGTTGAAATGCATTTCTGGTGTGCACTGATTGCATGGCCTCCAGAGCCTGTCCTTTCTTCTGTGGCTTTATACTTACCTCCCTTACCGAAAAGGATTATGTGCTAATTATATGCTTCTCATTCCCGGAACTCCATTCCTCTTTAACGGGCGGTGATATCAAATATACCACCACCTTTTGGATGGGGCATTTGCTTTAAACAGCAGCAAAGTGATGTACTGGGAAAGCCTTGTTGGGAAGGACCGCGTGTGAGAAACACGTTATCGCCCAAGTCTCTCTGGGAAAGCCCTTTAAGATAAGTCAGTATTGCGCCTGAATGACTTGCTGGTACTTTGTGAGGGTATGTGGCAGGTGTGTGTTGTCTCTGTAATTTGGCTAGTACTAGTAGCACACTTCATCCTTTTAGGAGAGAAAACCACAGTGTTGGCCACCTGACTTACACAAGAAAATACATAACCTCTTGCTGCCTAATTTGTTTTGACCAGACTTACCAACTGGAATAAGAGGTTTCTAGTTTGGATCTGTGCATCAAGTGGTTTGGGGGGCCCCAGATGATTAGATATTAAGTCTGGGAGGTGGAATGTCATCTGCCAGCTCCAGAGCATTTTCTCTGGGCACAAGGGAGTTACCCAGCCTGACCTCAGACTCCTCCTGCCTCAGCCTCCCAAATGCTGGAATCACAGCCATGCGTCAGCACACTTGAGGCAATGCATTTGAGAAGAAACAAGGTTAGGATATCCACAACGGACTGCAAAAGCAATGAAGTTACAGCTGCAGTAAAAGGCCTCGTGTTGCTGAAAACAGTATGCCACAGTTTCATAAAACCGTTTATTCGAACCACTACAAGATGCACTATAAAGCAGCCAGGCATGGTGGTGAACAACTGTAATCCCAGCATTCAGGAGGCAGAGGCTAAAAGATTATAGTGAGTTCCAGAGTTAATCTGTGCTCATAGCAAAACTCGTTGAAAAACAGAAGAAAGGGAGAGGTGTAGCTAAAGGGAGCTGGGGATAGTGCTCAGTAGGTAAGTGTGCTGTGGGAACAGGGGACCCTAGTCCAGGTCCTAGCACACATGTCTGGCAATGCACAGCTGCCCATAACTCCAGCTCCAAGGGGACCCAAGGACAGCTGCACTAAAGAGCATAAACTCTCAGCAACACATGATTTAAAATAAAAAATACTATCTTTTAAAAAGATACAAAAGGTTTAAACAAGGGTGGGGGGTGGCTCAATGGGGAAAGTGCTTGCCTGTTACCCAGGCATAAGGACCAGAGTTCAAATCCTGTGAACCCACGTAAAACCCAGGTGGACATGTCGATGCATGTAAACCCAGCACTGAGGAGTAAGTTTAGGGTTCATGTGAAATCCTGCGTGTTTGTGTGTGTGTGTGTGTGTTGGAAAGTAGTAAAGACGACATTGGGTCTCCACATTTTATATACACACCTGTTCAGTGCACCCACATACAGATGCTAACACATACATGAACACCACACACAGATGTGTAGAACAATAAAGATAACATACAGAGTTGATTTTAGTGAGCCAGAGAGAACATCAAGGCTGTCTATTTTGGCTATAACAAATGGTAGGGCATGTAAAGACACTTCTGCCAAGCCTGAGGTCCTAAGTTTGGTCCTTGGGACCTACAAAGTAGGAGTAAGCCCACCACTCCGTATTGTCCTCTGATGGCATGTTCATACCTAAACACAAAATCAGATGTTAAAAAAAAATCAAAATGGAGCCAGGCCTCATGTACCCGTTTAATCCCAGCACACACAGGCGGAGACCAGGCCTGCCAGGATGATGTAGCATGACCCTGTCTTGAGAAAATGATGGCTGCTTTATTGACTAGTTCTTATAGAGCAGTTGATCAACTAGGGATGGATCAAATAGGGATATATATTAACCTCCCTTCCCCTCAGTGGGGACATTCAACACTGGATGTATTTTTTGGTTGTTGCAGCTGAGAAACGGAGTCTTGACATGTCAGAGAACACAACTAAACCTGCAATGCCTGGGACAGCCTCCCCCACCAGGAAGAACATAGCTTGGTTGGATCCACTCACTCGAGTTCTCTTGATTGTGATCCTTGAAGAGAAGGGGGTTTTAGGGTGGCTGTTCTGTCTGCTTACTTTCTCAGAATTTTCTCAGGTTAGGCATGCTCTTGAATACAGAATTTTTGAGAGAGAATGTGTGTATGTGTGTAAGTGCAGTGCCTATGGAGGAAGGGAGGGGGTGTTTATCAAACACCTTAGGCTGGAATTAGCAGACATTTGAGAGTCACCTGACATGGGTCCTGGTGACCAAACTCTGCTCCTTTGGAAAAGCACTCCATACTCTTTAACTGTTAACTCCAGTGCCTAGAAAGATTAGAGGTTTTCAATTGGGCATAAAGTTGTCTATTCCAAGTAGTAGGTGAAGGCCCAGTGGATTCCAAGTAATGTCAAAGGTCCAAGATTTCCTAACAGAACATTTTGGGTCCCAAAGCCTTAGATGAGTAACTGTAGGTGTAGTTTTTTGGGTTACTTTATAGGGTTCTTGTATCTACCACCCTTTTTACCCCAATCCCTTCCAACCCCCCAACACTAGGCAAGAAAGGTTTAGAGGATACTACATCCTGCTGATTAGGGGCATCAGGTTCCTAAGGGCAAGAAGTCTCTTTATTCTTGGCAGAATATATCCCGCAATTGCAAATGCAGCCTCTCAGGGCTCTCCACCACAGGCCCTCTCGGGGCTCCCCCATTTATACCCTCTCCACCACAGGCCCTCTCAGGGCTCCCCCATTTATACCCTCTCCACCACAGGCCCTCTCGGGGCTCCCCCATTTATACCCTCTCCACCACAGGCCCTCTCGGGGCTCCCCCATTTATACCCTCTCCACCACAGGCCCTCTCAGGGCTCCCCCATTTATACCCTCTCCACCACAGGCCCTCTCGGGGCTCCCCCATTTATACCCTCTCCACCACAGGCCCTCTCGGGGCTCCCCCATTTATACCCTCTCCACCACAGGCCCTCTCGGGGCTCCCCCATTTATATCCTCTCCAGTCTCAGAATTAAGGTATCTGCAGCTGGCAGGCAAAGACCATGCCCCTCCTAGGCATGGCACAAGTCATAGCAGCTGTAGACAAACTGAAGCATGCCCATATCCCACACCTGGGATTAAAACAAAAACATATGTAACTGGGCTTGTTTTGTTGTTTGTTTTTTCAAGACAAGGTTTCTCTGTGTAGCCTTGGCTGTCCTGGACTTGCTTTGTAGACCAGACTGGTCTCAAACTCATATCTGTCTGCCTCCAAAGTGCTGGGATTAAAGGTGTGCACTACCATAACCGGGGTTTGTTTGTTTGTTTAACCCAAATTCTCACTACAGGTAATTGTAAATAATTTTGGGCCCTGCCTACTCAGTAATTCTTTGAGTCCACTTCTGCCCACTTCCATCAGTATCAGCAGGGCTTTAAGAACTCAGAGGCCTGTTGGGGACTGTGGTTTCAAGTGTCCGTGACAAGCTTGTTTCAAGTGTTTGTTCTCCAACTGTCCATGTTGTTATTGTGTTTTGTGTTTGGGTATATGGGTAGGTGGACAATGGCAACATCAAGAGGTAGATTCCTAGCTGGTGAAAGTAAGTCAATAGGGGCTTGCTCTTGAAGGGTGTTGGGCCAGCCCCTACTTTCAGGAGCTCTCTGCTTCCTGATACTGCCATGTGAGTGGTCACTGCCACTGTGGGGTCTCTGCTACCCCAACACCTCAGTGCATGACCACACCTGAAACCACAAACCAGAATAAACCCTTCTAGCCCTTAATATCTTTCTCTGAAGCACTTGGCTCCTGGGGACACAAAAGCAATTATCAGGATTACCTGTGAAAGTGGATAGAACCTCAGCTTCTGGGATGAGGAGAAGCTTCCATGTAGTTACCTAATTCTGGGTTTGGAGCTGTCAACTCAGTTTGACAGAGTGTTGGCCCATCATTCGGGAAATTCTGGAGTCCATCCTAGTAGCTGGCCTCATAGCCAGCTATGCTGGCGGCATTCTAGAGTAGCAAGTACAGTTAGCATTTGGCTTCTTTCTTGGGTGTCTTGCCACCAAGACCCCATGGTTGTGACCTAGAGCAGTTTGCTGTGGGCCACTCTGAGGGAATCTCCTCCCTCTGCTTGTGAGGAGGCCCAAGGCACCTGAACCAGTACAGAGAAAATACACAAGTGGTTTGGAAGGACAGCTAGTTCAGCATGCTAGCGTTGAATAGCACCATGCCCAAGTGTTTCAGTGTGGGAAAAGATGATGTCCGCTCTAGTGTTTTGAGTGTGTTCTCAATGGCTGTGCAGAACTCTGTGTAGGTAGTATTCCTCCTGATGTGAAAGGACAGGCTCCCAAGTGTCATGAGCTGGGCTCAGGGTTACTCAGGATGGAAGACTGAAGATGAAAGGATCACAAGGTCCCCACATGGCCTGAGCTGTGGCCATGGGCCATGGCTCCCACACAGTTGTTGGCAGAATGGAGACTGGGTTTCCAGGAATGTGTCCTCTTTTGACTGGTCATCCTCAGTCTGCTGCCATGGGGAAGCACAGTGGTAGCTGAACAAGACATGAGTGCATGGGTTTGGATTTAAGTTTGGCCTCAAGTAAGTAAACATCACAGTTGTTCTGTAAGACTGAGTCGGGGCCTTTTTTTTTTAACATCCCAGGAAAGAGTTGTCTGGGCACTCAGCTAAGAGGAGAGTCCCTGTGATGAATTTGGTCATATTTGAACCTAGTTGACCAACTTCATCTTTTGGTTTTTTGAGATGGAGTTTCTCTGTAATGGCTTGACTGTCCTGGACTCACTTTGTAGGCCAGGCTGGCCTCGAACTCACAGAGATCCACCTGCCTCTGCCTCCTGAGTGCTGGGACTAAAGATGTGCACACCACTCCTGACTCAACTTCATCTTTAAAATCAGAAGATTAAGAAAAAGGTATCAGCCTGGTAGTTGTGTGTGCCTTTAATTCCAGCACTCAGGAGGCAGGGCGGATCTCTGTGAGTCTACAAAGTGAGTCCAGGACAGCCAAGGCTACACAGAGAAACCCTGTTTCAAGAAACAAAAAAAACAAAAACAAAAACAAAAACAAAACAAAACAAAAAACAAAAGAAAGAAAGATGTCTTCAGCTATTGAGAGATTATTTTTGTTAATCTTGAGTGAACTCAGAGAAAACATGCCATTGATCTGGAAGCTGGGAAGTCATATCACAGCCCCAAAAGGCATTTAGAGCTGCCTTCACTATCACAGGTAGAACTGAGAAATGACCCGGTAAACTCAGCCAATGACACCAAGTGCTGCAGAAGTCGGGGTGAGAGAGGTCAAACTCCAGCCCTTTCCTCAAGGCCAGGCTTGGGTCACTGTCAGTCAAAACTCACCATAGCCAGACAGTAAACATAGCAGATGTGAGGACAAGAAGAGGACATGGGACAGGGGTGGCCGTTCAAAGTCAAGCTTGTAAGGAGCTTGGAGTTGGCCCTCTCCAAACACACACACACCAAAACAAAAACCTGGACCAAATCAGTCCATTCTTGGACCCCCTAGAATTATGGTTACAGAGCAAGCTATTGCCCCCAAGATCTCACAGGGTAGTTCATCTGAGAGAATTAACTACTGTCAGATTTCTGGGAGAAGTCACTGGAGCTATAACCTGGCTAACAACAGGCTTTGCTGCCAAGCCTGACCACAAGTTCAATCCCTAAGACTCACATGGTGGATGGGAGAACTGACTTCCCCAAAATTGTCCTCCAATCCCCACCACACATGCACCACAGCATGTGTACAGCCACACACAAATTGTGTATGTGTGTGCCTTTGAGTTTGTGCAAGAGAGTGTACATACATTGTGTGTGGTATGTACATGCATTTGTGTGCGCACACACACGTGTGTGTGTGTGTGTGTGTGTGTGTGTGTGTGTGTGTGTGTGTGTGTATAGAAGAGAAGGCAGATGACTAGCTGGAGGCTGAATAAACACTGACATGAGACTTGACACCCCTGGAACTCTCTTTTACAGAAGAGCCTATAGGAACCCACCAGATACAGTGAAGATAGAGAGCAAAAGAAACAGTGAATAATCACCATGAAATAACAGCCAGCGCCTCCTTCCTTTCTCTCTTCTCTTCAGAGTTAGACTTCCAGAGTCTTATGCCAAAAAGGGACAGGTGTTCTTTTCCATCCGGCTCCCCCATGAGCCTTTTCCTGTCAACAGGGGCTTAGAACTAAATAGGAAAGGCAGCCAGGGAAAGGACTAAGGGCCATAGAGCTAATATATATATATATATATATATATATATATATATATATATATATATATATATATATATATATATGACCTTTGAGATACATTGTGTACCCAGTCAACCCTGAGCTTTGATCTGGATATTATAGTGTCGCCTTCCACACCTTCCACTACACCCCTGGGACTCTCGGATACTCGAGGTGGCTCTAGCTTACAGCCTTTCTCTGAGGAGTGATTAGGTAAACCTAAATAGAGGAGCAGAAACAAGGGCACCAGAAGAAGGTTAAGACAAACAAAAAAAATAAAATCACTACAAACCAGCAGCCCACCTCTAGGCACACGGTTGTGCACTGTCCCTCGTAAGGCTTGTCATGTTTGTATCACCCAGTGCAGTGTGTCCAACAGAACAAGTCAGGCCTGAACAGAAGGGAAGTCTGAAGAGAGACAGCGGTCAAAACGAGATACATCATAGCTGTGTAGAAAATCAGTTAGAAGTAACTCATAAGTTAAATGTTCTGTTTTAGTTTTTGGTTTATTAAGGCATGTTTCTCTGTGTAGCCTTGGCTGTCCTGGACTCATTTTGTAGACCAGGCTGGCCTCAAACTCAGAGATCTGCCTGCCTCTGCCTCCTGAGGGCTGGGATTTACAGGCATGCGCCACCATGCCTACCTAAGTTAAGTGTTCTCATAGACAACGTTGACAACACAGAAGCACACATGTGGGTAACATAGAGAGCAAAACTTAGAATCTTTATTTTACCAAGAGAAGGGCTGGGACAAAGTTTACTTTGCATAAGGCCACATGGCCAGTAAGTGAAACATCAGTCTTTAGGACCCTAAAACCTGCCCCTGTGCTGTACAGCAGGCACTGCCTCAAACATAGGCAGGTTCAGGGTCCATGTCTCTAACACAGGTGCAGGTGCATGCCTCTAACATAGGTAGGTGCAGGGTGCATGCCTCTAACACAGGTGCAGGGTACATGCCTCTAACACAGGTGCGGGGTGCATGCCTCTAACACAGGTGCAGGTGCATGCCACTAACACAGGTACAGGTGCATGCCTCTAACACAGGTGCAGGGTGCATGCCTCTAACACAGGTGCAGGGCGCATGCCTCTATCATAGGTAGGTGCAGGGTACATACCTCTAACACAGGTGCAGGTGCATGCCTCTAACACAGGTGCAGGGACATGCCTCTAACACAGGTGCAGGCTGCATGCCTCTAACACAGGTGCAGGCTGCATGCCTCTAACAGGTGCAGGGACATGTCTCTAACACAGGTGCAGGGCGCATGCTTCTCTCATAGGTAGGTACAAGGCACATGCCTCTAACACAGGTGCAGGCACATGCCGAGGCAGCTCTTGCTTGTAACTGAGCCTTAAGGACAGACCAGCCATTTGGCAGCAGTTTTCTAGAGAGTGTCTGCGCTGACAGAAGCGAGCGGCGGGCTTTCAAAATTGGTATAAACTGGGATGCTGCTCCTGCGTGGCAGAGGGAAGCACTGGCCTCATCGTTACTCAGCTTTCTTGGTACATTTCCTTTCCTTTCGAGCCAGATTATACTTTAATCCAGTTGTTTTCATGTTCAGTAAATCCAAACCATGTTTAACCGGTTTATTCATTGCAGTGTCCCCAAGGTGTAGAAAGTTTTGTCCTTTCAACTGCACTGGGGATTTGTCGTCTCTCTCTCTGCAAAGGGATTTTCTTGGTGTAATCTGAACACTTTGACCTGTGGGTTTTTTGTTTTTGTTTTTTTTCCACCAGGCACAGATCTGGGAGGCTTGACCCTTTGTGTGCTGTGGATCCCAGACAAGAGCCTTCTGCTCTGACGGACAGTAGGCACCGATGTCAAGGCTGTTAATCACATGTAGCTGCTGCTTCTTCAAGACCTTGTTGCTCTTTGTCACCGCACTCAGCTGTCTGGTTTGCAGTGCTTCCTCCGTAGGGACAGACCTGCCACTTGGGGACAGTATGCTAGAGAGGTTTTGCTTGAGAGCAGTTTGGGAGTTGACAGTTTAACTTCAGCTGGTGTGAGGGACATGGTTCTGGGATTGCTCTGATTTGGTGAGCTCACTGGTCCTCACAGATGGACTGGGGGAGACATATTGTTATAACCTCCATGGGGGCAACTTAGCAATAACTCTAAAGTGACATTCATTGGACACATATTCTCTGTCATCGTCACTTGGATGTGCCTGTATTATGTCAGAAACTGGCACACTGGCTCCCAGTTGCCCCAAGACTGAAGTGCAAAGAGAATATTTCACCATTTTATTTTGATAGGCTCGCACCGTAGCCCTGGCTGTCCTAGAACTTGCTCTGTAGACCAGGCTAGCCTCAACTCACAGAAATCGGCCTGCCTCCTCCTCCCAAGTGCTGGGATAAAGGTGTGTGCCACCATGCATATAGCATTTCATTTTTAAAGAAAGCAGGTCGGTGACGGTACAAGGAGGAACAGGCAGGCGGACCTCTGTGAGTTCGCGAGTTCGAGGCCAGCCTGGTCTGCCAAGCTAGTTCTAGGACAGCCAAGGCTACACAAAGAAACCTGTCTTGAAAGCAAGAAGAAGACAAAGGAAGAGGGAGAGAAAAGAAAGGAAGGAAAGAAGAAAAGAGGAGAAAAACAACAGGACAACACTTTATCCAGGATGATTTTGACTCACAGAAGCATTGTAAAAATACAATAACAGTTTCCAAAGACCTCCTCACCTAGTTTCCCTTCGTGTCAATGTGTGACCATGACACATCTGTTAAAAGCAGGAAACTAGGGGCTGGATAGATGGCTCAGAGGTTAAGGGCACTGACTGATCCTCCAAAGGTCCTGAGTTCAGTTCCCAGCAACTACATGGTGGCCCACAGCCATCTATAATGTGATCAGATGCCCTTTTCTGGCCTACAGGTGTTCATGAAGGCAGAGCACTGTATACATAATAAATAAATAAATAAATCTTTAAAAATAAAAAGTAGGAAACTAGTACTGATATGTTGTGCATTAATTACAAGCTTTGCCCTTTGCTAGTTTTCTAACATTCTTGCTTAGCTCCAGACCCCATTGCAGGCCCCTACCTTTCATTAGTCTTTTTGGCCTCCTGTGGTCGGTGACACTACAGAGCTGTAGCACCTCCGCAGCTTTATATTGAGAATATTATCTGTTCCAAAACAAGTAAAAAAAAAAAATTAAAAAGAAAGCCTCATTAGAACCACAAGTAATCTTAGTAACAACCCAGTCAAGTGTCTCTTTCAGATATGGAAAGGAATTCTCAGAGCACCACCCTCAACCACCCCTAGGCTAGAAACTAACAGGGTAGAGAAGGCTGAGAGGAGGGCCTGCATCCCCCCAGCGCCCCCACTCTACCCACCCCCCCACCTCCACCACCCCCGGACTCCCCACCCCCACACCCAGCAGGCTTGCGGTCAGGCCTCAGCTGTTTCTACTATTAATGTTTCGGTTTGGCTTCATCCTACACAATCTTGTAAGATCCATCCATCTTGTGTATCAGCAGTTCGCTTCCAAAATCAAACAGTTAGGGGCTGGCGAGCTGGCTGGCTCAGCGGTTAAGAATGGCCACAGCTCTTGCAGAGACCCAGGTTCAGTTCCCAGCACCCGTTTTGAGTGGCTCGGAGGGAGCTGGCGTCTGAACTCAGTGGGCACATATACACACACACACTTGCACAGAGACACATAATTTGAAACTAAATCTTTTTCAAACAAATTGCAAAATCAAATTTAAAAACAACAACAACAACAACAACAACAACAACAACAACAACAAAAGCAGCTCTTGGTAGAACTTTTCATGGTGCCTAAAAACCCATTCACAAAAGCAGGTGTTTTCCCATGTGACCTGTACCTACTCAGAAATGCGACACCAACTCACTCTCTTCAGGGAGACACTGGTCTAGTTTCACTCCGACTAAAAACTTGTTTCAGACTCTTAGTCTTCCCGCCCAGGTGCTGCTGATGGGGGGCGGTCTGAGGGTGCTGTGTAGGCTGGGGCACAGTGAGAGGACACCTTCATTTCTCTGCAAAGTATTAGAGAAACACTAAAGGCAACAGTCCATACATATGCCTTTGGCTGGCTTTTCCTTGGACTTACCCTGAGCTTCTCAAGAAGGAAGGAGCCAAGTCTTGTCTCATGCAAGGACTGTACAAATCTCCCGAGATCCTCTAATATGTGGAAATTCACCAAATGCATCTAGGGGGAGGATGGGATCTCAGTTGACAAAACGCATCGCATCCGTCAGATTGGGCTGTAGGCAAACCTTTAAGGCATTTTCTTAGTGATTGATGGAGGAAGGCCCAGCCTGTTGTGAGTGGTGCCAATGCTGGGCTGGTGGTTCTGGGTTCTGTAAGAAAGTAGCTATGAAAGCCATAGAGGCAAGCCACTAAGCAGCACTCCTCCGTGGCCTCTGCATCAGCTCTTGCCTCCAGGTTCTCACCTGGGTTGAGTTCTTGCCTTGGCTTTCCTCCCTGGGCTGTCTTGGGATGTGAAAGCCAAATAAATTCTTTCTTCTCCAAGTTGCCTTTGGACATGGTATTTCACCATAACTAATGAAGAGAGTGTCCAGTTTGTTTGGGAAAGATTGGGAGGTGTGGACTTGTTGGAGATGCGTCCCTAGGCATGGGCTCTGAGGTTTCAAAAGACTCCTGCAATTTCCAGTGCTCTCACTCTGCCTCCTACTTTCAGATCAAGAGGTGAGGTCTTAGCTGTTCCTGCTGCTGTCATGGACTCTAACCCACTGACACCATAAGCCCAATGAAACTCTTTTCTCTTGTAAGTTGCCATGGTCTTGGCGTTTTGTCACAACAATAGAAAAGCGACTGATACAGGATCCAACCCAGGAAGAACATGCTCTAAGCACTCACCAGCCCACTGAGTCTCCTAGTTCCTAACCGACTTTTTTTTTTTTTTTTTTTTTTGGATTCTCAAGACAGGGTTTCTCTGTGTTACCTTGGCTGTCCTGGACTCACTTTGTAGACCAGCCTGGCCTCGAACTCACAGTGATCCACCTGCCTCTGCCTCCCAAGTGCTGGGATTAAAGGCGTGCACCACTGCCCGGCTTCCTAATCGGCTTTTAATGCTAGAATCAGACCTCCCCTGCCCTCTCCTTGTGACAAACCCTATGCTTATGAGGGGCAGATAGAGGCACAGGCCAGACAATGACAAGACTGAAAACTCAGAAAGATTCACAAACACTAAAACTTGCTGAATCGCTTTCAAAGCTGTCGTGGTTCCAACAGCAAACCGCTGGCCACTCAGAGCCAAAGGACATGGTCCGAGGAAAGCCTGAGAAAAGGACCAACTATGGAAACAAGAGCAACACGTGAGGCAGATGAAGGGAGAGGCTGCTCCCTGAGGCCGGGCCTGTGGGGACAATCGCCACCAAGGTTGCACCGGGGGTTTCTGGATGAGAGCTGTGGAAAAGCCACCTGGCAGGAGCTAGGGCTTGCAATAAAAAATAAAATAAAATAAAAATAAAAGACCCATAGGTTGAGGCTGGAAAGATGGCTCAGTGGTCAGGAACACTGGCTGCTCTTCCAGAGGACCTGGGATTCAAGTTCCAACACCCTCTTCTGGCCTTCATAGGCACCAGGTGTGCAAGCGGTGCACAGACACACATGCAGGCAAAACTCTCATAACACATAAAATAAAATGAAAGACATGACCTGTAGAAGAGCCATTTTCATGATCCCACTGGATTCTGCAGGACTGCAATCCAGCCAGACAGCTGTGAAGCCACAAAAGCCACAGACACAGCAGACACATACATAGCACACCTGAGAAAGTCAAGTGTGTGGCTCCCACATGGCAAAGGCTGAAGCGGTCTAATCCAACATGGATTACCCAACCAGTAGAAATGTTCACTATTTAAAAATAATTTCAAAGTCAGGCATGGTGGCGCACGCCTTTAATCCCAGCACTCGGGAGGCAGAGGCAAGCAGATCACTGTGAGTTCGAGGCCAGCCTGGTCCAGAACAGCCAAAGCTACACAGAGAAGCCATGTCTCAAACAAACAAACAAACAAACAAACAAACAAACAAGATATAAAGGTTTAAACAGTTAAGAAAATAATTTCAGCTGGGCGTGGTGGCACACACCTTTAATCCCAGCAATTGGGAGCAGAAGCAGGCAAATCGCTGTGAATTCGAGGCCAGCCTGGTCTACAAATTGAGTCCAGGATGGCCAAGGCTCCACAGAGAAACCCTGTCTCGAAAAACAAAACAAAAAAACCCCAAACATAATAATAATAATAATAATAATAATAATAATAATAATAATAATTATTATTATTATTATTATTATTTCAATAATGAGTATTCTATCTACATTATTTCTAACTCCTCCCTTGTCCCTCCGACTTTCTCCCAAAGTCCTGACTTCTTTAATTACTATTGCTATTCATACACACATATGTATGTATAAACATTACCTGCTAAGTCTGCTTAGCATTTCCTGTATGTATATGCGCTTAGGGCTGAGCACTTGGGGTCGGATAACCTACGAGAGGTCTTGTCTCTGGAGAAGACTGATTCTTCCTCTCTCAGCTGCCATTAATTGCCTACCGCCCTTCCTCTTAAGTGGGCATGTGAGAGCATGCCCAGCTGCATTGGCAGGTCAACTGGGGTTGCCATGTTCAGCTCATGCCTAGGTGACCGTGATGTTGAGAGTTCATGGCTGCAACTTCCCTCTCATATAGAAGATATTATCTTACAGCAGACTTCCTGGTCCTCTGGCTTTTAATCGCCCTGCCCCCTCTTCCAAGATGCCCCCTGAGCCTAAGGTAATAGGGGTTGTGTTGTAGGTCTGTCAGTTGGGGTTGAGCACTCCACAGACAGCTGTGGATTTGTGTCATGGTCTCCATCCATCTGCTGCTGTTAAAAAGATGCTGCTTTGGTGAAGGGTGGGCACTGCCCTTATGGGACTGTGACAGCACAGGATGTGTGACAAGGGCCAGGCCTGGGGGTTAGAGATGGTGCGTGCTGGCAAGGTTTTGGGGACTTGGCCATCATCAGAATATGCACTTAGGGAAAAAAAAAAGTCTTAATTCTAGTGAAAGTCTAGGTGACAAAATGTTGGGACAGGGCAGCTGTGTAGAGCTCTTCCTACCTAGTTCATAGGGGAAGAAGTTGGGGTGATTTACCCTGGGTTTAAATTCGGTGGTGAGGGCTGGAGAGATGGCTTAGAAGTTAAGAGCACTGCCTGCTCTTCCAGAGGTTCTGAGTTCAATTCCCAACAACCATATGGTGGCTCATAACCATCCATAATGAGATCCGGTGCCCTTTTCTGGTGTGCAGGAAGAATACTGTATACATAATAAATACATCTTAAAAACAAATAAATAAATAAATTTGGTGGTGGCACACACTTTTAATGCCAGCATGTAGGAGGCAGTGGCAGGTGGAGCTCCGTGAGTATGAGGCCAGCCTTAGACTACAGAGCAAGTTCCAGGACAGCCAAGGCTACGCAGAGAAACTCTGTCTCGAAAAACCAAAAAAAAAAAAAAAAAAAAAAAAAAAAAAATAATAATAATAATAATAATAATAAAAATAAAATAAATAAACTTGCTAAACCCTGTCTTCAGGGCTTGCTGACTCTACCTGCCTTCTTCTGAGGAGGTAAGTACCAATAAAGGACCAGCTCTGCCTCCCCAGAACCTCAGGCTCTCTCTTGAAGTTTCCTGTGTTCTCCTGGACACGCCCCACCTCCCCAGAACCTTGGGCTCTCTGGGGATGCTTGCTGTATTTTCCTGGACACGCCCCAGCACCTAGACACTAGCAAAGTGTCTCAGGAAGGTGAGCGTGTGTGTGATAGTGACAGTTTACGTTATTTATCGTGGGGGAGGGGCGCGCACGTCATGATGCACTTGCAGAGGGCAGAGAACAACACCTGGAGGGAAGTCCTAGGAATCAGCAGGCACCTTTCCTCCCCCCCCCCCCACTGAGACATCTTGCTGGCCTGTGATATTGCATTTTGTTCAAAGCCAGTGTAGATTTCAGGCAAGTGACCAGTTCTGTTCAAATGTGCAATTGAGAATCCTCCCCAAAATAAAGACCCAGAGTCCTAGAGAGCTACCCTGTGACTTCTCAGAGACGGTGTGCCTAGTTGCAGGCTTTCAGATGTTGTGACAGCTCGTCATTGAACTCTCCTGTGCCTTGAAGTTGAAATAATGAGCAATTAAGAGAGAGAGTGAAAACTACAGGTAGGTGAAAATTAACACAATGTGAGGGACGCGGTGCTGATTGGGAAACAGGTTCACTTCCTATCTTTAGAAATCAGCTGATATATATATATATATATATATATATATATATATATATATATATGTTTAAAGCTTGGAAATAATGTTCATCACCATTTATAAATTATCCTATGGCTTGTACTTGAAAAGCCAAGGAAATTCAAGGTAGGCCATTAGGGGTAGCCAGCCTGGTCACTGCCTTACTTATTTCTTCAGAGGATCTACGGGGCAGGCAGCAACTCCCTCTTCTCTCTGAAAGCTGCCTGCCAGGCAGGGCTGGATTAGAGCAATGCTCCCCATTTTCTGCTCACGGTGTCTGGGTTTCGCAGAACCTGCTTTGGAGCCCGGCCTCTTTCCTGTTTATTTGCAGATGCACCAATTCCAGACTTGGGAGTGTCATGGCTTGACTTTGATGTGTCCCCCACAGCCTCCTGAATTGAAAGCTTGGTCCTCCAGCTGTTGACACTATTGTGAAAGATGGCGGAAGCCCATCCATAGGAGCATCTTTTGGAAGATTATATCAGTCCCTTCCCCCTTCTGTGCTTCCCGCCTGCTGCACAATCCCGTTACTATGGCGCTCTGCCTCACCACTGCCCCATGGACCAAGGACTGTGAGCAGAAACCATGAGCTCAAAACAAACCCATTCTTTCTTGAGTTATCTCTGGCGTTTTGTTACAGCAAAAAGTCTTCACATAGGGTTTAGTGCAAACAATGGGGAAATGAGGCAGATGTTTTTCCTGGACCCTCAAGACCCATTACTAAGGAAGCCATGAGGAGATGTCTTACTTACGGTTCCTATTGTGGTGATGAAAGGCCGTGACTAGCCGGGCAAGGGTGGTGCACATCTTTAATCCCTGCACCTGGGAGGCAGAGATGGGTGCCTATATGTGAATACAACAAGGCCATCCTGGTCTACAGAGTGAGTTCTAGGACAGCCAGGGCTACACAGAGAAACCCTGTCTCAAAAAAAAACAAAAACAAAAAAACCACAAACAAACAAAAACCCAGCACTTAGGAGGCAGAGCCAGGCAGCTCTCTGTGAGTTTGAGGCTAGTCTGATCTACAAAGTGAGTTCAGGACAACCAGGGCTACAGAGAGAAACCCTGTCTCAAAAACCAAAAAACCAAAAAAACAAAAAAACCAAAAAAAAAAAAAAAAAAAAAAAAAAAAAAGGAAGGAAGACAGAAAAGAAGAGAAAGAAACACCATGGTTAAAACAACTTAAGGAGTAAAGGGTTTATTTGGCTTACGTATCCTGAATCACAATCTGCTGAGGCAAGCCAATGCAGGAGCTGATGGAGAGGGCATGGACAGGTGCCACTCACTGGCTTCCTCCCTATGGCTTGCTCAGCCTGCTTTCTTATAGAACCCAGAGGTGGCCCCACCCACAATGGGTTGAGCCCTCCCTCACCAATTAATAGTTAAGAAAATGCTCTGTAGGCTTGTGGACAGGCTGATCTTATGGGGGGCACTTTCTCAATTGGGGTTCCTTTCAGATGACAAGTTGTGTCAAGTTGACATAAAACTAGCCAGCACAGGAGACCATCATAGTGTGGCTTGAGAAAGAAAGGAAGCTGCTATGCAGAGCTGGTGTGGAGTACATGGGAAAAGGGCTGTGCTTCCAGGAGCCATGGTATATTATCTTACTTTTCTATTGCTATAGTAAGACATCATGATCAAGGCAACTTTTAGAAGAAAGAGTTTTTGGGGTTAGGTAGATGGCTCCGTGGTTAAGAGCACTGGCTGCTCTCCCAGGGGACCCAGGTTCAATTCCCTGCACCCACACAGGTGCTGGCAGCTCACAGTAACTCCAGTTCCAAGAGATAAGACACCTTCACACAGACATGCATGCAGGCAAAACACCAATGCACAAAAAATAAAAATAAATAAATAATTTAGAAAGAAAGAGTGAGAGAGAGAAAGAAAGAAAGAAAGAAAGAAAGAAAGAAAGAAAGAAAGAAAAAGAGCCAGGAGCAGTGGCGTATGCCTGTAATCCCAGAACTTAAGAGGCAGAGGCAGGAGGATCTCTGTGAGTTCAAGGCCATACTGGTCTACAAAGTGAGTCCAGGACAGCCAAGGCTACACAGAGAAACCCTGTCTTGAAAAGCCAGCATTTGAAAAAAACATCGAATCTCTGAAGAAAGAAATTGAAGAAGACATCAGAAAATGGAAAGATCTCCCATGCTCATGGATTGGGAGAATCAACGTAGTAAAAATGACCATCTTACCAAAGCAATTTATAGATTCAATGCAATTCCTATCAAAATACCTACACAAATTTTACAGACCTTGAAAGATCAATTCTCAACTTCATATGGAAAAACAAAAAAACCAGAATAGCTAAAGCAATCCTATACAATAAAAGATCCTCCATAGGAATCTCCATCTTTGATGATCTCAAGTTGTACTGTAGAGCATCAGTAATAAAAACAGCATGGTGCTGACATAGACATAGACTGGTTGATCAATGGAATTGAATTGAAGACCCAGAAATAAATCCACACACCTATGGTCATTTGATATTTGACAGAGAAGCCAAAACTATACAATGGAAAAAAGACAGCATCTTCAACAAATGGTGCTGGTCTAATTGAATGTCTACATGTAGAAAATGAAAATAGATTCATATTTATCACCCTGTATAAAACTAAAGTCTAAGTGTATTAAAGACCTCAACATAAAACCAGACACACTAAATCTGTTAGAAGAGAAGGTGGGAAAGCGCCTAGAACTCATTGGCACAAGAGACAACTTCCTGAACAGAACACCAATAGCTCAGGCTCTAAGATCAACATTTAATAAGTGTGACCTCATGTAACTGTAAAGCTTCTGCAAGGCAAAGAACAGAACAATACGACAACCTACAGACTGGGAAAAGATCTTCACCAACCCTACATATGACTGAGGGCTAATATCTAATATATATAAAGAACTCAGGAAATTAAACACCACCAAACCAAATAATCCAATTAAGAAATGGGGTACAGAGCTAAACGGAGTATTCTCAGCAGATGAATATCGACTGGCTGAAAAACACTTAAAGAAATGCTCAACGGGGAAATGCAAATCAAAATGACTCTGAGCTTCCATCTTACACCCATCAGAATGGCTAAGATCAAAAATGCAAATAACAGCACAGGCTGGAGAGGATGTGGAGAAAGGGGAACGCTCCTTCATTGCTGGTGGGAGTGCAAACTTCTATAACCACTTTGGAAATCAATCTGGCGCTTTCTCAGAAAACTGGGAATAGTGGTACCTCAAGACCCAGCTATACCACTCCTATGCATATACCCGAAAGATGCTCCACCATATAACAAGGACATTTGCTCAACTAGGTTCATAGCAGTCTTATTTGTAATAGCTAGAACGTGGAAACAACCTAGAGGTCCTCAACCCAAGACTGGATAAAGAAACTGTGGTACATTTACACAAATGGAGTACTACTCAGCCATTAAAAACAAGGAAACATTGAAATTTGCAGGCAAATGGATGGAACTAGAAAAGATCATCCTGAGTGAGGTAACCCAGACCCAGAAAAACACACATGGTATATGCTCACTTAGAAGTGGATTTTAGCCCAACAAAAATGTCCTCTGAGAGACTCCATCCAGTGGGAGATTGAGACAGATACTGGGACTCAAAGCTGGACTCTGGGCAGAGAGCTGAGAGTTGTAGGGAGGGGTGGGGGTGGGGTGGACAGTCCGGGAGGGAGCAGGAGCCCCACAGGGAGACCACGAGGGCCTGTGGGTCTGGACACAGGGAGGCCTGTACAAACTGATGCACCAGCCAAGGACAGTGCAAGCAGAAAACCAAGACCCCACGTTCAGATGTAATGGATGGACTACCAATTCTCCAGGGGACGGGGTGGGGGATCACAGCTGGTGGTGAGGCTTTACCCATGGCTATCTCATCAGCCGTGACCCACCTTTTTGAAGAGTCATTCTCTGGTGCCCAGCCTTGGTACTGATTGGAAGAACTCAAAATGAAAGAAGTGCCTCTTGGTGTCACCTGTGACCCCAGAAGAAACCCTTGAGACTAAGGCCCAAGCGGTGTCTCAGGGAAGCAGGGATCTGCTACTTGCAGGTCCTCAGAGGCCACCACCCTCCACTTCAAGTAGAAACAGGAGTCCATGGAGTTTCTTTGGTTTCATTTTTAAGATTTTAAAGCTTTTGCCGGGCGTGGTGGCACACACCTTTAAGTCTCAGCACTTGGGAGGCAGAGGCAGGCGGATCGCTGTGAGTTCGAGGCCAGCCTGGTCTACAAAGCTAGTCCAGGACAGCCAAGTCTACACAGAGAGACCCTGTCTTAAAGTTTTTATTTTACGGGTATTTAGCCTGCCTGTGTGTCTATGTACCACTTGTTCACCTGATGCCCACAGAGGCCAGAGGAAAGCGCTGTCCCCTGGAACTGGAGTTACAGTTGACTGTGAACTACCAGGTGGGGGGCTGGGGATCCAACTGGAACCTTCTGGAAGAGCAGCCAGGGCTCTCAACCTCTGAGCCGGCTCTATATCCTACACCCACAATCTAAACCCTATCCAGGGTAGGAGTTGCTTATGCTATTTCGTAGACTCTGCCTTCATTTTATTAAGCATTTTTGTTGAGCCCAACTACCCAATGAATGAAGGGCAAGCACATCCGGGCACACACCGAGTAGCAGAGTTATTATGCCAACAGTAGAAGGAGTTCTGCAGGTCCATAGCTACAACTAGACAATGCTGGCGCTGGGCTAGCGAGGGCATCAGAGCACAGAGTGAGTTCACTGATTGCAGCTGTGGTAAATAAATAAGTGTGTGCAGCAACTAAAAAAAAAAAAAAAAAAAAACAAGCCAAAACAGAAATACCTGCCTTGCAGAGGTGCACTTAGATGTGGCTCTCCCTGCCTTCAGGTTTTCCTGTGGTGGTGTCCTTGGGGGAGAGAGAGAGAGAAAAAAAAAAAAAGCAGGGAAAATATTTTGCATGTTGTATTTGATTTCTTATCGCTGTCGTTGCTTGTGTTTTTGAGACAAGGTCTTCCTCTGTAGCCCAGGCTGGCCTTGAACTTGCCATGTAGGTGAGGATGGCTTTGAACTCCTGATCTTCTTGCCTCCACTTCCCTATTCCTGCATAATGTTGTGGTTGAAATAGCTCTCCCCCTCACCTCTGGCCTACCTGCCACCTCCCATGTGTGCATCAAGTGTTCCATGAGGCACTGCCTGGGTTAAAACTGGAGTCGGACACCCAAGCCCTCCCCTCCCATGAAGAACTCAGCTTTGGTCCCTCGGCTGGTCTGATCCATAGTCTCCTATATTCAGAGGCAGCTCAGAGTCACCTGGGTGGCGGGGAGGAGGCACCACATGCATTGCTTTGGGCTCATCCGTAGGGCCTGAGGTCCTCAGCAACTAAAGCAAGCAAGACTGTGCCAGCCTTTCGGGTCTGACAGCGTCGGGTCCACTTTGAACCAGGGGTAACCCACATTAACCCCCCAGGCAAACTTGAGTTCTCCATCTTGTATCAAGAATCACTCATTTTCCTTATTCCAGGGGTGCTGGGGAGACCTGCTGTGCTACCAAGAGACACTGGGGCTGCGAAGACCTGGCTTCCTCATTTCCACATCCACAGAAGATGGAGACTGTAGCTTACTTGCTCCCGGCGGGGGAGGGGGTAGTGGGGGGGTTGAGAGGGTGGGGGGTAGAAGCAAGCTTCGGGAGTCAGTTCAGGGGTGCAGCTCTGTTCGGCATACCAGCCCCCCCCCCCCTCCAGCCTCCCCACAGACCATGAACGCTCTGCTCAGGATCCCAGGCTGCTTGCTGCCAATTACAAAAGGACTCTTAACTCCGCTTTCGCAGCCCCTTGATTGATAGCGCTGGTGAGTGAAATTATAAGCCTTAATGATCACGTTAATTTTGGGGGAAAGGGAAGCGGTCAGGAGAGGCCCTCAATCACAGACTCCGCAATCAGCGGGGTGAGCTCAGTGACAGGCCAGAGCAGGAGAAGAGGGAAGAATTAACTTTTTAAAAGGTCACCAGAGAGTAGGGGGAAGAGCAACCAGACACAAGGACCAAGGCTCACCAACAGTCCTGAGGCCTGAAGATGCACCCATCCTGTGCATTTGGACCTAGCTACAGCTGGAGACCCTTGGTGGTTTCACAGTTGTATCAGGCTGGCATCTAGCTCAATAGCTGGGTACCTGGCACAAAGCGCTGGGTTCAACACACAACACACACACACACAGCACACACGCATACAACATGTATATAACACACACCTGACAACACACTCACACATAACACATACACACCAACATACACAACACACAACACACAAAAAAAGCGCACGCAAAACACATTCACATAGTACACACACAACACATTCCCACAACGCACACACAACACAGTCACACACAACACAGTCACACAACACACACAACACATATTCATATACAACACACACACTGCTGATGTCTAGGCCATACCTCCAGGGAGGCTGGGATGCAGCCAGGGTACTGAGTTTTTATAGCTCCCCAGGTGATCTCAGGAGCAGCCAAGGTGGAGATGGACTTGTCAGGTTGGAAGGATTTGGGAGGGAGGCCAGTAGCCAAGGTTAAGCACATTTGGAAATGGGCTTAATCTGATTAGTCGAAGCAGCAAGAGAACTTCTCCTGGGGGCCTCCTGGGCCCATTGGACGATGGTGATGATGGGTATTAGAGGGAGGGCAGGTAGGTCTTGCTCAGCTGGATGTTCCTTTTCACAGATGACACCCAGAGAAGCAGAGAAGAGGGAGTAGCTTGATAACCCATCATCACATGGCCATAACTTTTGACCTTTGCCCGTGTTCCTTCCCCCAGGCCTATGGCTGAGGAGACACCCAGACCAAGCAGGGTGGACAGGCTCTGTCTGTCTTCTAGCCTTCATGACCCTGGCTCAGTGTCCTGGGACACAGACACCAGAAGATGTTAGTGGCACTGGTACCCTGGGCAGAATAAGGCTACCCTGCTAGTTTAAAGGGCAAAGCTAGGACCGTGGTGTCCTCCTGACATTGACTCTGCTTGCGGTTTCCAACTGAGCATCGTAGCACTTCTGCATGACATAAAGATGCCAGGACGCGCGGGGCAGCACTGTGGTTTCTCATCTGAGTCTGATGGGCCAGCTGGCTGCGTGCAGCTGAGTGCTCGCGGCCTGCCCCAGCGGGCCCAGTGGAGGTTAGCAGCATTTGGAGAAAAAGAGCTAGCACATGTTCCAAAAAAAAACCTACAAGCACTACTAAAAATGCAGACCACGTGGGGAATAAGCCATTTGTCATTTGTGGTAAGGGTATTGGAGTTAACTCAGTTTAGGGAGAGTTACTGGCTGGCCTGCTGCCCCTGCAGCCTACACAGTAATTCCATCCTTTCTTCCTCCCTCCCCCAGGGCGAGGGCGGGGTGGTGGTGGGGGTTGTGTGTGTGTGTGTGTGTGTGTGTGTGTGTGTGTGTGTGTGTGAGAGAGAGAGAGAGAGAGAGAGAGAGAGAGAGAGAGAGAGAGAGAGAGAGAGAGAGGGAAAGGAAATTAATTTCAGAAGTGATTTTTTAAAATGAGAACCTGTTCCCGGGTTGGTTGTTTTTAATTGCAGTGCTGTGGGCGGAGCCCAGCGACTTGTGGGCGTGTATTTTACACGGAGTGACACTCCAGCCTCAGATAGCTTGGCTTACTTAGCGAAACCTTAAACTGTAGAGGACATCAGCTAAATTGCTTCTTCGTCTCCATGCATCCACTCTCTTCCCGACCTTCCGTGTGACATGTGAAACTTTCTCGGGTTCACAGAAGTGGCCTCGCAGCGCAGCTCTGACCGTGGGGGTCGGGCGGGACCTACTTACCCGGAGCGTCATATGGGAAGCATATTAATGATGAGGAACATATGCATTTTCTGCATTTTTTTCTAACAGCCTCTGAAGTGTTCATCAAGCCTTTGTCTGATTAAGCACTTTTAAATTCTGAGCAGTGAAATGGGGCCTCTCAGACCCTCTTGGCAGGAGTGCAAATTGATGCAACCCTTTGGGAGAGCCATTTGGCTGTTCCCATCGGAATTAAAAATGCATATGGTCTTTGACCCAGAAACACCACGAAAGACTTCACCCTACAGAAATACCCCTACAAGGCCACACAAAAAAAGTATTTCTAGAAGTTCAGTTCTCTGCAGTGTAGTTTGGTGTAGTGAGAAGCTATCACTCACCAAAGAGGCAGCCAGGGAACCATCCATAATGTGACATTCCCAGTATGCTTGCTATTTTATGTCAGCTTGACACAAGCTGCCATCGTCTGGGAAGAGGGAAACTCAACTTAGAAAACACCCCCACCAGATGGGCTGTGGGGCCTTTTCCTGATTGGTTACTGATGTGGAAGGGCCCAGTCACTGTGGGAGGTGCCAGGGCTGGGCAGGTGGTCCTGGGTACCACAAGTATGGTTCCTTCATGGCCTCTGCTGCAGTTCCTGCCTTGACTTCCTTCTTCCCAAGTTGCTTGTGGTGATAGTGTCTTATCACAGCAATAGAAACCTAAGCCACCAAAGCAGCTACACTGGGATAATATCCAACCAGGTGTGTAGCCACGGGACAGTCAGACACAAGGGGAAAGTAGATGGTTCCATTTTAATTAAAAATAAAATAAAATAAAATAAAATAAAATAAAATAAAATAACTAGGCATGACAGGACAGGCCTATAACCCCAGCTTCGAGAAGGTGAGAAAGAACCAAAAATAAAATTAAATTTAAATTTAAAAAATTTTAAAGGTCGGGCGGTAGTGACACACACTTTTAATCCCAGCACTCAGGAGGCAGAGGCAGGCGGATCGCTGTGAGTTTGAGGCCAGCCTGGTCTACAAAAGCAAGCCCAGGACAATCAAGGCTACACAGAGAAACCCTGTCTTAAAAAAAAACCAATAAATAAATAAGTAAATAATAATAATAATAATTTTTAAAAGGTGAGTTAGGAGGAGGATTAGAAGTTTGAGGCTAGCTTGGGCTAGGTAGGAAGTCCCTCTTGAAAACAAAGAAACAGAGACGGAGGAAGACAGTCATGGGGCATGTCTCTGGCTAATGGGTTCAAGTCATGGTATTCTAAATTTGTTTAGAAACCTTGAGCTATCAGTGAAATAATTAAGAATCTTGAGCCATTGGCCAAAGCTAGACCCGTGGTCAATTCCAACCTCACGGGGAGGCGTTCCCTCCCAGGTGGGGTGAGGGGTGACTAATTGAACCGGAATGCTACCTGGTACAACTGGAACCTATTGTAACCTACTCAAGGGTTCTCAATGACCTTAACAGGGAACAAAATTCATGTGCCAAGCCACAGAACCCCGGTGCTCACTGGGATGCCTTGGTTTGCTGTTACAAATGAGACTCTCAACTCAGGCCATCGGCTTTTGCAAGAGTCCCCAACTGAAACAGCAGCAGCAGCAGCAGCAGAGGGCAGCGCCTGGAAGGGACAGCCTCGGGATGGGAAGTTGGCCTTCTTTACGTACTTTTCGTTCCTGAAACAGGTTCTTTTCCCATAGCCCAGCCCGGGCCCTGCTCCCCTCCTGCCTGCACCTCCCCTGTGCCCAGACCATACACGTGCGGAACCATTTCTGTGACGCTGGGAACCAAACTCGGGCCTTCACACATTCTAGGCTAAGCACACTATGAACGGAGCCCCAGGCCCAACCCTCTGTGCTTTCAGTGAATGGTGGCACATGCCTGCAAACCCTGTAGGCGGGGAGGCAGAGGCAGGAGGATTGTGACTTTCATGGCTACACAGCAAAGCCTTGTGTCTCAAACAAACAACAACAACCCCAGCTCAAATCAAGCCCACAAAACCGCAGTGTGCTCGTTTGACAGGTGGGTTTTCAAAATTCGAGAAGGTTATTTTGTTTTAGACGTATCACTTACATCTGAGGACAGAGGTGGAACCTTCGATTTATCTGTGCTTTGGGAATTGTTACCCAGGAGCGACGGAGCAAAACCTGACTGATGCATTGGATGAACAACCCTGGACCCGTCACCCCAGGTCTGACCTCTGTCTACAAGGAGTTAGTATTTATACCTGCTCGTGCCTGCGTGAAATGCTCACTCTAACATTTAAATGGCAGCAAGGAGTATCTGGTCTGTAGGTTGCAAAACTATATAAGTGATACCAAGTCACATCGATTGCAAGCAAATTCATTTTTCCATCCTCCAGGATCCTGATGTACCCCCACTCCCACCCCACTGAAACAGGGGTACCCCCCCAACCCCACTGCAACAGGGATACCCCCCAACCCCACTGAAACAGGGGTACCCCCCAACCCCACTGAAACAGGGGTACCCCCCAACCCCACTGAAACAGGGGTACCCCCCAACCCCACTGAAACAGGGGTACCCCCCCAACCCCACTGAAACAGGGGTACCCCCCCAACCCCACTGAAACAGGGGTACCCCCCAACCCCACTGAAACAGGGGTACCCCCCAACCCCACTGAAACATGGGTACCCCCCAACCCCACTGAAACAGGGGTACCCCCCCAACCCCACTGAAACAGGGGTACCCCCCAACCCCACTGAAACAGGGGTACCCCCCAACCCCACTGAAACAGGGGTACCCCCCAACCCCACTGAAACAGGGGACCTAGCCATTCGCTATCCACCACAGAATGTCTACTTTCTGTTGAAGGACATTTAAGTTGTGAAGTATAAACAGAGTTGGAGGAATGTCCCTCCAAACTTAGTTTTGTTCTTGTACGGTCCTGGGTCCAGAACCCAGAGCCGTGTGTGCAACAGGCAAATCTTCTGCCACTGTGTGCTGCCCATTCAGACGGACTTCCGGTCTCGGTAGAGCCAGCAGACAGGCCGTGGATGGTTGAACATTCATGTCTCCTATCTGCAAAGTCATTTCAGCCAAGAACTCTTGCTCAGCCTGCCACCCACAAGTCCATGCAGTTCACACCTGGTGTCCAGCAGAAGGGCCGTACCCCCCTAGTCTCCCCCCCCCCCAGATGTCCTGGGGACAGCTCCTATGGCTTTCTCCCCACTTTACTCACTAGTATAGTGGTTGCAAGCTCCTGGTCAGAGAAGGAAGACTGCTCATCGGCCTTTTTCTACCTCACACAGCAATTTTCCTAACAGATGCAGTTACATCTGAGAGTCGTAGAGAATGGGAATCTTATGTTTTATTTCTTTATTCATCATTTTACAAATGGGATTCACTGTTAAAAAAAAAAAAGAAAGAAATTGCCTTTGTAGCTAAGTTCTTTCTGCTCTGTGCCGGAGGACTCCGAGCTTTGGTTTTACACTAGCTAGGGCCGCCGCCACCTTGTAGCTAGTGGGAAAGAGTAAACCAGGGAGGCGGGAAAGAAATCAGGCAGCATTTACTTAAATTCAATATATTTTTATTCTTTGTAAATACAATGAGTACAACCTTTTAACTTCACAAATCAGTTAATTCACTTTGTACAAGAGAAGTTTGACTCTCCATCCTATGCTAGTCCAAGTGCTGAATTTCCCCCTCTCGGTGCTAGTACCTAATAAATCAAAAATGTGAAAAGTACAGCAGCTATTTAAAAATGTTTGTTTCTACGTTTCCATAAGTATAGACTCATATCCAAGGAGCAGCCTAGAGTGTAGGACGATGTGTGTGGTGGGTGTTTGTGTGCGCGCATGCGCACACGAGCACACATTCGAGGCTTTATTAGAAACCAGAGTTTTCTGAAAGGTGTTCAAGAGTCCCAGGCTGTTAGCAATGGATTGTTCAGGAATCTGTTTAGCACGCATCTCTTGTGGCTTGCATCCTTGTTCCTGTACCATCCGGTGTGACTCGCTGACCCTATTGCCTTTGGCTTCAGCACTGTGATGACGGGACAGCGATCAGCTTCACCCGGTCACCCGGCTCCACTTTATTTGGTTTTGCTGTTTGGACCCAACCTTCCCGGACTGAGGTTCTTTCAGTAGAGCGCTTCTGGTTTGAGATGCTATCCAACTTAAAGTCTTGCTGAGAAGCTCCTTATTGCCATCAGTTCCTTTGACGAGGTTGCCTGGCCTGCGGTATTATATTAAGAAGAGAAAACGAAAACAAAAACCAAAAAACAGAAAGGGGGTGGGAGTAGGGAAGGAAATTACACAGCATAAGCTACGTTTCACTTACTCACTTGGTTCTGAAGGCCACTTAATGAAGTATTATGATAGAAGGAAAACTTTTGATAATGCCTTTGATTTAAAACCTAAACATTATTTTTAAGTAAAGGCTCCAACCCAACCGAGTCCTGAGGGGCGCAGTATATGATGATGTTACACAAAGCTAGCCTTGATCAACTGACTTTATGTGCTAAAAAGGAAAAGAAAGTATGACTTTCAGCTTTCAATAGTTCAGCTCTTCCAGCTCAGAGGCAGAATGGCAGGCTTGGCCTGTGGTGGTGACCCCAGTTCACCTGTTGTGCCACCTGACATTTCCAGCTGTCCTGCTTGGGGGCGGGGGGGGGGGGGGTGGAGGGGGGGAGGAGCAGCAGGTCATAGCTGTTGTTTTGTGTCCACTGGCATTTTTTTCCCCAGAAGGCAACTCATTCCCAGGTTTCTTCCTTCCAGAAAGGTTTGTTAGTAGAGGCTGGTCCTGCATGGCGGAAGTCCATCTGATACTGGCCCATCTTGGAACGTGGGCACTCTCGGCTTAGATGTCGCTGGACTTGTACATATCTGAAAGCAGTCTTGTAATCGGCACGTTGCCGATGGTTTTTTTGAAAAACACTTCTTCTATGGTGGATGGGCTAATTGACCGTAAAGCTGGCAAAAGCAGCAGGAGTTTCCCGAAGCGGCAGGGTTGAGTGGGGTATCTGCAGTAGGAAGAAAACCACGAAAGCAACGTCAGAGCCCCACACAAGCAGGAACTTACATCGTCCCAGGGGTAACTTCCTGCCTTGGGCCTCTTCAGTGACATGTTGTCCCTGCAGTAGATGCCAGGACAGGCACCTCTGTCCCTGTTTCACAAGTACACTACCGGAATCCTCCAAAATAGGATAACAAGAATAACATTGCCCAAATCACATGTGCTGTCTGTCTGTCCTGTCTGTCTGTCCTTCCACCCATATCCCTCACCCCACCCCACCCACCTACCCATCTATCTATCTATCTATCTATCTATCTATCTATCTACCTATCTATCTCAACATTAGCAAGGGGAATACATTTTTATTACTAGAAAAATCAACTTTAAGACACCTGATGCTAATTTTAAACCAAATAATAAACGTAATGTTATCACTGTAGGCAGTGACCACAGGGTTGACTATGAAGCTGGTGGCAGAATTCATATCTTTAAATGCTCAGCTCTCTTGAACAGATTATTTCTTTCAAATAAAATGGCTTCTTTTTCTGAGCAATTCTTCACATTATTATTCAGGCATTATACTTTGTCACTCTCAGGAATAATTCCAACCTTATTACACTGCAAATTAAAGACCAAGCTCTGTTGGGTGGCAGTGCCACCCAACTTTCATGTCAATGAAATTGGCATATAATTAAAGATGTGAGAAATTGCTTAACAATTTCCTTACTTGATGTCCAACATACATTTGTACTCAGATATGCACGTCCAATTCCCCGAAATCTTTAGATGCTTGTGCCCCACCTCTCACACCCTCATGCTAGTCCAGCCAATGCCTTGGAGTCGGGTATCAATGCCATCCATCTATAAGAAAGCCTCCCTCCACTGAGGGAAAAAAAGCCACCTAAAGCCGAGCTCTGGGAACACATGTGTGACTGAGCCATGTTCCACCTCAGCCCTAGGTGCCAGGATCTGAGAGGCGTCAAACCCCTTCACAGGACCTTGTTAACTGTGTTTAGTGCCTAGTGGCCGCACTCTGCAGAGAGACAGTCTAGGGGAAGAGCTTCCATGCGTGCCTCTTAGCTCTGCCAAGAAGAGCTCCGTTCAGCTGGACACAAAGCTTATACTTCGCTCTGACCCCTGTTGGCTCTCACATTGTTACGCGTCACACAAACTCACAGACAGGGCACCAGACCACACTTAATGAAGTGGTGTGAATATGGTGACATTTATCTAGAGTTTAAAAAAAAAATGTTGGATGTGGTGGCTCATACCTATAATCCCAGGACTGGAGAAGCTGAGGCAGGAGGATTGCCATGAGTTCAGCACTAGCCTGACTACATAGTGATAACGAAATCCAGGCCAGCCTTTCTTATAGAGTGAAACCTTCAAACAAAGAAACAATAACCCCCCCCAAAAAAAGCCCAAACAAACAAAAATACCAACCAATTGCATTAATCAACAGAAAAGCAAAACACCTAAATTCCACCACTTTTTCTTTTTGCTGAGTGAGCTGCTAGACCTGCCTTTAGCTTTTAGTCTCTCTTCAGCGGTTCTGTTTCCTTTCCCAGGACTGGACTCAGCGCTCTGCAGAGTGGAGGTGTCAGGGATGCCTATACGGTGTTCGTGGCGTCCACCCGACATGCTAACCCTTTCCCACGACAGGAAACTGCTGCAGGAAATAACACATTCTGGAAAGGATGGATTTGGGAGAGTCCAGAAAGCCAGACAAACAAACTGCCTTGTGCACGTGCTGGGAGGAACACAGAGCCTTGTGTGTACAAGGCAAGCGAGTGCTCTGCCACTGAGCTGCACCCAAGCCTGAGAGTTAACTCCTGACTGTCCGAAAGTGGATTATCCACTCACCCATTCGACTTCTTTTATTCTTTAGTTGGAAAAGAGCTGGTCACTCAGTCAACAAGAATGGCATATTACACGTGAAACACAGCACCACCTAGATACAGTAACAGTGTGGGTGTGTCAGTGTGTCCGGCTGCTCAAGATTATTTTGTAGTGGGTTGAAGGACCACTCCACAAGATGAACTCACATGCCTGGTACTGTTGCCTAGACTAAGAACCTATGGCTGAGCAGGTCGTACGCCTTAGGAAAGAGCCTAGTATTATGTTGCTAACTGGGCAGTTATCAAACTGCATTCTGTATACCCATGGGTTTGCGCACTCCTCATCAGCGGCTCTTTCCGGGAGATGATGCTTGGTACAGAGACCCACATAACTGGTCCAACTGTAGACAACAAGAGGCTGTGATCGCTGAGCCACACATAGGGCATCTGTATCACAGCCCCCTCTCCACAGCGCTCAGGACTCATCTTAGAAGGGGGCTGGAATGAGTAAGAGGCAGAGGGGCCGGGAGACTGCTTTTGAAACAGGCTTTTCCAGACACACAGGCCTGTTGGACACATGAACTCACAGTGGCTGTGGCTGTGGCTGTGGCTGTGGCTGTGAACACAAGACTTGCCTAAGATCATGTCAGAGCCTCGTGAAGTCTCCCTCCCCTAGATGAGGCTCTCTCTCTGCAGTTGATGGCTGCTGGGGGAGGAGGGCAGCAATTTACTGCAGGGATGCAGCCCCAGGTACCTTGCCTAGGCTCCGGTGGACAGCCCAGGCCTGTGCAGGCAGCACCAACTGGACTCAGAGGTTTAAAAAAAAAGTTAATGAAGTTGGGAGGGAGATGTGGGGTTTGAATCTGGGAGGATTTGGAGTAGATTTGAAATGCTCAAATAATAAAGATGTATTTTTAATTTATTTTATAGACTATGTAACCCTGACTTCATCCATTAACATGAATAATGAAAAGTTTCCCTTTCAGTTCTAAATGTTTTGTGCCTATTCCAAATTCCTGATAGTCAGTTCCACTGTGGCATTGTGACCTGCCAGCTCCTAGCCAGCTCCTCATGTCCTGGAGGAATCACGGACAGGACACTGCCAGACACGTAAGTTTGCACGTTAGCTTTTCAGTTCAAATTCAGATCTTGTCTTTCCAGACAGGAGCACACTGAAGGAGTGTTCACCAGTTTGAAAGAGTGAAGACAAAAACAAAACAAAACAAAACAAACAAACAAAAAAACCCAGTTATTTTGTCACATGCCTGCCTCTCAACATTAAGTTAGAATTCCAGCTGACACGGTGAGCTAGGAATCACGTGATAAAACAGGTGCCTTTCAGCCACAGACAGTTTCCTTATTGAGAACAGAGCAAGAGGCAGCATCTCCAAAATACACTGTGGTCACCAGGGGTAGGAGTCTCCAAGGCCACCCTAGTAGCAGCTCCTGGAGTACTGGACTGCCTTGGGGTTCCCCCATCTCGTCTCCAGTAACTCACACAACACGCCTGGAGACCCCAAACCCCAGGAGCTGCACCTACATTTCCCTACTGAAAACCCTCCACCATGTAAGGCCCCTCTTATCCGTCACCTCTTTCATTAGCCAACCTTTCTGGATAACTAGAATCTATTTCTCTCACTCCACACTCCCCTCCCCCACCCCACTCCCACCCCAGTGTGAATTGGAAGTGGTGTGGTTGCCCACTTCACGCAGTGGGAGGGGCGGCCCCTTGTTTTTTCTGATGACTTCGGCCACCCACCTGGGCCTAGCAAAGACCTGGCTGAGCTAGTAACTGACCACGTTCTCGGCTCGCTGTTCTAAACATTCTCTCAGCCACGAGTGTCAGAGGCTCATGGCGATACACAAGCCAGTTTCTAATGTGTACTGTTCCACCCTGTAATTCTGCACTACAGGGTTATGTGCTTACAGTTTATACCCTGTAGTTCAATGTGGATTTTACATTTCCAGCAGTGATACTTCGGAAAGGCGTGCATACAACGAGCTACCGAGCAATGTCATCTCAATGGCCTTTCCCAAATTCGGAACAGTTTTATTCACCCAGCATCCAAAGGGTGATTTATGACATAAGTGAGACAGTGTAGGCTAAACCTAGCTGGCTGAAAGTTGGGCTGTCCTTGGTCACCTCTGGTTTCCTGTGGGCTTATCTCATCAATCAACATAATGAAGATGTTTTGGAATATAAAAGAAGAAATGGGTTGGGATAAACTTTGGAAATAATAATCTAATCTGCTTCGTGAGACAGTCATGGTCGTTTCCCTGGAGTCGCCCATGTGTTGAGTTGTGGATGTAAGAAAAAGTTAAATGGGACTATGTAGCCGTCGAGTCAACACATACACTTTGCATTGTTACAGAGATAAAAACAGAGAGAGAGAGAGAGAGAGAGAGAGAGAGAGAGAGAGAGAGATCTTAGCATTTAAGAGGTTACTGCTGAGTCAGGATTTCTTTGACACCCCCCCCCCCTTAGGTGAGGGGGCCATTAATGCTCTCTGCCCATATGTTTATCTCTCCCGAGGTGTCTATGGCTGGTGTAGACATGACGAAGGCAGGCTTCCATGGGTCCCTCTTGATCCTACTTAACTCCAGATCCACCTCACCCACAACATCGGAAGCCAAAGAGGTTTTGTTACTCTCTTAAAAGCCTGGCTCTTTGCTTCACAAAATAGAATCCGAACAAGCACACTGGCGCTGGGCTGGGAAAACTTAATATTGAGTTCCCACGTTGGAGAGTTTCTACCAACATCCTACATCAGACAGAGGGCCCTTGATTCAACAGACGTAACGTGGTGGGTACTGGAACCCCAAATAGCTCAGCAGACACCAACCACCAAAAGCAAGCAAGCAAGCAAGGAAACAAGCAAGGGGGGGGGGTAGTAAAATGGCCTTTGTAGAAGGCTCTAAGCCTCTTGAACTTGGGGTTGGCCTCTGAAGAAGAGCATCTGTCCCAGGATGATGTAATCTTTCAACCTAATGTTTCAGAACCCATTTCATTTGACTCTCCGTGCGCAGACTCACGAACGTGCGCAGCTCCTCTTCTTTTTTTTGATTGGTCAGCTCGTCCAGCCCACATACTCACAATGCTCTTCACCTAATTCAATTTGCCCTTCTCACCCTCCCCTGCTAGAGACAGGTGAGGACATGGATTCTTGCTAAATTAACTGGCTGGCAACAGGATAATTAGCCACGATGTTTGAACTGGCTTCTTAGTGCCTGCTGCAGCACTCACAATGGAGGCAATTTTCTTAAGTGCATGTTCACAGCAAATAGCGGTCACCTGGTATGAATGTAGCTGTTAAGAGTTAGCTGAGCCTCGTCTTGAAGAGCTGCAATGGCGGCAGCATTCCGGAAACTTCTCAGCTCAGAGCCACTGTGTGTAGGAACTAGAAACGAAGATGAGGAGACTGTGAGAGACAACATAGGGAGTACGGTGGGAGCACAGGGGTAGGAGCACAGGGCACCGGAAGCGGATGACCTCCTGCAGAGTCTCCGCAACTATGGAAGGCCAGGCCAACCTCAGAGTGTCAGTTCCGAGACAACATCATTGACACACACACACACACACACACACACACACACACACACACACACACACACTGCCCCCGCCGCCTGCTCCCCACTCTTCCCCCCCCTACCCCCGCAGGTAGGCAGAGAAGAGGAAGATGGTCTGTGTCTGCTTACCAGCTTTGAAAGTGACAATGCATTTCAGACAGGCAAATTCCGTGGCGTCTAATCGGAGCTGTCTGAACCGAGCCACCACCTCCTGCAAAGCCTGTATTTCAGATATGATCTTGTTCAGCTTCTGGGAGTCTGTGTTGTCACTATTCATGCCTAGAATTGAAATATGGGATAAATTGCTCTAATATGAAGGCATTTTCGTGTTTTAATATTGATTTTTGACAAAATCCTGCATATCAATATCTATTCAATTGTCACTCTGAGATATCTGATTCCATGTAAACTGGCTATATTGTATGAAAGTTAATAAAAAATCTTCTCTTGGATGATAACAAACACAGTAATTTGCATTTAAATAACAATGCAAGCAGTCATGAATACAACAAAACAACATTATTTGCATTTAAATATAGATTTATAAATGACAGGTATACTCTATTGTTCAGCAGGAATTTGTTATTCTTTACATGTTGTTCTTTTTTCAGTAATGTATTTTTATGGTAATTTCTACAACAAAGTCATTAAATTGTGCAATTCTTACCAGATACAGCCAGTAGAGTGTTAGCATCAACCGGAATGGCCCATTGTGCTATTCCTAGAACAAACAGTTCTCTCCAAGCGTCTTCCAGAAGCATCAGCTGTCATACAATAGATGTACAATATAATATAGTGTGTAATTTATAAATTTATAAACAATTTCCATATGTAAATTTCCTTTAAAGTGTTTTAAATGCCTGCCTTGGAAATCTTTTTTTCCCAAATAATCCAGTTTCCTTCTGTTTCCCACATTTTCTTTTCTGAAGTGGTGCTTATAGACACACATGCATTTCAGAGTCAGTGGTCCAGCTCCTCAAAGTTCACTTCCCTCGGCAAGGGGTTAACCCTTCATGTCCTTGCTGCTGCCCCTATCCGGCCACTTGGACACTTCTCTAGAGACCAAGGCTTCTCCATAAAACGCCACCAGAAGCGGAGCAGGTGGATTGCTCTGGGGTAAAACACTGAAGACTCCCACGCTTGTAGGTCAGGGTCCCCGTCTTTCTGGGGAGTTGAGGGGGCTGGGAGAGGGAGAGAGGCGGGAGGGAGAAATCACTAATTCCCAAGAGGCATGAGGGGAAATCAGGGTGTAATTATGTTAATCGGGTGTTGCTGAGTTTACCTCGTCTCCCTGCCTGATTTTTCTGAGCCTCATAAGTGGACAGCATCAAGGTGCTTGCTATTTCCATTCTAATAAAAATGTGCTATTGAATATTTAAAATGAAAACCTGGCCCCTTTTCCAAATTAATATACTGAATTCTACCTCATTGTAGTTTGCTTATTGTTGAAGGGTTTCCAGCAAAAGGCTAAGTGGCAGACAGGAAGTGAATTTTATTTGGGTTAGAGTATACAAATTCTTATTTTCAGGAAAAAAAGTCGATTTATACATACTCTTATGTACACATGCTGGCATACACACACACACACACACACACACACACACACACACACACACACACACACACACGGGGTGGGGGGTGAGAGTGGGGGATGAGGGTCAAAAGATTAAAAGCAACCAGTAAATCTGGTCAAAGATAGAACCTGCAACCTTGAAAACAATTCTCTATGTTAAAAGATCTGTCAAAACCCAGCCAGCATTGGATGGTTTATATAAAGAATTTACTTCTGAAGCTAAGAATCATGAAGGTTTGTGACTAAATTCGCAATTAGACCAAAACGCTTAATTTTTAAGGTGCCTTATTTTTTGTGTTATTGCATTGAGTACAGGAAATTATTTTTAAATTAGAGGTAAACAATAATTGTGGCCATATCTCACGCCGGAAGATCACAAGTGTTTGGCACATTGCTCATTGTCCTGAAAGAAGTACCCGCGCAAGGATGACCTTATGGTTAGTGAGGTAGGGGAAGAATTAAATCCTCTGCTTTTAGACCTATGTATTATGGCTACATGTGTGACTCAGTGGCAGAGCACTTGCTGAGCATATGCAAGGTCCAGGCTTGACCTCCAGTATCAAGAAAATAGAAAAAACAATTTCTTATTAGCCTTTTGGGGGAAGATGTCAATAATTTTCTGTGAGTGCTCTTAACAGTCAGTAGTTGTTTCTTTCTTCCCTGCTTAAAAGGATAATTTATTTTTATTTTATGTGCATTGGTGTTTTGCCTACATGTACCTCTGTGTGAGGGTGCCAGATCCCCTGGGACTGGAGTTACAGGGAGTTGTGAGCTGCCTTGTGGGTGCCAGGAATTGAATCCAGGTCCTCTGGGAGAATAGCCAGTGCTCCTTACTGCTGAACTGCCTCCCCAACCCATCTCTCTTTCTCTTAAGATTAAAAATATATCGACAAGGACATATCTACCTATGGAATCATTAGTTAGAAATGTAATTATGGTCAGGTGGTGGTGGCAAACATCTTTAATCCCAGCACTTGAGAGGCAGAGGCGGGTGGATCTCTTTGAGTTCAAGGCCAGGCCAGCCTACAGAGCAAGTTTCAGGACAACTAGGGCTACACAGAGAAACTGTCTCCAAAAACAAAACAAAACAAAAATGTAATTACAATATTTTTTAATATTCCTAACAACAAAATAAAATGTGAGGTTTTTAGCTGTACATAATTGTCTTACTTTTGAACATTATTTAAAGAATTATATAAACTACATGGTGACAAATCAGGAAGCCAAAACTATCCACAGCACAGTGGAAGGTAAAAAGTAGAAGATACAAAATCTCACGAATCAGTGCTCCCGCTGCTTTCTGTTTCTCTCTGTTTGAGTGTGTGTAAGAAACCATCTTAGTATCCATAGTTGTCCTTGTAGCCCAGGCTAGCTCAAACTCAAGGTTCTCCTGTTTCAGCCTCCTGTGTGTTGGGATTACAGTTGTGTGTCCTCATGCCTGGCTTGTCACCAGTGTTAAAGAAAATTAAGTATATACAATGTACTTCTATATGTATTTTACATAGAGCACATCAACCTACCCTGAAATAACATAATTACTTTTTTTTTTCTGAGACAGAGTTTCTTTGGGTAGCCTTTCTCTGTCTTGAAACTCACTCTGTAGACCAGGCTGGCCTTGAAGTCAGAGATCCACCTGCTTCTGTCTCTGAATGCTGGGATTAAAGGCGTGCGCCACTACCCCCAGCTTTGTTTTGTTGTTGTTTGTGTATTTGTTTGTTTTTGTTTTTTTGGAGATGGTGATGATTTTTTTGGGTTTGTTTTTGGTTTTTAAAGACAGGGTTTCTCTGTGTATCCCTGGCTGTCCTGGAACTTTGAATTCACAGAGATCCACCCGCCTCTGCCTCCCAAATGCTGGGATTAATGGTGTTTGCCACCACTGCCTGGTCATAATTACATTTTTATTAAATACATTTTTATTTTTAGTCCATAGATACCTTGAACCTCTAGAATGGTGTTGGTAACGATAAAAGGTTTCTTCGTTGTTCGGGATGCATGGCTGCCTTGTTGGTTTATGCAGGTGACATCCAGCTTTGAAGGCCGAGTACTGTCGCTTCCTTCCCAACCCCTCAATGCCCTGTTGCTCGTACCTGGTCTTGCAAAGACAACGTGGAAAAGGCTGGCACACTCTTTGCCCACTTGATGCTCATAAAGAGAAGCCTGGCAGCTGATTCACACACGGACTCAGTGGCCACTTCATAGAGATACAGTGGGGTCCCATTCACTTCATGGGGGTACTGGGGGGAGGGAGAAAGAGAAACACCTGCAAGTGAGGGAAGCACAGCTTTGCGAGAATAGCTGATGTTTCAATGCACTGGGTAAGCAGAGGCTGGGGGGCTCTGCTCAAACATTCAGCTGCCTCCAAACATCTCTGTCTGCAGAATTTGAGAGATGACATCTACTCTACTCGGGGAGGCACGTTTGAGATCATTGGGGGGGGGGGGCTCTGTCTTCCAAAGGGCTGTCTGGCTATTCTGTCCCCTTGCAGTAAATTTTTCTTGGGTTGAGCCAAGTTCCAGGCCTGGCTCTCAATTTAGACAAGAACTCCTTGGATTTGTGTAAATAAAAATAGATGTAAAAAAAAAAGTATAAATTAATAGGCATACCAAACACAAATATGCATATGAGTATTTTTAGAAAGGATTAGTATATTATGGAAATATTTCAATTAGACATCTTAATCATTCACAGAGCATTCCCATTCATAACTGACAACATATTCATAACACTACTTTCCAGAGCTTATTATACACATCAAGGGTAAGAAAGCAGTATTAAATATTGCGCGTGTGTATGTGCCCAGGTGTTTGGCTTCCCTGCAGTGTGAGGCTGCAGCTGGCCTCCTCTGGGGGGAATCCTTCTTCTTATCCTTCAACTTAGGCCTCAGGAGGAATCAACTGGAGGCTTGAAGCCCAGTCCCTAGGTGGCAGCCTTCCCAGGTAAGGTCAGGTTGTGACTCTGCTGGTAGGACCAGTCCTGGGAGTGGTTTATAGAGTGGCTAAGGGCAATGGGGAAAACACAGTGATTACCACATTCTTCTCTCTTGTACTGAAATAGTCCAAGATTATAGATCCTGGGGATGTCGGGAGGCTTTTCCCCCCAGGTGGAGACAACTTCTGTTCTAGTCAGTCCTGGCCTCTGGGAGCACCTAAGGCTACGCTCTGGGATTACACAGCTCCACTCACCCACTATGGCGGATTTAGTGTGCCCTAAAGGCACAGGTTTCTGGCCTCCACCCCATGTGCCCCCCAAGGAGTGTGCTTTTGTAGCCTCTCGGAGGGTGGTCTGCTGTGCATTAAACATCAGCATCTTCGGCTCAACGGAAGGGTCTGTAGACTTAGAGCCCAGCTTCTGGGAATCCCATCTTCTTCCCAACCCTCTGCCCCCGACTGCGTCTCAGCTTAGAAGTGAGCGTCGCTACCCTCCTTTCCTTTGCTTCAGAGTTTATTGGACCCAGTAAAGTTACTCACCTTGGGCGTGGGCTGCGCAAGGCTCACAAGGGTCTGCCGCTCCGGGGTAGCAGACACAGCGGCCAACTCCAGACCGTGCGGCTCCAGCTGCGTGACCGCTGTGAAGAAAGCAGGAGCTGGCAGCGCTGCGGAGGGGAAGTGCGCAGCTGCCCCGTTGTCTTCCTTGTGCCCACGGAAGTAGAGGGCCACCTGTTTGCGGATGGTGGACGTCCGAGGTCCCCGCTCGTGCTGCACGGCTTCAGAGACAAGACCAAACAGATGGATACAGGCCTGGAGTCGTCACAGGCGCGGTGACACTTGGATGCAGCGGGCTGCCGCTCCATCGTCACCTCTACCCCGCCCCCACCCTCAACTCCCTGGGTTACCCAGGATGCAGAAGCAAAAGGAGCGAGAGGGCATGTGGTGCAGGGCGCTTGGGCACGCTTTCCTGACACAGTCGGGTAGCAGGGACCTGAGATGGACAAGAGTGGGGGAGGTGCTCAGTGGTCCTCTGCACCCTGAGATCTCAGGGAAACCGTGCACTTTCTGGATCTCCGAAATAACAAGGTGCCCTCGCTCCCACTACCAAGAAAGGGAACATCTCACACAACCAGGTCTGCGGAGGAGGCCGTCTCCCTCCACCTCCAGGTGGCCTCCTAGGCACCAGGAAAAAAAGGAACGCTGGGGGATGGGACCAGGGAGAGCCGAATGTGCCGGAGGAAGGCAAGGGAGATGTGACAATTACCACCAACAATTTAAACAAACAAATTAATTCAGGGTAATCTTCCGCCCGCGGAGCGTGACAACTTGTCAATACACAAGTTCAACAGGTTGGATGCTTCCTCCTGCTTCCTGAGCAGCGAGAGAGGGGGCACACCAGACAAGCTTTGCGCCTCAGGCTCACTGTACTGCGCCCCCAGACTCTCCTCCAACTTTGCCCAGGCTAGGGCAAAGACCCTTGCCAAGTCCAGACCCGAGGAGAGGCAGGAAGTACCACTTGGGCCGTTATCTAAACCCTGAACTTCTCGAAGATCCAGGTCTGGCTCGAGTTTGGGCCTCAGGGGAAGGTGGTGTGGACGGTACTCCTAGGGCTGTGTCATCTTTCCTCTCTATCTTCTTTTCCCTCTCTTCTGGGCCACAGAGAAAAGGCTCTTGAAAAACTAGGGCCAACTCAGCGGCCATACTGAATTTGCCAATGAGGATTTGAAACCTTGTATTTTCCGAATGTTGCGCATTTGGAGAGTTCCAGAAAGACTTAAGCAATCGCGAGATCTTAGGGAGGCTAGGAAAGACTACGAGAAGAGGTGAGAAATGGGGTTAGGACCCTTAGCAGGAAGTATGCAACTGAGCATGGGATTCCTGCTCAAAGGCGTTGCCTCAGTGAGTGTGGTTTAGGGCACAAGTTTCCCACGTGGGCATGGGACTTCTTCCTGGAATACCCCAGTGGGGTCAGCTGGGGACTGCTGCAGAGTTCTGAGAGGCCACTACTGACAGCCTGTGGCCAATTCCCAGCATCTGGAGAGGAGAGTTCTGTTGAGGAGATGATTTACATGCATAGGAGTGCCGTCTATTTTCTGTACATATAATTTACTTACTACTCAATCAACATTAGAAGAATAAAGGCATGTGCTGATTACCATCTTTGTTCATGTTGACTTCCAAACACTTCTTCAGTCGACACGCCCTGCACTGGTTTCTGTGTGTCTTGTCTACCGGGCATCCTCCCTGAAATAGATCGCAGGCTGTCAGAGCCCCCCTCCCGTGGTCCTTAGGTGGGGACCAGAACACGGTCCGGTCCGGGGTGTGAGGCCCAGCGTGGGGACACTGGCCAGCCATCAACTCTGGGCAGATGTCCGGATCCAGTGAAATGGGAGAACCTTGGGCACTAGCAGGGCCAGGTAAGTAAAGGGCTGAGATTCCCAGGGTTGAGACCAGAAAAGCAGTCCTCGACCTCAGGGAGTTGGACAAAGAGAAAGGGCTTTCCTGGTTTTCTAGATCTCCTCGGGGTTAAAAGAAGAAGCTCAAGCCAAAAGTCGTGGACCTGAGGAGTGGAGCTTAGATGACTTTTTTCAGGACCGAAGACAGCGACCTGGCCCTGCGCTTCACCCGGAGCGAACCTGGAGCCACCAACTTTCGCGTCTTGAGTCTCTTGCTTGCTGCGATCTTCTGAGTGAGCCCATTGAGCTGACAGATAAACCCCAACCACTTACTCTTCACGCCTCTATGTCCTTCCCTTTGGTAGCTAAACCATCCTTACACAACCACAAAGCGGAGACAACCCCGAGGTCCTAAGGACTGGCTTCAGCCTAGATCCATGGAAACAGACATCGCTGGGCTGTGAGGTGGCAGCCAGGATGCTTAGAAGGGTAAAGCCTGCTGAGAGAGTGTAAGGGCAAAGCTGAAGGTTTGAGGAAAACCCAAGGAGATGTGGAGACACTGCCTGACAAGAGGATAATAGAGAGTGAGCGATTAGCAAGATGGTGAGGAGAAGAAAAAAAAAAAAGACATGCTGCCTTACAAATACTTCTCTGATAGGGATGAGCCAACAAGCGTCTAATGCAATCTTGTGTGGGTGGGGGTGGGTGGGGGGAAGGTATAAAAAGAAAATCTAGCTAGGCATGGTGGTACACAACTCTGATTTCAGCAATCAGGAGATGGAGATAGTGGTGAGACTAGGGCAGCCAGGGCTACAGAGTAAGAGCTGGTCTCAAAAAAAAACAAAAAAAAAAAAACAAAAAAAAAAAAAAGGGAAAAAGCATTAACAGATAAGTTTTCCTCCTTCCCTTGAATGCAAGCCCCTTGGGCTGTATCCCCAGATTATGGGTTTGGGAGGCAGGATCTTTCTGGTTTATAGTTCAGGATGGCCTGGAATTCACTGTGTAGTCTAGGCTGGCCTTAAATCTGTGGCTCTCCTCTTTCCCCCGTGCCACCACAGCCAACTCCTGCTTCTTTTAGTGTTTGTGTTAGTGTCTTTTCTGAGGGGTACATATATAGATACATGTTGTGTATACAATTTTGTCTTGAAGCACTTCGGAGGGAGCCCAGGGCTGCAGGCATTCCTGTACTGAGTGGCACCCCTAGACTTCCACTTAAGTATTTTACACACAGAAAAAAAAAGTTTATTTTGACTAACAATTTTAAATATTCAAAAACACGGAAGTTGGACTGAGTATTTTCCCTCCCTGAAATATCCATAAGGAAAATCACACACAAGAATAATTCAGTCTTCTTCACTAATTACAAATGTGCTGACTTGGGCTGGGGATGTAATTCACAGTGCATTCCCAGCACGTGTACACACCCAACTCAAAGCAAAGCAAACTTGGTTAATTTGTTTAAAGTAAAGGTAGTCAGATGTCCATAATGACTTCTAAATGTTGTCAGTACTGTTAGTAAGAGAGTGAAATGGTATTTACTTAGTCTTAGAAGAAGAGAAGAGAGACTTGGATTTTTAATTCCTAGGAGAATTCATCAGAGTATCTTTGGCCCACAGCAAAGTGGTTCAATACAAAGAGTTTCAAGTTACTTATTATTAAATGTAGTTGGATATCCAATCAGAATAATATCTTCTCCAGTAGTTTGATAAACATGTAAATGCAAAAATGTCTCAAGTGGGTTTTCAGTCACATCAACTGTATATAAGTAGCTGGAGCCCATGAGAAGGAAGAAGGAGCGCCTCTATTTCACGCCTTTATCAGGACACAGGCCTGATGGGTTTGCTATCAACCCTTTGCAAGCACCGTGGACTGACTGATATAAATGTCTTTGAATTGATGATCAGCTCCTTCAAAGCACAACACCTCAGATTTCCCAGTTCTGTCTGTTACGTACAAATATAAGCTGTCTGGCCTGGCATGATGACCCACATCTGAGACTGAAATAAGATCATGAGTTTCAAGCCAGCCTAGGATGCTGACCAAGACTCTCCTCCTCCTCCTCCTCGTCCTCCTCCTCCTTCGCCACCACCACCACCACCACCAACAACAACAACAGTACTCTAAGTAGACACCTGTTCAAATCTGGCACTCTACAGCATCTCAAACCCATGGAGCTTCTGGGATGAGTCCCATGCGTGTATATAATGTGATATTGGTGAGCTAGACTTTGGGAACCCCCCAAGGGAGGGGGTGGGAGGACTGCAGAGGCCTAAACAACCTATCTAAATGCATATGTCTTCTTGTGTGTGCTGCCAATCAAAACCTATCAGGAATGGATAAGAGATGAATGTTCCACCTGAACACGGAACTCGTGATAACTGACTAGTAGCAGGTGGCTAGGTGAGTCGATGTGCATTAGTGGACATTGCTGACCATTTGGTTGTCAGAGGGTGACTCCTGACTAAGGTGCTCTTAGGAATCCTCCCAGGAGAAAAAGATGAGGGCCACTGTGTAGAAGGTGAGCGAGGTATGGGACAGGAAGACTGACCTCCTAGGTTGACATGAGCCACAGACCTGGGAATGGAGTGACAGGTGGTTGTTAGCTCTGGTTGAAAGCTATAGCCCTAATTGCCTTGTCTCTGTGAGGCACCTCTGCCTGTGAAGGGCTGAAATACAGCTACCCACCAGGCTCATTCTGTAAGCAGAACTGGAGGGCGCCATGAAAACTTGATAGGATCCTAACTTTTATTTATTTATTTACTTACTTACTTATTTTTAAAAGCCTTCTCTTCTTGCTCCCCCTGCACTTTTTCTGAGTCCCCACAGCTGCCTGCACCCAGAGTAGCCTTGCATCTTCAGAGCCAAAGGGACACAGCGTCTGGCAAGCTCCATGACGTTCAAGCAGCGAGCGTTCACTCTGGGGTCTTAGCTAAAGGTAGTGGCCGCCTTGGCTCAGGTGCCCAGCCACGATCTGAGGCTGAGCTGCTGCTAAGAATGGGACTGCGGAGGGAAGACAGCCTGGTAGGCTGCTTGCTTGCTTCTGCTTGCTTACTGTGCCTTAGATTCTGAAGTCCCTGAGTTCTCTGAGCAGACTTTCTGCCTATATGTGGGCCTTAGTGTCAAAACGTGGCTGTGGAATTAAAAAAAAAAACGTGTAGAAAACCCGTGGGAGTTCTGACTCTCCTGTAAATTCATTTTGCCTCCCCTAACCTTCTCTGGCCTTTCCAGAGGCAAAGGTCCACCCAAAGTTGACTGGGAATCCAGAGAAAGCCTTGGCTGGGGACCGACGCAGAGGGGAGCAGGGCAGCTCAACCCTGGGGAGTACCTGGTTTCCAGACTTGCAGACATAAGTCCTATTCCTTCGGATGCTCCTTTTGAAGAACCCAGAGCAGCCGTCACAAGCGTAGACCCCGTAGTGCTTGCCAGAGCTGCGGTCACCACACACTTTGCAGGGGATGTCTAAAATGCGGCCTGAAATCGCAGGAGAGACCGGGAAGTGGGAGGGGGGGGAGGGAAAGGGTGAGAGAGAAGCGGGGGAGGAGGAGAAGGAGGAAAGGGGAGAGGGGGGAGAGAGATACTAAGCAATCTGACCTCTGAGGGGATTAGCATCGGAGCTGCGGTAAAAGCAAATAATGAAGAGATTTTATAGCCAAACTTTTTTTCCTTGAGCAAGTGTCAGCTTCCTACAATGAGCATTATTCATGCACCGCTACATGTATTTGGGTCTCCTCTAATCGCCGAGACCCATTTTGGAATAAAAGATTACAGCAGGCCCGGGCAGCAGCTCGGCCCGTCGGTGCCTTTCTGCTCCGCCAAAAGTTTGGCCGCCTCCCACCCTCAGCTCTTGCATTTAACAGGGGGAGAAAAGTTGTTAGCTAGCGGCGCAAGGAGACAAACTTGAAATGTAAAAGGGGAAAAGAAGAAAAACAAACACGGCTGGAACCCGGGATGGCAGCTGGAAGGCAATCGAGTTTTCTCAGAGCTGAGCCCGGCAGTTGTTATTATTAGAGTTATTATTGTGATGCTAATACTCGGATTATTAATGATAATAAGGGTAGTGGTAATTGCCCAACTTTCTCTTCACCTATGGAAAAATGCTTAGTTTGAGAAATCATTTCTTTTAGGAAAAAAAAAAAAGTCGAGGGGGAGGGAAGTAGCCACCAGACTAGGAGTGAGCGAACACAGCTAACCAATTTGTGGCCTTCCAGACGGGGTGGCCGAGGCAGTCTCACCTTTACCCACCTCGGACTTTCCGCCTAAACACTGGCCTCTTCCCCCCAACCCCCGTCCTGGTGGTGTCTTCCTCTGCGTTTTTCTGCTGCTGGAGGGAGGGGGTTGTTTTTGTTTTTGAATGGCTCTAATTTTTCCGGGATTGCTACCCCACACAGGAGAACTTTGCTTGGACTCTCCAAGCCTTGGAGAGACCTTAGCTCCCAGGAGGGGCGTTAGGTAGAGGACACTAAGAAAGGTGTGTGTGTGCTTTCTCTCAGGCCCAACAAGTACCCGAAGCAATTTTCAGACTAAGAAAAATTTCCGAAAACAAAGGGAATATTTGTAAAAAAGTATTAACGTTATCATTTAAAAATAGTTAATAACAATTAACACCTGTTTCCCGCCCCCGCCCCCCCCCCGCATCGCTACGGGTCAAAGACGTTCCAATCGCGGCCCGGGCGGTCTCGGGCCTCGTGGGAACCCGATAGCTGCTCTTGGAGCGCCCAGATTGGGGACCTGAGAGACAGCAGTGGGAAGCTCTGAGCCAGCGGAGCTGGGGAGGTGAGGGAGCTCTCTGCCGAGGCCCGGAGGCGAGGGAAGTAAGAACTTACTCCGGGATTCCGAGGCGCCCGAGCCCGCCCTGGCCTCCACCTCAGGTGGAGGGGGGAGTGCGGGGGACCCGGCAGGGGGAGGTCGGGAAGGACCCAGCTCAGCCGGGGTAATTACAACCCCGCCGCAGCACCTGCCTATAGAGCCACCAGTGACCCGTCAAAAAGAGTAGCATGGGAATTCGGACGGCGACAAAGGCTGGCGGGGGAGGCGTTCGGCGTAGCGGCCACCGCTTCGGCGCCCCCTCTCCCGCAGGGCAAGAGCGGAGATTGTGTTGGGGGAGGGAGGGGCTGGAGTGAACCTAGAGTGGGTCTTGTCCTTCACCCCCCTGGGACTTGTCACTACTCTCTCAAAACAACTCATGGTCGCGCCTGAACCGCGGTCACAAGCTCTGCTGCACAGCTCTTACACTCACTGTGGACTGTAAAAGCGGATCTCATATCTTTCTACGTTTTTCTCCGCTCTCGGGTCTTCTGGGGCCCCTTTTAAGGCTCAGTAGCACTGTCGCCCCGGCTGCTTGTCTCTTCCCGGGAGCACTGCAGGCGATGCTAAAAGAGCCCGTAAGAGGAGCAGTGATAGGCCCTCTTGCCCAGGATTTCCATCCAGACTGTAGGCTAAGGTCACATATTTCTGGAGAAGCCGTGTGGAGCGAGAAGACCAGCCCGGGGTGGGTGACCTTTTTTTCTGGCTCATCGGTCAGGATGCCCGATTGTCACCACTTGGGCTTACTGATCGGCCTTGTTTAGGGACTGACCTCCCAGCCCAGGCATAGGAGAGCCAGGGAGCTGGACTGGGGCGGGGCACAGAAAAGAGGGAAGCGAAAATTCCAGGGCACGGAGGGTCGACGCCTCAGACTCCGCCACCCAGCCACGTTAAGGTGACTTGGGGTCACAGACAAGCTGGTTGACTGCGGCAAAGCTCCTCTCTTTTAGCAAGCCAAGCGGGCTCAGACGTGAGTCAAGCCTGAGTTTCCTGAGGCTGGAAAACGGTTCTTAACTTCCCTCCCCAGGGGGTCCCCTTGGGGCTTTTTGTGTGTCATAATTGCCTAAAGATATATGGCAGCTTCGATTACTGTAATTACCATCAGAGGCTGTTGAAAGAAGTTAGTCTGTGCTGCAGGGGTGACTGGCCAGGGTCTTGGTACCACCCAGGCGGGGATCCGGGTGACAACGCTCTGCTTTCCAGCCGATCTAAGCTGCACGAGTAAGAGGAAGTCCTCCCTGCCCCGCAGAGTCCAGACCTGCCCCGCTGCACGCTGACCCCCCCCCCCAACTGTCTGGCCTGCGGGGCCACAGATTTTCCGCTGCTCGCAGCCAGGGTCTGAAAACCTGGATAAAGCGTCACTTTTGGTAGGGACTGGCCGCCTCCCGCTGAGAGCAACTTCTACAGAGCCATTGCACCCTGAAAGGAGGCTCGAGGCTTCGAAGGCCAAACTCGGCCTTGGCAAGTTAGAAAACTCAAGTTTCCCCCCCGCCCGAAAGTGTGTTCACCTCATCAAGTGCCCATTCGGACTCCCAAACTCGGAGCCTAAGTTCACGGAGCCTGGGTGCAGAGCTGAAAGCTGAGCTTCGCGCTCACTCCTTCCCTCGCCTCTGAAGCGAACTTTTCAAGTTCTCTGGTAGCTTTCGACCTCTAAAAGGGCAAAAAGACCTTTACTTTTCAGAGACAGGTTAGCTGTTCCGGGGTGAGCGTTCCAGGAGGCCTGCCAAGGCCCTTCAACCTTGGTTTTTCCAATGGAGATTTGTAATGCAACGGAATGGCCTCCCCCATCTGTTTTTTCTTGAGAAAGACACTCAGGGGGATTTTTTTTTTTTGAGCCTGCACTACTTCTCAGAGATCCAGACTGCTAGGGCAAGGGCAGGCCGAGGCTAACGGGAACCGAGGTCCTGCACAAGGGCAAGCTGTGCACCGTGGCTGTGGTAAGGGTTCCTTCTTTCGGCCCTAGCTGTGAACGCCCCCCCCCCCCCCACAACACACACACCACCTCGTTTGTTGACGTTCACTTCACGCTAATTTTTAAATTCAGCACCCGAATCCGAACAAAAGCACAGAATAAAACCACAACCTACTTCTTATGAGGGAAGGAGGTGGAGGCGGGAAATTGCACCATCCTAAGTGAGACTTCATTATCAGTCCTCAGAAGTACCCAAGACTCTCCGAACTTTCAAAGACTCTGGACGAACTGGGCGAGTGAAGGGGGAGGGGGCGGGAAGGAACTCCCTCACAGAGAGCGCTAAAAAATGCTCTAAGAGAAAACAACGCCAGTGGCTGGAGAGCTGGAGGGTCTTGGGTACTTTGCACAGACCCTAGAACTCAGAGCCTCCTGCGTGTGGAAGGCGGGAACTGAAAGGCCCCGGGGAGATTGGAGCACGGAGTTGGCGCCTTCCACACAGCCTCAGGCCTACCCACTCTCAGGTTGGCAGATTCTGTGCTTGCATATGCCCTAGGACATCCGAGCACTCCTGTCTGGCGAAGTCAGCAGAGGTCAGCTGCAGCAGGGCGTTCGACGTTAGGGGAAGTTGGAAGAAGGGACGAAGCGCTCGGAGTGAGCAGGCCGCGGACTCCTGCCAGTGCTGGACTCCGGCTCCGAACAGTCCTCGGGAGCAGGGATTTGATTCTGCCTTTGCTAGAGTGGTTCGCCATACTTTACATTCCCCAGTTATGACCTACGCGGATTTAGGATTAAGGAAAATGTGACTTTTAAATGGTTTCTGCTTCCCAATTTTGCAGGATTATTTGAAATAGCTAGAAACGGGGTGCAAAGCATTCCATTCAAAATCCGCTTTGCAGAGTTGCCTTTGCGCGCTGGGGCTCGGAGTTTTGAGCGGCCGGGTTATTGTGCCGCCGCCTGGAGCTGCGGCCCAGTTCCCGCCCCCCCCCCCTCCGTCTTACCCCTCCCACCCTCAGCACCTGGCAGCTAAATAGAAACCACTCGCTGGACTGGTGGGCTGCAACCGGTCGCAACCTTTCTAATAACGCAGGAAGACCGGGAAAAAGCCAGCATCCAGAAGCAACGAAATTGCTTTCTCAGTTTCACGAAATGCTCCAATAACAGTCTGAGCAGAGCTAGGCCAACGGACACACACCGAGTCCCACTCCGAGGCTCCAATTCACAGAGCTTCCCATGGACCTCCCTGGCCTCCCAGCTTGCCCTCCCCAGGCCACACGTCGGGACCCCGCGGCTGCCCCAGAGGTACCCACTTGTTGATCCGGCGGGCTTGCTCATGCTGGCGGTCCCGGGGCGCAGCGGTTGGTGGGCACTGCCGGATTCCCGGCCCACAGCGCCCACGTCGCCGCCGGGCGCCGCCGCTCTCCAGCCGCCCTCCAGCCTGCAAGGCTCCCGGGCCGGACAGGTGGCTATTGGCTGCGCGCTGCCCTGCTCTGCGGGCGCTCAGAATTCGTTCCACAGTGAAAATGCAAGCATCCTTAAGTTTCTTCCCGGCTCTAGCAAAAACTGCAGTCGCTGGGAACGTGGGGTGGTACGGACACAGTCTTGAACAGACAGATGGAGGGATGGACAGGCAGGCTGAAGAGGGAGTACAGCGCGAGGGGGAAAATTGCAGGACGGAGATGGAAACACCGAGATGATCTTCCTACGGAGCAAAAGGGGCAAAATTCCTCTCTTTCCCCATGCCTGTTACTCAGTTTTCAGTCTCTCCCTCCACATAGGCGTGCAGAGTAGGCAGATCTCTACAGACTGCTGATCTTCTACGGAAAGACGAAAATCACAGCCACGGTCTCAGAGGCAGACGCTTTCCTCTCTGCCGGAACCTGGGGCGCTGAGAGGGGAAACTAGACTGCTGGGAGATCTTCCAAGGGAAGATGTGGCCAGGTCCGAGTTTCCGGGGACTGTCGCGCGCACAGCGGCGAAGGGTCCCCGAAGTTCATTACCCTGTGACTTTGTGCCTGTCGCTGCGAGCCCGGTCTCTGGTAATATCTCCTGAAGCGCTCTGACAGGCAGGCAGCCGCGGGGAGGGGAATAGGGCGTCCCTGGCCCACTTAGCTTTTCCCCCCAACTCCTGGCGGGGTCTGACGTCAGCCATGTGCGGGGAGGAGATGAGAAGAGGGAGGGGGTTAAATGCTAATGATATTAATGAACCTCCAAGCGGCTCCAAAAGAAAATGCAGGCGCTCTCGGAGCTGAAGAGTTAGTGTGTGAATACGGGAGTGCAGCTCCGTGCGTGCGTGATGGTGAGGACGGAGCCGCTCTTGTAATAAAAATTTTTTTTAAATTTTTATATTTCACGGCAAGGGAGGAGGGGAAGGGTGACGGGGCTCTCTCAAAACGCTTTCCCCCCTCTCTCCAGAGTGCCAGACAGATAGATTTCGTGGAAGAAAATTGGGTGGCTGTGTCTGTGTGTGACTGTGCGCTCCCGGACATGGCCATGTGAGTTGGTTCATTGTTGATCTCACGTCCCTACTGTTGGGTAAAACTTGGATCTGGCCCGAGGTGAGTAATTTATTCATTTCGCAACTATCTATGGAAAGCCAGAGCTGAGGACGCTGGTGCGTGGACTTGAGGATTGGGTTGGGGTCTTGCGGTCCCTCAGCCTTGGTTTCGGCACGGATGTGGGGAGGTCTTCGCCAGCTTCTTGCAAGCAAAATTGGCCTACCCGGAGCTGGCGGAGTCTTCTCGCCTCCATTAAGTGCACTGGAGCGGCTGGAAGGTAAAGGCTTTCCTTCAGCGGTAGGTCCTCAGCGGGTGTCGCCGACTTCCTTGTACAGGACAGGGGGACTCTGAAGAGCTCCACCACCTTCCTCCCCACCCGGGTCGCCTATCCGAAATTCCAGAGCTCTCCAACGACACCCTGACCGTGGCGTAGCGCGGGGACAGCGCGCGCCAAGGGAGCGGTGATCTCCGAGCTCTAAGAGATTAATTCCATTTAAGCTCCCTCGGCAGCTTGAACTTGTCGAACAAGAGCTTGCCAGCCTCTCCTCGGGGCGTGGGCCCAGCTAGAGGTCAGAGGTCACACCTCTGGCACTCCACAGGGAGTTGGGGGGAGGGGAGCTGTGGCCAGCGGTCTTCTTCGTCGCCCGCCCACCCCCGACGCAGCTCGCTCTCGCGCCCCCCCTTCCCCCTCCCCCCGCCCCCAGCCGCAGTGTGCTTGCAGTGCCTGCTGGCGTCCCCTGAGTGCCCGCCTGGCGCTGCAGGTCCACGCTGGGGTCCCAAGCCTCAATGGCTTTGAGCTCAGGTCTCCTGTCTCAGCACGTGATCGCAACTTTCCCCGGCTTGGGAAGCCCGGGGAAGCAAGGAACCTAGCGCACCACACACAGCAGCCACCCGGCGCAGAGCCCAACCATCGGGAACAAGCCAGAGGCCGGTGACAGTTTCTTGTGCCACCTCTCCTCTATGGTCTTTCAAACCAGGACGAGTTTAGAGTATGGTGGAAATTTTTGGGTGACAAGGAGGGGAAAAAAATAACATATTTTTGGACAGCCAACTTGGGCTGCCAACCAGCCCTGCTCACAGCACAGCTTAAATTCGAACTCGGTGCCCTCTGGGAAAGGCATTTCCTGCTAGGGCTTTAGAGACAGCGTGCCAGGCTCAGCTTTGAATATTTGGGTCTAGCTTTTGCCAGAAATCCAATTGTTGCTGCCGCCGCGCCAACACCACCAACCCGAGGTGGAGGCAGAAGGGGGCGCTTGGTCAAGGACAAAGGACTTCAAGCGGAACTAATTTGTCGCGGGCAAAGATGAGGGCAAATGTGGTGGGAAGTAGACCCAGGCCTGTCTTCAGGGAGACGTTTAAGGATGTGTGGGTAGGAAGGGAACTATGGGATTTTCAGGTGCCCGGGCTGGGCGGTAGAAGGAACGGCTGCCTTCTTGCATTGCCTGGATACGAACGAGCCTGCTGACTCACTTACAGACACCAATACTTGTGAAAAAATACTCCCAAGCTCCTCAAATTGTCCCCCAATCAAAATCTCTCCAGTCACTAACTAATTCTTAATCGAACTAGGTGCCAAGAAGCCCACTAAACAGACACGGGAGCATACACCCCCACCTCACACAGAGAGAACTATTCAATTCCTGCAAAAAGCTACAGGGGCTACCCATCCCGCAGCAGTATATGCGGTCTGTGTTCTGGGCGCCCGACGGTAATTATCCGCGCGCTTTGCATAATTCACAATACAGTTTTGAAATCATCGGGATGACTTTCTGGCAGGATCGGTTCAGTGGTACAGACAGCAACTAGCTTCAGAAGAGGCTGGCAGGCTGGAGATTTTACAGTCCCCCCCAAATCCTCAAAGAAACCTGGAGCCCAAGGGCTGCCTGGCCTCTGCTCAGACCAACAGGCTGAAGGCCACCGGGGACCCTGGCTCTAGACTTTAGAGAACTGGAGCTATAATTGGGACACAGCTCAGAGAAGAATCTTTAGCAGAGCAAAGGCTGACTTCATTTCCCATCCCCTGGCCTCAACAAGCTGCCCTCCTCACAGGAGGTGCCACAGAATGTGGGAAAAGAAACGAGGCACTGGCAGTCTTCCCGAGGGGCCTACAGGAAGCTCAGCAAGGCAACCAAAAGATGAGCATTCAGATCTTGCCCAACTACCTGTGTAATCTTGGGCAAGTGACTAGACCTCTCTGGCCTCCAGATTTGTTATCTATCTATCTATCTATCTATCTATTTATTTTAAATGTGACTTTCTTCAACTCTCGGGTTCAAAAAAGTTTCCCAATAAGACTCTCAAGTTCTGAAAGCGATGGATAAAGGCAAGTGCCAGCTATCTCAGAAAGCATCTTCAACAAAGACCAAGATAAATTTACAGGTTGGAAAAAAAAAAAAAGCCAAATCTAGAGGTCCTCCAGGACCAGGTCCAAAGCTAGACCCTCATTTCCCCTTTCACTTCTTTTTGTTTGTTTTTCAAAGCAAAGTCTCACTATGTATCTGGCTGTCTTAGAACTCACTGTGTAAAATGGGCTGGCTTCAGACTCACCCAGATCCCCCTGCCTCTGCCCCCCATGTGCTGGGCTTGGGAATGTGCGCTACTTCCTTCCTCACTACTTGTGAGTCTGTGGCTCTCAAGGAAGCTAAAGCCTGCAACCGCAGCAGCCCTGCATATTTCACTGAAGGATGATTAGCATTTTGGTTCAGGAGAAAAATTTATTCAATAAATAATAAGCACCCACCATGTGCTACCTGGGGAAGTAGGAGGTTAACGGGTCAATGGCTTCTTTCTTACTCAAACAGACTGGGGGTGGGGCAGACACATTTATAAAAAATGGCATTTTGGGGAAAGGGCTGGAGGTTTGGCTCAGCGGTTAAGAGTATTTGTTGCTCTTAGAGAGGACCTGGGTTTGGCTCCTTGACTGTGGAAGCTCACAACCATCTGTAACTCCAGTCCCAGGGGATTTGATGCCCATGGGCACCAGTTGTGCATATGGTGCGCACACATATTCAGGCAAAACACCCATATACATAAAACAGCATATATATATATATACACACACACACACACACACAGAGAGAGAGAGAGAGAGAGAGAGAGAGAGAGAGAGGGGTGGGGGTTCTCTGTGTAGACCTGGCTGTTCTGGAACTCACTATATAGACCAGGCTAGCTTTGAACTCAGAGATCCACTTGCCCTTTGCCTCCCAAGTGCTGGGATTAAAGGTAGATGACACCACAACCTGGCTAAAACTGTATTTTGTTTCAAAACAGGCTTTCTCTGTGTAGCCTTGGCTGTCCTGGACCAGGCTGGTCTCATGGTGATCCAACTATCTCTGCCTCCCAGAATGCTGGGATTACAAGCATGCACTACCTTGCTTGGCTTTAATGGTGTTGTAGATTGAGGTAATGCAGGAAACTCTGGAAAATACATAAAAGTCCCCAGATCAGTGAGCAGCAGCACCTTGGATCATACATGAGTTCTGGAAAGCTGGCCTCAGGCTCAGCACACGCTCCAAGACCCATTCTAACAGGTCTTTCCTCCATTAGAGAGAGACCTGTCCAACTAGCTTAAAGCAAGGATTCAATTCCTACAATGGTGCCATGGTCTTCCTTTCCTACCTCTCTCTGATGCTTCTAAATGAAAAAGACCCAAAGAGCCGGGGAAAGGTTGTGAGTAACAAGCTACCTGGTGACAATGATGTGGAACTCAAGAGCCCTTCCTTCCTACCTGGTGCTGGTTTATATGAAGAACCCAGTGCTTTTCACTTACTTCTAAGTGGTGGTCAACTCCTGGCTGTGACTCATGGGGCAGAGGCCAGCAGGCAGGAGGTGCCCAGTAAGGTGCCACTAAGTGGCAGGCTGAAAGAACTGTTGTGACCAGCTTTGCTTCCAATTAATCAATTCTTCCAAGGGCTTCTTCACACACTGCATGGCTGCTAACTCTACTCAGAAAAGAAACACTAGGAACATTCCAGAAAGCCACTCCAGCTCCTCCAGAACACAATGAGCACTGAGTTACGGGACTTTTTTCTTAACGCAATGCAGGATGGTGCTGCTAAGAGCTGTGCATTATAAATCCCATCTCTGCACTCACATTCACACTCACATGCACCACACTACCACACTAGGCTCTAGAGTCTCATTGCACCTCAGCTGCACTAACAATACTCATATAGAAATGTCTGCCCTGCTGCGTGGGGATGGCTCACACCTTTGATCCCAGCACTCAGGAGACTGAGGCAAGTGGATCTCTGAGTTTCATGTCCAGCCTGGTCTACAAATTGAATTCCAGGACAGTCAGGGCTGTACAGAGATACGCTGTCTTGAAAAACGAATGAACAAGAAGGGGAGGAGGGGGAAGAGGAGGAAGAAGAGGAGGGGGAGGAGGAGGAAGAGGAGGAGAGGGGGAGGGGAGAGGGAGGAGGAGGGGGAGGAGGGGGAGGAGGGGGAGGAGGGGGAAGAGGAATAGAAAGGAGAAACAGCAGTAGCAGCGGCAGCTGCCCACTGTGAGCCTGCCTCTAGTGGAGTTTGTGAAAGTGGGATGTGTTAGTGTGCCTGCTTGGTGGGAATCACAAAGGCCTCACAGTGGGATAGGCTTAGGTGAGAAGTTGCAGGACCAGGTTCAGGGCCCCCAAGCACAGCAAAGTTTGACTCTCTGAAACAAAAGACTGACTAAGAGAAGCAGCACAAAGGAGGTTCCATCAAGAGAGAGATAGGCATCCATGTCCCTTCAGCCTCTTCAGTTCCTAGAATTCGTCTAGTCCGATTTGGTTTTCTTGTAAGCCCCATACTCTCAGAGCACACAAACCAGAAAGGGCCATAGTACTCTTTCATTTTTCTACTGACGAAACTGAGGCCCTTCAAAAGACAAACCCTGTCTTTGGTCACTCATCTGAAAATGCAGACCACACAAGAACCCTGGATTCTTGATGCTCCATAGCAGGAAGCCAGCCCATACCTCCCAGAATGGCTTCTAGAAGCTCCAATTAACTGGCGTTACTGGGGTCCCACGGAGGCCCTGAGAATTTGGAGCAGCTTTGTGAGCATCCTTAAGTGACAGCACAGTATTTCTGTGATCTCTGACTATTTTGCCTTACCCTTTCCTTCAAATTTCCTCCCTACCAGTACTTAATTTGTTGTGTCCTAAGGGGTAGTAAGCTTGGGATGTCTCTTGCTGTTTTCTAGATGGACTGGTGTGATCTACAAGAGAAACACAGGTAAAGCCAATGATTAGAACAATCAATTATCCACTAAATCTGACCAATGTGGATTGACAAACTGAGCCTCTTAGCTTAAAAAAAAAATCTCATTTCAGCACTTACAGAAATAATTGTTATGTTAAAGCTCTATCCGGGTTTAAATGTGGCTAACACACTGGAGAATGCTACAGTCTTTAGTATCAATCTTTGCCAACACAGGGAGACATCCAACATCCTTGGATGCTTTGTTTCCAAGAGATGTAGTTCACACAGTACCCTGTTGTCCTCAGTAATTTCAGAATTCACATCACTTACAAAGATGCAGAGTGGCTATTTAAGGAAGTCTGCTTTAAAAAAAAACCCACCCTCCAAAACAAAGCAAACCTCCCTCTCTCTTCTCCCTCCCCCAATCCCCAAGTGTTTTGTGCAAGGAGGAGTCAACCAGTGGGATTCACAGGAGGTCCCTAAGTCAAACGCTGCAGCTGCGCTTTTAAAAAGGGTTGGATAAACTACAGCCGTTACTAACATCTGTATCCGTCCAAGCCAAGATGATGACGGGGGTAATCAGATCTCATGCTTCAGGGCATAAGATGATTGCTTGCGGGAAGCACAGGATCTGCCCTTTCAGGTACAGGAGTTCACAACCCAAGAACTGGGCAGTTGCAAGGGTTGCACCTCTGCCTGGGAAATTTCATGTGAAATGGACATGACATTCGGGGTAGGTGAAACAGTGATTTGAAGTCTGACATGTCCATCAGATCAGAGTCCTAACTAATGAAGGCCTGCATCTCTCCACCCAGACCCTCATCACGCGTTGTTCATGTGTATCTCTGCAACATGGGACACCAAGGATCAGGTGCCCTTTTCTTAAGGTGAAGTTCTTTGACATTTCTTTGCCTTTTACTGTTGAGTGGATACTAAATAACCATAGAAAAAGTACAGGGAAAACAATGAAGATACTTAGACCTCAGTTCCTGAATTTATATGCTCTTACAATAACATGTACTTGGCCAATTTTGTATGCTTCACACGTTTGAAGCACACACAACACAGGCATTTCCAGTTGCCTTAGTTAAATAGTGGTTCAAATTATTTGTATATGTGGGGTGTGCAAGGAATGAATCCATCCCAAAGGCCCTCATCACTAAAAGAGTTTTTGTTGGTTGATTGCCACACTGGAGGTGAAAATCCAGGGCCCAGCATCCTCTACCACTGAGCTAAAATCCAAGCTCCAATGTCATCTTTTAAATTTAGTTTCTGAAAGAGGAAGGAAGGATGCAAAAATCATCTTTTTTAAAAAAAATTAGTATCTTCTAACTCCTGGAGACATGCACTTTAGTACAGTTACACAATTGACATGGCTTTGAAAACACCTGTGTAAGTGTTAGCAGAGGAATGCTCCTTTTACACAGCTCAGTCAACCTGTATTGAAAAGTCATAGACCAACAGGCAGCTGCGTGCCTCGCAGTGTGGCTACAGCCTTCTGGGTACGGACGACATGCCTCTGGCTTCATCACGTTTACTAAGCCATTCACTTCGGGTGCACTCAAAGGGGCTGCTCTGTAACATATGACTGCTAATGAGATGTTTAAATGATGCACTGAAACAGGTTTGGGTTTTTTTGGGGGTGGGTGGGGGTGGGGGCGATTCTTGCAGCTGTTGGGCTACAGACAGCCCTGGGAAATTTGTCGGGAGCTCAAAGCACCATCGTTAATAACCATTATTCTGTTGTCTGGGATGTTTGTTTAAATACTGTTGACACTGTGTGCGTATTGTCATCGTCTCTAAATTGTAGCTCTTAGCCGCTGAAATGTTGTTGAAGACCACCTAGGGTTTCCTCCGCATGGTGCTGAAGCGTGTATTCACCTGATGGGTAAACAAAAAAACAGATTTTTTTTTGTTTCATTTTTTCCTCATGTGCAACAAGCAAGACATTTTCTGGAAGGGAGGGAAAAAATCATTTAGGTACAGTTGGAACATGCTGCAGAGACGCCACCTTTGTATTTCTCACAAGGCGATAGAAAAATGAACAAAACCGCATTAATACGGCCAGGTCGTCTTCGGAGCACTGGCAGATCTGTGTGGCGTGACTGTATTTTAAGACTCGAGCTTGCCATTAAGTGAATAAATCAGTAACTATTCTTCTCGCCAACAGCGTGTTACTCCCACTTAAATTTTGCTTATTAAGTGAGGTCATTTGGTAGGAGAATGTCTTTGGTGGGTGGGGGGCGGGGGAATCTAACAGCCCGACTCCCAAGTTGAGAGCTGCAGATCATGGCCAGTACAAAGCGTTTTCTATCTTGACTTATGAGGAGACAATAGTGGGTCTTACAAAGGCGCCACCTGTGACTTAACTCGGTTGACATCTCTGTTAAGAAGGGCAGAAGAGGGGCCCGCACGTGCACACTCGGAGCACTTCAGCGTGACCCACCTTTCGGGGCGGTGGCACGGTGGCCCCGGCCTGGCTGGGCTTTGGCCTTCAGTTGCAGAAGCGGGACTGGGGAAGGAGAGGAAACTCGGGTGCTCGCCGCCGGCTCGCCCATTGCCCGCTGCTGCCCCATTTCACAGATGGGTAAAAGAGCTGTGCGGACCCTGGCCACCGGCCGCGGGTGAGCCGGGTCCCGGGTGGGGCGGCGTGTCCTGGTCTGGGGGCCCAACCTTCAGGCCGGTGGCTTTTTGCTTCCTTCCCGAAGGTCGCTGCTGACAAATCTATCTATTTGGGGCAAATTGTCAGTGAGAAACTTCCGCTCGAACTGCGCTGGACAAAACCCGCTGTTTGAAAAGGGTAAATCCCGCGGCCGGCGCAGCCGAACAATGCCGCGGGCTGAGCGCCGGGGGCGGCGCGGGCCGCACAAAGGGCGGATTAATTGGGGCCGCGGCGGAGCGCGGCGCTCCAGCTCCACTCAGCCCGCGCCGCGGGGCGCCCCATTGACTGGGCCCCGAGCCCCACTTTTCACAAACTCCAAACAAAAGTCAATTTCTTTTTTATAAGGCGGGGGAGGGGGTGGCCGCCGAGATTCTCCACCAGCTCCTAGGCAGAGCTCTTGCTTTGGGGGGCTGGGGGCGGTGTTGGAAAGATGGGGGACCTGGATGGACCAACGGGGACCCTGGAGGGGCGGGGACTGGGGTGAAGATCCCAGAGGAACCCAAGAGGGACAGAGACCCTGGAAGGACGGGGACCCCCTAAAAGTGGGGACCCTAGAAGGTTGATGAACCTCTAAGGAATCGGAACTCCGGCGGGACCACGGTGGGACAGGAACTCTAAAGGGAAGAAGAGGAAAGGAGTCTCAGGGGACTGGTACCCTGGAGGGAAGAGGAGCAAGGATGGAGAGAGACGTGGGTGTGGCTGCCAACCACTGTTCCCCGGCCCCTTCTGCCTCTTCTGGACACAAGACGAGGTGCAGCCTCCTTGCCACACCCCTCAAGCGGGAAAGGACACCAATGCCGGGTCTTGAGAGTCACTGACAAAAGACGTGGGTAGTGGCACCCACCCTGATGAGGTGTGGCCCTCTGGCTTGGTGGGGGTACCGACAGGTGACTTGGGAGTTGCAGAGAAACACAATAATTAGTGCCCTATCTGGCAGATTTAATCATCCTTGTGGCTACTGTATCTAGCAGCTACTGGGTTTCTGACTGGAAGACAGCGGGGGGGGGGGTTGCGTTAGAGACCATAGACTTCTATAGTTGGCTGGGACAGCATACTGAGAGTTCGAAGCCATCCTGGGCTACTGTGAGAAACTGTTTAATAGAGTGGGGCAGGAGGAGAGGGGAGGGGGAGGGAAGGAAGGAGGGAGGGGGAGAGAGAGAGAGAGAAAGAGAGAGAGAGAGAGAGAGAGAGAGAGAGAGAGAGAGAGAGAGCGCGAATGAGAGAGGGGGTGGTGGTGATGATGATGTGGGGGACTGAGTGGGAAATAACCCGCTGTTACCAATGACACTGATCGGAAGGAAGGAGCAGCATACGGGAAACTAACGCCTAATTACTCTGTGGACACACATACTTGGAGACGGGATCATGATTCAAGACAAACATAAATTACAGACTCAACATTGTCCTTGGCCTCAACACCACAGACAGAGGATAGCCCGGGATAGGAGTCTCTGCATCCACCCCTCAGGATGAGAGATGAAGGAGGAGTACAGAGGCCTCTTCAGCTGACACTGAGATGGGTAAAAAATGCCCCGAACAATGGATGATTTCCCCAGCCTGCGGGCTCTGCTGTGTATAAAGGTGGGAGCTGCCTACAAGATACCGGTCCAGAGGCAAAGGCCAGAACTGGGAAGCTGCTACTTGTGTTATGTGAGGGAAGTGGCTGAAGCCAACTGCTGACAAGAGAGGCTATCTGAGGGAACTGTTCCCGCCCCTGTGTCTGCAGGTAGCAGTCTGCTCTGCTGTGACTGATTTAGAGGTCTTTAACTGTCTTTCCTGTGGAATCCTTCCTACGACACCAGCTAGCATCTTGGCGCTCCCCTGGGTGGGCACAGTGGGAGAGTTCCGATCTCACACGGCGTTAGAGGTGAAAGGGATCTTCAGAACAGGCTGAGGCGGGCAGGAGGCGGAGACCTGGCCCCGGTGGGTGGTGGTACAGCAAGAGTGGTGGGCAGACCTGCTGGCAGGCTCCAGCCAGGCTCCGTTTCAAGCACGTTTTAAAGCTGTCGATTTAAAAAGATCTTCTCTGGACCAGACAGTGAGCCCTTCCAGATTTCTGTTGAATCCAAGGCTGTGAAAAAATCAAGGACAAATATTTATCTAAAGATGTCACAACTTTGAATTTCAATGATAACTTCCCTGCTAATTTCTGGTCGGAATCTAAGAGCAGCTGTTGTCATTGTGTATTTTGAATTTCCAAAAAAGGAATTTGGGGATCGACGTCCCTCCTCCCCACCCCCCCCCCTCAGTGTGCCTTCTTGTGGTTTGTTGGTGCCTTTTGCAAGTGCAAACAAATAAACACTGAGAATCTCAGCTGTTTTTCCGAGTTATTAACTCCTGCCAAAAAATTAATATAGTATTCGACCTTTATCGGCTGAGTCTCCTCTCCAGCAGAGGCAGAGGGAGGGTGCAAAGCCTGCAGTTGTGCATTATGGGGAAAGCAAGAACAAGGCCATCTGGTAAACCTCCAAACCAAAGCAATGCGTGCATTAAATGGTGTATGTACTGGCTCCTAACAGAGGCTCCTAGGCGCAGCTTCTAAGAGCACCCAGCATACTTGCTTACATTACTATTTTATTTTACACACAGACTTTATTTATTTATAATAAACTACATACAGTAGGAACACTTATGAACCAATCAGGAAATCCATTTGTAAAGGTAACATTCAAAATGTTTAGCGCACATTGCTATTTTACAGATGGAGGTCTGCTGAGTGACTTGAGGGTGAGTGACATACCGATACCAGACCTTCCCATGACTCTCTGGTTACCTTTTTTCCTTTTATTTCATTTTAAAAATATTTCTAATTGTGTGCGTGGAGGGGCTGTGTGTTTGTGAGTACTGGTGCCTGTGGAGGCCAAAGGCGTCAGAGAATCCCAGGGGCTGGGATTATCTGCAGTAGTGAGCCACCTGAAGTGGGTGCTGGGAATCGAACACAGGTCTGTTCTCTTTTCATTGTCATGCCTACCCCCCTCCACCGCCACCACCCCAGCCCCCCCCAACCACAACAGAGTTTCTCTGTGTATCCCTCGCCATGAGGGAACTCACTCTATAGACCAGGCTGGCCAAGAACTCAGGGATCTGCCTGCCTCTGCCTCCTGAGTGCTGGGATTAAAGGCTAATGCTCCTTCACCCCACAATGGGGGTGGGGTGGGGTGGGGTGGGGCACAACTGAGCTGAGTCACCTCTCCACCCTCACTGGTTAATTTCAAAACCAAGTTTGAAATACTTTGTCTTTTAGGAAAAAAAATATTCAGGTGACTCAATGTGGACAAACCTGAGAGCACAGAAAGTCCTCAAACTGTGAACTCTGCTGCAAAGAAAGTGGGGGGGGGGCGGGGGGGGGGCGCAGGATGTCTTGGCAGCTCAGGCTATCACATTCAGAGGAAGTGCAGAAATGGCAGGGGCGGGGCAAAGCACAGCCTCAGATGGAGAATCCGTAGTCAGGAGCCAAAAAGAAAGCATCTCAGCCGTCCAAAGGTCCTCTAGATTGAACCAATCACAGAATGGAAAGAGGACTGTGGGGCCAGACTGTACTCTGAGCTGTTGGGAGGTGGAGGCAGGATGATCATCAGTTCACAGTCATCTTCAGCTACAGTAGTGAGTATGAGGACAGCCAGGTATACAAGACCAAACGAAGGGCAGGGAAGAGGAAGACAGAGGAAGGGGGAGGGAGAGAGGGAGGGGGAGGGGGAGGGGGAGGGGGAGGGGGAGGGAGGGGAGGGAGTGCTATAGTTTCCTTTTCTACGTTTAAATCTTTACCCTAATTAAACTTGGTTTTGCAAATGGTGTGCAGTGGGCTTTTAATGTGTATTTGTTCAGGGTTTGTGCATCTTATTAGTAGTACTGATTGGGTCTTTTTTGTTATTATTACATTTGCTTATGGGGGTTTCATGCGCATGCTATGGCATAGCTGTGGTGGTCAGGGGACAGTTTGCAGGAGTCATCTCTCAGGTCTCTCCACATGGGCTTCGGGAATTGAACTGACGTTCTCAGACTTGGTGGCAAGCTCCTTTTCTTACTGAGCCATCTCAGCTGACTCCAATGAAATCTTAAGGCTTTCTCTGATGGTTTATAATAAAATATATTTTTTTCTCTAAACAAGTAGTATACAACTTGTTAGACTTCAATGATACATTATGCCATTTTCTTCTTCTTCTTCTTCTTTTTCTTCTTCTCCTCCTCCTCCTCCTCCTCCTTTGTTTTTTGTTTCATTGGTTTTGTTTTTTGAGGTGAGTTTTCTCTATGTAGCCCTAGCTGTCCTGGAACTCACTCTGTTGGCCAGGCAGGCCTTGAACTCACAGAGACCCACCTGCCTCAGCCTTCTGAGTTCTGGGATGAAAGGCGTGCACCACCTGGCAATAGTGGCATTTTCTAATCATTACTTTTGTTTGTTTGTTTGTTTTTTGAGACAGGGTCTCTCTGTGTCTACTCACTTTGTAGACCAGGCTGGCCTTGAACTCACAGTGATCCACCTGCCTCTGCCTCCCGAGTGCTGAGATTAAAGGCATGTGCCACCACGCCCAGCAACATTACATTTTTTAATCAAATTTTTACTATATGTAAATATATGTTGATTGACATATTCTCTTATGGATCATAATAATTTACTTTAGTTTCCTGCATGGTCAATGACATCATTTGCGTACAGCATGTTTGGATCTTTCTCATTTTTTCTAACCTTTGATTGTTTTCTTTTCTTGCCATGCTGTTAGACTGGGACTCTGATACAGTGTTGAGAAGAGTGGGAGGGCAGTAACTCTGTTTTCCCTGACTTTAAGGACTAGAGGATTTAGGGTACATATGGGTGTAGAATTTGTGCATCTTTTTCGTGAATTAGGCAACACTTCTTTTTCATTTCTAGTAATTCTTTGGTTTACTCTCTTAGCTACACTAGACTTCTTTCTGAGACAGGGTGTCTCTGTAGCCTTGGCTGTCCTGGAACTCACTTTGTATAGACCAGGCTGGTCTCAAACTCAGAGATCTGCCTGTCTCTGCACCTCAAGTGCTGGGATTAAAGGCACGTGCCACCACTGCCTTACAACCACTCTTATTATTTTTTAATAATTGCCTCTGCCTCCCAAGTGCTGGGATTAAAGGCATGTGCCACCACGCCCGGCAACCCCCTCTTATTTTTTAATTCTTTCTCTTTAAGCAATTAATTGATTTTAAAAATTGAGACAGCAACTTTTGTAGTGAACTCATTATATAGACCAGGCTGACCTTGAACTCACAGAGATCTGCCCGCCTCTGCTTCATGAGTGCTGGGATTAAAGGCATATGTCACCACACCTGGCTCTATTTTCCCTGTAATTTTTATTTATTATTATATTATATTATTTATATATTATTATATTTATACACACATGGGGCACTCATGTGCTGAGTTCAGGTTTCCTTTTCTTTTGGAGTTCTACAATTTTATAGGCAAAGCTCTGCATGTGTGTTTCTTCTTACTTCCCTGCTTGGTGAGTGCATGGCCTCTTGCATCTGAGGACCACTGTCTTTAACAGCTTTGAGAAAACATCAGCTGTTATCACTCTGAAAAAAGGCCTCCTCTCCAATGTACTCATCCTTCATGGAATCTGGTTAGATTAAAGCCCAACATCTTTTTTTCACATTTTTAACTATTTCTGGACTGCTTCCTGGGAAGTGCGTTTGCACTGTTTGCTTCTGAACTGTATTCTAGAAAGCATCTCTATCTGTTTTCTGGTCCCCTAAATTTCTATTTTGTCTAAATGGGAAATAACTTCCAATCTAATAAGGGATCAATTACATTTTTACTTCCTGAATTGTTGTTTAGATCCATTTCAGAGCTGATGAAATGCTCCTTATAAACTCTTTCTTCCGAATATAATGCTTTATTGTCTGTGTATGTTTGCCTGCGTGCACACATGTGTGTTTAGCATGTGTGTGCTGGTGCCCTCAGAGGCCAGAAGAGGGCTTTGTGTTCCTTGAAACTTGAGTCATGAACCCCTATGTGGGTGCTGGGAACTGAACCCAAGTCTCCAAAAAAGCAATAAGTGCTCTTAACTACTGAGCCATCTCTCCAGCTCCATCTTGCTAAGGTTGTTGTTGTTGTTGTTGTTGTTATTATTATTACTACTACTATTTCTATTACTACTACTATTATTTTTGGTTTTTCTTTCTTTCTTTCTTTCTTTCTTTCTTTTTTAGTTTTTCGAGACAGGGTCTCTCTGTGTAGCGTTGGCTGTCCTGGACTCACTTTGTAGACCACGCTGGCCTCGAACTCACAGTGATCCACCTGCCTCTGCCTCCCAAGTGCTGGAATTAAAGGCGTGTGCCACCACGCCTGGCTATTATTATTATTATTATTATTATTATTATTATTATTATTATTATTATTATTCCTATCATTGTAGTAGTAGTAGTAACAGCAGCAGCAGCAGCAGCAGCAGCAGCAGCAGCAGCAGGGGGCCAGGCATACTATGGTATTCCTGTGGAGCTCAGTGGACAACTTTATGTCAAGTCTCTCCTTCTGCCTTTATGTGGGTTCTGGGAATTGAACCCAGGTCCTCAGGTTTGCACAGCAAGCACTCTACCCACTGATCCCTGTTGTTGGCCCCTCTCACTAGCATTTATGAACTCCTACTTTGTTGTATTAAGCAGGTAGCACTTGTATTTGGTGCCTAATAATGCCTTTGTTATGGGGGAGTGCTTGCTTTATGGTCTAGGCTGGTCTTGAACTCTCTTTCCATCCTCTAACCTCTCCCTTTTGAGTGCTTGGATTATAGGCACGCACCAGCACACCTGGCTGTAAGGTCAGTATTTGATGTCCTGAGGGACGATTCTTCTTGACACACTTGTCTGTCGGTCTCTCTCTGGTCTCCCCTCCCTTCCGACTAGTTTCCTCTGTTTCCCCAGTCTCCCTTCTCGTTTCTTGTCATGTGTCAGTCATTTCTCTCAAGGGCTTAAGTGGGTGAGGCTCACCCACATGATGCAGAGTAACCTGTTACCCTCAGAGTCTTTTTTGCTGCGAGCCTGTTTAAATGTTCTAATATTGACTTCATCCAAATACAGTGTAAAAATGCCATGAACTTAGTGCAATCTATGAAATGGCACGGAGGACAAGATATTCTCACCACAAGGTGGCCTTCTTGAAGACGTTATATAAACTATGATAGGTAGGCACACTTAGAAACAAAAGCATAGCTGGGCCACGATTGTGCACGCCTTTGATCTCAGCACTCGGAAGGCAAAGGTTGCCAGATATCTGTGAGTTCAAGGCTGGCCTGTTTTACAGAGTGAGTTTCAGTACATCCAGGGCCACACGGAGGAACCCTGTCTTGAAAAACAAACAAACAAACAAACCCAAACCCCAAAACCCAAGAAAAATTCCCTAACAGGTCCACACTATCTCTGTTGGAGAGGCAAAGGCCTAAAAAAATATTCTTAGCTCTTTTTTTTTCCCCTATCTTTTCCTTTAAAAAATTTTTTTTAAATCCAACCTTTTTTCCCTACTTATTTATTCATTTTACATCCTGATCCCAGGCCCCCACCCTCCTCTTCTCCCAGGCCCCCACCCTCCCCATTGTCCCCTCCTCTTCTGAGAAGGGGAGCCCCACCATGGGCACCAACTTGCCCTGGTGCATCAAACTGCAGCAAGAGTAAGCACATCATCTCCCACTGAGGCCAGACAACGCAACCCCAGCTAGGGGGAAAGGGATCCAAAGGCAGGCAACAGAGTCAGAGACAGCTTCCCCCCTCCCTCTTCCCCACTCGAATTATTAGGGGACCGACATGAAGACCAAGCTGCAGGTGACCAAAGATAAGATGGAACACGGGGTGCACTCCCTCTCTGCGCTTAAGTTTGCTTAAGCTAACTGGAAATGTCTGTCGCCTCCTGGTTTGCTTGCTTTACACTAGTCTTGGGTTCAAAAGCCTAGAGTTCCTTGGTCTCCCCATGGAAATCTTTAAAATATACCTCTCTATTCGGGAGACTCACCTCGGGGTGCCTTCCCAGCAACACTCAGATCAGTGTTTGACCAAAGAGCTGGGCGTTGTAACCTGGCCAGGCTGACACATAACATTAACCGTTGCCGGATTAGTTGACTAGGGTACTGGAAACCGGAGGCAGGGGTGTAATCTCTTATGGCAAAAGGACAGTGTGATGAGGGACTGAATACTGTCTTGCTTACAGATATCAGTGAGATGAAGTTTATGTGGCTCATTGGGTAAGGTGACTTATTGCCAGGACAGACAACTTGAGATTCCTGGAGCCTGCAGGGTGGCAGGAAAGAGCTGACTCCCCGAGCTGTCGTTGCCTTTCGGTTTCCATGCGCACAACGCATGGAAGTAAAATAAATAAACGATGTAAACACAATTAGCAGAGGCTTCCGAGCCACTGAGCTCTCTCCAGCCTTGCAGACGCACTAGTCTTTCAGTCCCATGAGCTCACATTGCTTGCCACAGGAGCTGCAGGTCATGCATTGAGCTGTTCACTGCAGAACTGCAAGGAAAGGCAGGTACACATCCCAGTGATGCAAGGCTAGAAAGGTGTGTCTCTTCCTCATGTGTGGCCTGATCTTTAGCGTGAGATCCCATGAGTCGGCTGGGGAGTCCCATGAGTCGGCTGGGGAGGTAGCTCAGCCATCTAACAGCAAACATGAGGCTCTGGATTGCATCCCTAACACTGAAAACAAACAACAAAAACACATATAGACTTTTTAAATTTTAATTTTTTACATATATTTTATATTATTACACATATATACAATAAGCTACCTCCAGCAAGAAGAACCATGAAACAATCAGAAATTATATAAATGTTACATTTATAGTGTTTTACCTATTTGTATTTGGCAACCTTGAAGAAAATATCTTTCCTATCTTGGTGAGTCTAAAATTCTGATTGTAAATCAATATCTATCATATCTCATCTCTATCAACCTAAAAACATCTATATAGACCTAAAAGCATCTTAACCCCTAAACAGCTAAGCTTAATTATAAAATTAAATTATCTGCTCTTCAACCCCATCAGAGGCTTGAGAAGAAACAAAATTAATTACTTGAGTAAATAGATGTTTTTCTTGTTTTAAGGATTCTTTGACAACAAGACAGGCTAACTCAGCCTACCTCGAAGAAGATGATGAGCATCAAAGAACCTCCTTAGGAAGATGGTTTCCAATGTGGCAAATCAGCCACTGGGCACAATGTCCTCATTTCTGCCATAGACAGAATTCTACCTCAAAATGGGCAAGCTTGGATGTAGGCAGAGTCAATGGCCAAACTCTGACAAGACAGGGTAAGCAAGTCCTCAATAGTTCCTGCCTCACAAATATGTCTGTCAGATATATTGGGACAGAAGGCTGAAGACAATGCTCCAATGTTTTAGAGAGTTTTGGGTCACTGTCTCTGTCATTTTTTCACATACAGCCTTTAACCCCAACACTTGCGAAGTAGAGACAGGCAGGTTTCTGTGAGTTCAGGGCGAGCCTGGTCTACAAAGTGAGTTTGAGGGCAGCCAGGGCTTTTACACAGAGAAACAAAGCAAACCAACCAACTAAGCAACGAATTCCCCAAAAGTTGAACCATTATTCTAAGACCGAATGTTTAAAAAGTATTATATACATATATGTACATATATGTATATGTGTATCTATAGATACAGTCAAAGGGATGGAAAAAAGTATAAGCAATGCTTGTCTGGATATAGGATTACCAATTATTTTCTTTATATTTTTCTGTACTTTCAACTTTCCTGTAATAATTATAAAATATCTTTACTTTTAAAATTTTTTATGTGTAAGAATGTTTCGTCTCCATGTATGGATATGTGCCACATGTGTGCCCAGTGCCTATGTTGGTCAGAGCACTGGATGCCCTGGAACTGGAGAATGGTTCTGAGCTGCCATGTGGGTGCTGGGAATGGAACTTGGTCCTCTGCAGGAGCTGTAAGGGCTCATAACTGCTGAGCTGTCACTCATAACCTGTCTAGGTTTTCTATAAATTCACAAAGCAAAAACTCCAAGACATTGAGGAATTTTCATTTTAAACATAAATGGGATTTTCTTATGCAAGCTTCATAAAATTAAGTTTTATATTTTATAAAATTACATCCAAATAAGTTATTTTCATTTCGACAAGCAAACAAGCAAGCAAGCAAACAAACAAGCTTGTTTTTACCCTAGAGGTGTAGCTCAGTGATGGAATCCTTGCCCAGTACCCACAGTGACTTGAGTTCAATTCCCAGCACAGGACAGAAAAATCACAAACAAAAACAGCAAAACTTTTCCCTGTTAGCAAAACTTATCAAGTAGTAACGCATTTAGATACTTTCATAAACTTTGGAAATTTTGTTATGCAATGTATACAGGTATTGAAATGTCACATTTTGCTAAAAATACTTAAGGTCCTAATTTTAGCTTAGTTTGCTTGTCAGTTAGATGCACTCTCGGAGCTGCGAGGATGTAGTCTGTGAAATGTCCGCCTCAGAAGCAGAAGGACTTGAATGAGCATCCACTTAGAAAGTAGGGTGCAAGCTGAACTCAGTGGTACACGCCTTTAATCTCACCACTCAGGAAGGCAAAGGCAGGCGGATCCCTGAGAGTTCGAGGCCAGCCTGGTCTACAAAGTGAGTCCAGGACAACCAACGCAACACAGAGAAGCCTTGTCTCAAAAAGCAAAACAAAACAAAACAAAAAGACAAACAACAAAAACAAACAGAAACCAAAAGAAGCTGGATGCACTGGTAACCATCCTGGACCACAGGACCTTCTACACATTTTATTTTGTTTGTTTGTTTATTTATTTATTTATTTATTTATTTATTTATTTATTATAAAGTGTTGTGCTTGCTGGTACACCTGCAGGCCAGAAGAAGGCATAAGATCCCATTATAGATGGTCGTGAGCCACCATGTGGTTGCTGGGAATTGAACTCAGGACCTCCAGAAAAGCAGTCAGTGTTCTTAACCTCTGAGCCATCTCTCCAGCCCCCCTTCTATACCTTTTAATGCATCTTTCTTTACAAAGTTGAAAAAATTAAAAAAAAGGCTGAGGGCAGGAATATGTGCTACCACAGGCAGAACTCAGTGAGTTCAAGGCCAGCCTTGTTCACATACTGGGATCCAGGACAACCAGGGCACGCAGGTTACTTCATAAAGGGTGCCGACTAACTGAGCTGGGGTGTGTGTGTGTGTGTGTGTGTGTGTGTGTGTGTGTGTGTGTGTGTGTGTGTGTTGGAGGGGTGATGGCGGTGTTAAGACTTCCTAGGACTTGACTGCTTCCTTTCCTATTCTTCTGTCATTTCTTTTTCTTCCTCCTTGTCTTCCACTCCCTTCTTTTTTTCACTGGCTTTTCCGGGAAAGTAGGAAAAAAAAAAAAGCTAAATGGTTAGGTAAAAAGCAGCCAGAGGAGAGGAGAAGGAGGGGGTGGATGAGGAGGAGGAAGAGGAGGTCTGCCGGACATTCCACTGGTCTCTGGGAGATCGGCAGGAGGATGGAGCTCACTGATGTCTCTAATGTCATAAAGAACAAGTGACATCTGGGTTAGCAGAGAAATTAGCATAAACAGAAACTCAGAGGTCAGTACCCATATCCACAACATGATTTAATGTGTCTGTACTCAAAACTGCACATATATATCAGATCAGCTTTACAGAATTGCTCACTCTAGAGGCCACGTGTAGTGGCCCACACGTGAAACCCCCGGCACTAGGGAGACAGACCCCTGTGAGTTCAAGGATGGGCATGTGGCTTGGCAGTTACAAGTCCTGGCTACTCTTCTATAGGGCCCAGGTTGGGCTCCCATCCACCCACATGGCTCAGAACCTCCCAGAACTCCAGTCCCAAGGAATCTGACATCTCTCTGGCCTCCTCAGGCACTGCGCGTTTGATGCAGTCTAACCCTGCAAACGCCCAAAATTAGAAGTTCGGCCCTTTACTTCTGTTTTCCCGGCCTCTGTCACACATAGTGAGGAGACTCCTTGTAGATTCGATTCCAACAGGGGTTCCTCGGTCTCTCTGCTCATCCCTATCTTTTGCTGGGCACTCTGTTTTCCTTAATAGAAACCGAGGACACACACACACACACACATACACACACACACACACACACACACACACACACACACACAAAACCGGCCCTAACCTGCAAGTGACTCCTCCCTCTCCCTCTCCCTCTCTCCCTCCCCTCCTCCTCCCTCCCTCCCTCCCTCCCTCCCCCCCCCCCCCTCTCTCTTTCCTGCCTGCTCTATGGCTGGCTGCACTAAGGCTGCCCCATGCTGCCAGTCCGGCCATACCACAGATGGGTTCCTGCTTTGCACACTGCCTGGGGTTTGTTTTCGTACTTCTCTGAGATAGACAGGGACCAAGCGTCAGCCTTGGGCACTTCTTCCTACTCCCACACAAAGATCGGTTGCCTTAACCCACAGCCATGCAGTAAGTGATAGGTTTCACAGGTAAAAAGTACATTGTAAGCTCATAAGAGGAGACAGAAAGGGAGAGTGAGGCAAAGAGACTGTTAGCAACCTTCAAAACTCTCAGCAATTTTTATTTGTTTTGACTTTCCTTCTATTCAAATTCAGTATTACATTTTGCTTCCTTACATATAAATATTTTCACTGAAACAAATTTTCAGTAGTTTTTAACTGGTTACCTAGCTTGCTATTGTGATTTAAATTTCTTTTTATTTTTTATTTTTGTATACACACAAAAGACATTAAAATTAGAAAAGGCACGGTCTATATAACATTCCATCCAAATTCTAACACCAAAACCACAAATTACTATCCCAAATGAGTCATAGTAAATCAATATGTTTGAAAACATGAATGGTTTAGACACAGGCTTAAGTCTATTTTGCCACATTATCCAGGCCGTTGCATCTCAGTTGGAAAAAAGTAAATAAAAAGGACTTGCTTGCTTCATGGACATCCTGATCAGTAAAGAGCAACAACTCTTACTATGTTTAAAGAGGGCACTTTCCATCTAAGTATGTGGGCGGATGTCCTGGGTAGCTTCCTGCTGTGTTGCTGTGATAAACCACTAAGATAAAAAACAAAAAACAAACAAACAAAAAACTTGGAGAGGAAATGGCTTATTTTACCTTACTGGTTACAGTAAAGAAACATCAGCAAGAGAGCCAAAGCAAGAACCCAACGCAGAAACAGAAACAGAGAGCATAGAGGAATGCTGCTTACTGGTCTGCTCCCAGGCTCACATTAGTCGCTTTTTTTATGCAGCAGCCTATGCCCACCTGCCTAAGGATGGTATCGCCCACAGTGGGCTGGGCCTCCCGTGTCAGTTAGCAACCAAGAAAGTGCTCCACGGACAGGCTCCTAAGCCGGTCTGATGGAGTCAGTTCTTCAGTTGAGATTTCTTCCCCGGTGGGTCAAGTGGACCACTAAGAGCTTCCATCACGGACAGCCTGCCTCAGGTTGGGGAACCAGGTTAAGGGACTTACAAACTAAGTGATGGTTGTACGTTAAGGGAACTGGAGTTACTACACCTGAAGATTTTTGTCAGCTCCGTTCTATAGGCTCCATGGTCCTGTTCCTCGTGAGTTTAAACAGACTGCCATCGCTGTTATTAGTAATAGTAATCAAAAATTAATCTCATTTTTATTCTTAAGATTCTTTTATAATTTATATACTTTCACTGATTTTTATGTCCAGCTCTAATTATTGTCAGTTATTACACTTGAAATTAACAATATTGAACTAATCAACTAGTGGCTAACATTTCAGCTATTATAGTGAGTGTCTTGAGTCTCCTTTTTAATATTAGCAATGTTTTTTTGTGTGTATGGGGATTTTTTTTATTACTTTTATTGAATGTCTATGATTTACATGTCATGCACCAAAATCCCTCTCCTCTCCCCAGTAAAATAAAACAAACAAACAAAAAAAACTCTTGTCACAGAAGCTGTAGTGTACCACACAGTATAGCCTTTCGTACACATGTGTTTACTTTCAAATGTTCATTTCTATGAGTCATGGGTCTGGTTGGAGGCCTACACTATCGTTGCCGGATCCTCACTGGGACTGCTGACGGATATCCTGTTGTTGCCCTGTGTCAAGGAGATTCTTGATCTTTGAATCTGGAGGTCCGGCCCCTTCATGTGTTCCAGCAGGTCATACATGGGGTAGATGTTGGGGTGAGGTTCACTCAGAGCCCTGGATCAGAGCCCGTTCCCTTGTTCTTAGGGCAGGTCAGGTTCACCCATTCCCATGTCCTCAGGGCAGGGTTTGCTCTCCTGCTCCCATGTCATCAGGGCAGGGCCAGCTCACCCACTCCTGTGTCATCATGTCATGGCTGGCTCACCCACTCCCATGATTAACAGTGTTTTAAAGTACATCATCCTTAAAGACCTTAGCATTTTAATTTTAAATGCTTTTAAAATTCATTCCATTCATCTTGTGTTTGGAGGTGTGTCATTCCCCACATGCATGCCACAGCCGTCCTGTGTCTCTTCTCTGCTTTCTACCATATGTACTCTGGGAACAAAGCTCAGGCCTTCAGGCTTGACACAAAGTGCCTTTTCCCATTGAGCCATTTCATTGGCCTGGACTTTAGTATTTTAAACTTAGTAGAGTAATTAAAAAGAGGTAGGCATTGGGGAAATGATAAATTGTTAATAACAATTAGAATCTGATAATCTATATATTTTCACCTACTTACAAACTGTTACGGAATCTTCAGGCTGATGAAATCTGAACTTCTAACATTTTTTTTTGGTATCAAATCTGGAAGTTGCTATTACCTTTTTAAAATTGTATAATAATAGAAAGGTGACTCAGTGGTTAAGAGACCGCTGCTCTTCTAGAACACTGGGGTTGTGTTTCCAGTGCCCAGAAGGCAGCTCAAAACCACCTATCTCCAGTTTTGATAATCCAATGCCCTCTTCTGGCCACCACGGGCATTGCATACAAGTGGTGCACAGATGTACATGCAGGCAAACCTTCATTTATATAAAAAATTATGTCAGGGTCAGGCAGTGGTGGCGCACACCTTTAATCCCAGCACTCGGGAGGCAGAGGCAGGTGGATCTCTGAGCTCGAGACCAGCTTGGTCTACAGAGTGAGTTCCAGGATGGCCAGGGCTACACGGAGGAACCCTGTCTCAAACTCCCACTCTCCCAAATGTGTAATAAAATAAATGCACAGACAGACAGACGGACAGGGTCTGTCTGGCCTGGAACTTGATATGTAGACCAGGATAATCTCAGGACTCCAGAGATATGTCTGCTTCTACACCTCAAGTGCTGGGACTAAAAGCATTTGCCGTCATGCCCAGTCTACAAGTGTATTCTTAAAGCAATCACCTGTGTTTGCATATGCCAGTGGGTAAGGATTTCTGTCCCTGTGATGAGTAGGTATAAAATCCCAGATATAGGCTGGCTGAGGTGGCGCACGCTTTTAATCCCAGCACTTGGGAGGCAGAGGCAGGCGGATTGCTGTGAGTTCGAGGTCAGCCTGGTCTGCAAAGCGAGTCCAGGACAACCAAGGCTATATTACACAGAGAAACCCTGTCTTGAAAAACCAAAAAAAAAAAAAAATCCCAGATATAATGTAATGACAAGGTAAAACAGTAATGACTGGTTCTAGCTCTTACTGACTCTTTGTTGTTTGGCTTCTGTCTTGTTTTGAGGCAGAGGCCTCGATGTGGAGCCCTGGCTAGCTGGGACTTGATATGTGTAGGCTAAACTGACCCCAACCCGGCCTCTGTGCCCGAGCGCTGGGACTCAAGGTGTGGGCCATGATGCCCCCCAACTCTCACCAATTCCTGCTGTGTGCTAGGAGCAGGGCAGTGCTTTAAGCTGTTGTACACTAAAGCCACATGCCCCTCCCCCAGGGGGAACTACCGCTTTAATGCATTTTACAGATTAAAGAACGCAGGCCTGTATTAGAGACTAAACCCAGAATGCTCGATAAGATATATCACTTACTATACAAAATGTGTAAGACAATGTATAAAACGCTTAGGGTGCTTGTACCAAGGCAGAGATAAACACTGTTCTTATGAAACATATAGTCTGCTGAGGGGTGGGATCTTTTTGTTCATTTTTGCTTAAAGGACTGTATACGTGAAATTCAAATTAGGGAAAAACAGTGTGTGTGCGTCGTGTGTGTGTGTGTGTGTGTGTGTGTGTGTGTGTGTGTGTGTGTGTGTGCATGCATGTGTACACGCATGGTGTTGGGGATAAAACCCAGGGACTGGCACATGCTAGGAAAGTACTTTGTAGCTAAGCTATACTCTCCCTAAGATGGACACCTCTCTGTGTAGTAATCCTCCTCTCTTGGCCTCCCGGACAGCTGAGATCACAGGCACACACCTACATGACTGGCAAAGAGACAAAAACAAAACAAAACATTACTTTATCAAATTGTCCATAATTACTTTTGAAGGCTGGCTCTTGCTGGTGTCTTATATTTACTCTCTTCGACACCCGGCACCATGCCCGGTTTATGCAGTTCTGGGGATTGCTCCCAGGGTTCCTCCACACTAGGCAAGTACTCTAGCGACTGGGCCTTATCCACAGCTAATTATAAGCCATCTTTTGAGGCATCACCTTTAAAATTTCACTCATCATCATCATCAACATCCTCATCCTTATCCTCAGCATCAGCATCATTATTATTATTGAGCCAGGGTTTCTCTATGTAGCTCTGTCTGACCTAGAATTTGCTATATAGACCAGACTGGCCTTGAACTCCCAGATATCCACCTGCCTCTGCCTCCTGAGTGCTGAGATTAAAGGAGGGGGCTATCACGCCTGGCTCCAGATCATCCCCCGACCCTGTGTTTTACTTATGAGCTTGCATAAGTGTGTGTGTTGAGGACAGGGGGAAGCTAGAAGAAGGTGTCAGATTCCCCGGGAGTTGGAGTTACAGGCAGTTGTGAGCCCCCAGTGTCCACACTGGGAGGTACCAGCTCTTAACTGATGAGCCACTCCCCAGCCCCTAAAAAAAAAACAAAAAACAAAAAAAACAAAAACAAAAACAAAAACAAAAACAAAAAAAAACATTAACACTGAAGTTTGAGCCTAGGATATTGCATGTGGTAGGCCAATGCTTTACGGATGAACTCCATCTTCAGCCCTTCTTTGCCTGTCATGTTGTCACTATTTAGAAGAATGCTTGCCTGAACATTCTTGGTGGGAACAGTGCTTAACTTTTGGGGGGAACTGCCAAACTATTTTCAAAGTGACCACAGTGTCTTTTATTTTCAAGCAACCGAATACGAGCAGGCCAGGTGGTCACCTATGGCCAGCACTGGTTATTGCTCACCTGCTAAATTGTAACGTTGGCTTTCAAGTGGTTGTCGTTTGCACTTCCGCAGAGAGTGAGGACATTGAGGAGGCCTTTGTTTTTATTTGTTTACTTAGTTAGATTTATGTATTCTATTTTATGCGAGTATTTTGCCTGCATGTAGGTCTGTGCACTTTGTGAGTGCCAGGTGACCCAAGAGACCAGAAGAGGGCATTGAATTCCTCAGAACTGGTGTTAGACACTTGTGAGCCTCTTGCTGAGTCATTGCTCCAGCCTCAGGTCTTTTAAGACTTGCAGTAATCTTGACCAGAGGAGCACTATAGAATCACTTGAGAGGGCTTTGCACATACTCCCTGGGTGTCACACCACTCAGCACGGCGAGAAATGTCAGACATTTCAAGCGTAATAGAAAAACAGCCCAAAATGGCCTAAAGAATAAGGAAACCTATCATTTTACATGGTCCAGGTTCAGAGCCTTTCAACACAGAGGCAGAACAGCATCACTGACATCCAAGTTGCTCCTTTGCCTGTGGCATCCTTGTGGGCACATTTGTGTTTGTGTGTTTGCTGCTCTGTAGTTGCCACATGGCTGCTGGAATTCTGGGTGGCCCCACTGGACCAGACAGTGTCTAGTGGGAGAGAAATCTTTCCTAAGGAGCCTCTGCTGGTCTTTTCTTACATCCCAGTGGCCTGGAACTACACACATGCCCAAATCTATTCAAATTCAATCACAGGCAAAAGAACTACGAATTCTCTAACTCTGAAGTTAGATGTGCCACCTCCTTCAACAGAAACCAAAGGATTGCTTTACTAACGGAGGAGGGGACGTGGATGCGGGCCCAGGCAACTAGCAGTGTCCTCAATATAGGCTGCGGCTTCGTGAGAAGGGAAAGATTAGGTTGGGTCTCAAAATTGGCTCCCTTTAGCCACTGATATAACACTAATTCTGTATGGCCCAACCGGATGATTCCCAGAGCCTTTTAGATGGGCAGATTGGATGAACGGACAGGGAGAAAATATTAGTTGCCCCAGGTTTAGTTCAGTCATTTAAAATAGCTCATGAAGTTCGGCATCACTAGCTCAGATAGCTCAGAATGATTGATACAAGTAAATTGGGCCTCTGTGGGTGAGACAAATTTGCATAATACAAGATCTTAACCAAACGCCTACTCTTTTTTTTTTTTAATCTCTTTCTTTGAGTAATTCAAGTGCTAGGCAACATCCAGGCCCCACCAAAGTCTAAGGTACCTGGCCTCACACACACACTGACGAAGGTGGTCATTGCTGCATTTTCACAGATCGAACAGTTCGGTTTTCGTTTTGAACAATGAAATCAGAGAATATGATAGTTTGCTTTCGTTTAAAGATGTTAAAGATTAGAAAAGAGAAAATATGTGCCCTCCATTTTTAGGAGTCATTTATTCTGGACACACAGTGAGAAGTCGAGTACAAGTTACCTACTATAAAGATGGTATTGATAGATAACTTAAGATTGGGCCACCTGTGGATGGTGCAGAGCTATGCACAAAGTCATGGGAGATGATAGCCATTCTCTCTTTTTAAAGTTTATCTCTGTCTTTGTGTGTGTGTGTGTGTGTGTGTGTGTGTGTGTGCAACAGGCACATGTGGATGTCCGAGGAGGTATAGTTCTTTGAGAGAGAGCAGTGAGTGCTCTTAGCCACTGAGTTATCTGTCCAGCCAGCCCTGCCATTCTCTTTTGTAATTTTGAGTTTATAATTTTTGTTTGTTTGTTTGTTTGTTTTTGTTTGTCGAGACAGGGTTTCTCTATGTAGTCTTGGCCGTCCTGGACTCACTTTGTAGACCAGGCTGGCCTTGAACTCACAGCGATCCACCTGCCTCTGCCTCCCGAGTGCTGGAATTAAAGGCGTGTGCCACCGCGCCTGGCTTATAGTTCTATTTTTAAATAGTAAATATATTGACACCATACAAAATTCAAAAGCTATAAGAGTTACGCCAACCGTTTCCTCTCACAGCAATTCTTCAACCACTCTGGTCTCATTTACAGACACAACTAGTACTAAAAGAGTAATTTTATGTTGAACACTACCTTCCTCTATACATGGCAGCTCACTTTACACAATGACCCTTTTTTATTGTTGTTGATTTTATTCATTTACTGACAGATAATGATCCTCCTCTTCCTTTTTTTTTTTTCCCCCTCTCTCCCTGAGACACGCTTCCTCTTTGTAGCTATCCTAGAACTCACTCTGTAGACCAGGCTGGCCTTAAACTCAGCGATCTGCCTGACTCTGTCTTACCAACCCCAACTGAGAATCCTCATCTTATTTTTATTCTTCAAATTACGTGTGTGTGTGTGTGTGTGTGTGTGTGTGTGTGTGTGTGTGTGTGTGTAGGTCAGAGAACATCAGGTGTCAGTCTTTACCTTTCACTTTTTGAATCAAGGGCCCCATGTTCACTGTTTGGTAAGGCAGGCAGGCTGCTTCAGAGAGCATCCCGGTGAGACTACATGTCAGGCAAAAAGGTACCAAATATGACAACCTAAATTTGATCACTGGAGGCCCAACAGTGGAAGAGAGCCAAGCTCTGAATGCTTTTGTTTGACCACAGATACACAGACAATTAAGAAAGAACTGTAAGCCAGGTGGTGGCGCATGACTTTAACCCCAGCACTGGGGAGGCAGAGGCAGGCAGATCTCTGTGAGTTGGAGGCCAGGCTGATCCACATAGTGAGTTACAGGACAGCCAAGGCTACACAGAGAAACCTTGCCTAACAACAAACAAACAAACAAACAAACACATTAATTAATTAATAAAAATTAATTAATAAATAAAAAATCTTTTACAAATAGGAACATGTGGCCAGGCAGTGGCAGCGCACGCCTTTAATCCCAGCACTCGGGAGGCAGAGGCAGGCTGATCGCTGTGAGTTCAAGGCCAGCCTCACTGGCCTAGGCTATGTGTTCTCTCTCTCTCTCTCTCTCTCTCTCTCTCTCTCTCTCTCTCTCTCCATCTATTTTATTTTATGTGTATAGGTGTTTTGGCTTCATGAACGTCTATACACCACGTGCATGACGTGCCCTTGAAAATCAGAGGAGAGTGTCAGATCTCTTGGAACCGGAGTAACGAGGTATTGAGCTACCCCATGGGTGCTAGGGACCAAACCCAGGTCCTCCGAACAAGAACAAGTGTTCCAATCCACTGAGACATCTCTCTAGCCCGCCTTCCCGTTTTTAAAAAAAATATTTTATTTAATTTTAATTTATGCTCGTTGGTGTGGGAATGTCAGATGTTGGAGTTACAGATAGTTGTGAGCTGCCGGGGTGGGTGCCAGGAATTGAACCCGGGTCCTTTGGAAGAGCAGGCAGTGTTCTTAACCACTGGGCCATCATCTCTCCAGTCCCTGCCTTCCCGTTTTTTATAACACAGAGAAACGGCCATGATATGCTATTGAGGTGTTTCTTCTTCTTCTTCTTCTTCTTCTTCTTCTTCTTCTTCTTCTTCTTCTTCTTTTCTTTCTTTCTTTCTTTCTTTCTTTCTTTCTTTCTTTCTTTCTTTCTTTCTTATTTGTTTTTGACACAAACTTTAGGGCATGTGCCGAAAAAATTATTTCTTCCTTTCTCAGTCTCCCAGTCTCTGATCAAACTAGAGGCCTTGTGCATGCCCGGCTGGCACTCTATTGAGCTATAACCCCGCCCCAATCCCATTGCTCTGGTCACCGATTTTCACAGTGCAGTTCCAACCTCTCTTCACTCGCACTATTAAAAATATTTCTGGCAGCGGGTAGGATGGCTCAGTGGTAGAGTGCGTGTTTAGCACGCAGAACAGAAAAGAGCGGGATGGAAATGGTGAGACTGAAAAGCAGCCGTCCATCGTACTGCAAGGAAGGCTGTGTGGCTGTGCCCTTCGCCCAGCCACGGAGAGGATGCCTTGAGCCCAGGCATCCCAGGCCAGCCTACAGAGACCTTGTCTCAAAAAGAACAAATCAAAAAGCTA